>NC_091988.1:67752582-68110449 GCF_044704955.1 Pristiophorus japonicus | reverse complement strand
GTTGTGGTTTGTGTGTCCGTGTGTTAAGTTGTGGTTTGTGTGTCCGTGTGTTAAGGTGTGGTTTACGTGTCCGTGTGTTAAGGTGTGGTTTGTGTGTCCGTGTTTTAAGGTGTGGTTTGCGTGTCCGTGTGTTAAGGTTTGTGTGTCCGTGCGTTAAGTTGTGGTTTGTTTGTCCATATGTTAAGGTGTGGTTTGTGCGTCCGTGTGTTAAGTTGTGGTTTGTGTGTCCATGTGTTAAGTTGTGGTTTATTTGTCCGTGTGTTAAGGTGTGGTTTGCGTGTAAGTGTGTTAATGTGTGGTGTGTGGGTCCGTGTGCTAATGTGTGGTTTGTGTGTCCATGTGTTAAGTTGTGGTTTGTGTGTCCGTGTTTTAAGCTGTGGTTTGTGTGTCCGTGTGTTAAGTTATGGTTTGCGTGTCCGTGTGTTATGGTGTGGTTTGTGTGTCCGTGTGTTAATTTATAGTTTGCGTGTCCGTGTGTTAATGTGTGGTTTGCGTGAACGTGTGTTAATGTGTGGTTTGTGTGTCCGTGTGTTAAGGTGTGGTTTGTGTGTCCGTGTGTTAATTTATGGTTTGTGTGTCCGTGTGTTAAGGTGTGGTTTGTGTGTCCGTGTGTTAATGTGTGGTTTGCGTGTCCGTGTGTTAATGTGTGGTTTCTGTGTCCGTGTGTTAATGTGTGGTTTGTGTGTCCGTGTGTTAATGTGTGGTTTGCGTGTCCGTGTGTTAAGGTGTGGTTTGTGTGTCCGTGTGTTAAGGTGTGGTTTGTGTGTCCGTGTGTTCATGTGTAGTTTGTATGTCCGTGTGTTAATGTGTGGTTTGTGTGTCCGTGTGTTAAGGTGTGGTTTGTATGTCCGTGTGTTAAGGTGTGGTTTGTGTGTCCGTGTGTTAAGGTATGGTTTGCGTGTCCGTGTTTTAATGTGTGGTTTGTGTGTCCGTGTGTTAATGTGTGGTTTGTTTGTCCGTGTGTTAAGTTGTGGTTTGTGTGCCCATGTGTTAAGTTGTGGTTAGTGTTTCCGTGTGTTAAGGTGTGGTTTGTGTGTCCGTGTGTTAAGGTGTGGTTTGTGTGTCCGTGTTTTAATATGTGGTTTGTGTGTCCGTGTGTTAATGTGTGGTTTGTGTGTCCGTGTGTTAATGTGTGGTTTGTGTGTCCGTGTGTTAAGGTGTGGTTTGTGTCTCCGCGTATTAAGGTGTGGATTGCGTGTCCGTGTGTTAAGGTGTGGTTTGCGTGTCCGTGTGTTAAGGTGTGGTTTGTGTGTCCGTGTGTCACGATGTGGTTTGTGGATCCGTGTGTTATGTTGTGGTTTGTGTGTCCGTGTGTTAAGGTGTGGTTTGTGTGTCCATGTGTTAATGTGTGGTTTGCGTGTCCGTGTGTTAAGGTGTGGTTTGCGTGTCCGTGTGTTAAGGTGTGGTTTGTGTGTCCGTGTGTTAAGGTGTGGTTTGCGTGTCCGTGTTTTAATGTGTGGTTTGTGTGTCCGTGTGTTAATGTGTGGTTTGTGTGTCCGTGTGTTAAGGTGTGGTTTGTGTGTCCGTGTATTAATGTGTGGTTTGCGTGTCCATGTGTTAAGGTGTGGTTTGCGTGTCCGTGTGTTAAGGTGTGGTTTGCGTGTCCGTGTGTTAAGGTGTGGTTTGTGTGTCTGTGTGTTCATGTGTAGTTTGCATGTCCGTGTGTTAATGTGTGGTTTGTGTGTCCGTGTGTTAAGGTGTGGTTTGTGTGTCCGTGTGTTAATGTGTGGTTTGTGTGTCCGTGTGTTAAGGTGTGGTTTGTGTGTCCATGTGTTAATGTGTGGTTTGCGTGTCCATGTGTTAAGGTGTGGTTTGTGTGTCCGTGTGTTAAGGTGTGGTTTGTGTGTCCGTGTGTTCATGTGTAGTTTGCATGTCCGTGTGTTAATGTGTGGTTTGTGTGTCCGTGTGTTAAGGTGTGGTTTGTGTGTCCGTGTGTTAAGGTGTGGTTTGTATGTCCGTGTGTTAATGTGTGGTGTGTGTGTCTGTGTGTTAAACTATGGGTTGCGTGTCCGTGTGTTAAGGTATGATTTGCGTGTCCGTGTGTTATGTTATGATTTGCGTGTCCGTGTGTTAAGGCATGCTTTGCGTGTCCGTGTGTTAAGGTATGGTTTGTATGTCCGTGTGTTAAGGTGTGGTTTGCGTGTCCGTGTGTTAAGGTGTGGTTTGCGTGTCCGTGTGTTAAGGTGTGGTTTGCGTGTCCATGTGTTAAGGTGTGGTTTGCGTGTCCGTGTGTTAAGGTGTGGTTTGTGTGTCCGTGTGCCACGGTGTGGTTTGTGTCTCCGTGTGTTAATGTGTGGTTTGTGTGTCCGTGTGTTAAGGTGTGGTTTGTGTCTCCGCGTGTTAAGGTGTGGATTGCGTGTCTGTGTGTTAAGGTGTGGTTTGCGTGTCCGTGTGTTAAGGTGTGGTTTGTATGTCCGTGTGTCACGGTGTGGTTTGTGGATCCGTGTGTTATGTTGTGGTTTGTGTGTCCGTGTGTTACGGTGTGGTCTGTGTGTCCGTGTGTTAATGTGTGGTTTGCGTGTCCATGTGTTAAGGTGTGGTTTGTGTGTCCATGTGTTAAGGTGTGGTTTGTGTGTCCGTGTGTTCATGTGTAGTTTGCATGTCCGTGTGTTAATGTGTGGTTTGTGTGCCCGTGTGTTAAGGTGTGGTTTGTGTGTCCGTGTTTTAAGGTGTGGTTTGTATGTCTGTGTGTTAATGTGTGATGTGTGTGTCCGTGTGTTAAACTATGGGTTGCGTGTCCGTGTGTTAAGGTATGATTTGCGTGTCCGTGTGTTAAGTTATGATTTGCGTGTCCGTGTGTTAAGGCATGCTTTGCGTGTCCGTGTGTTAAGGTATGGTTTGTATGTCCGTGTGTTAAGGTGTGGTTTGCGTGTCCGTGTGTTGATGTGTGGTTTGGGTGTCCGAGCGTTAATGTGTGGTTTGTGTGTCCGTGTGTTAATGTGTGGTTTGTGTGTCCGTGTGTTTATGTGTGGTTTGTGTGTCCGTGTGTTAATGTGTGGTTTGTGTGTCTGTTCGTTAATGTGTGCTTTGTGTGTCCTTGTGTTAATGTGTGGTTTGTGTGCCCGTGTGTTAAGGTGTGGTTTGTGTGTCCGTGTTTTAATGTGTGGTGTGTGTCCGTGTGTTAAGGTATGGGTTGCATGTCCGTGTGTTCAGGTATGTTTTGCGTGTCCGTGTGTTAAGTTATGATTTGCGTGTCCGTGTGTTAAGGTATGGTTTGCGTGTCCGTGTGTTAAGGTATGGTTTGTATGTCCATGTGTTAAGGTGTGGTTTGCGTGTCCGTGTATAAAGTTGTGGTTTGCGTGTCTGAGTGTTAAGTTGTGGTTTATGTGTCCGTGTGTTTCCGTGTGGTTTTTATGTCCGTGTGTTAGTGTGTGATTTGTATGTCTATGTGATAAAGTGTGGTTTGTGTGTCCGTGTATTAAGTTATGGTTTGCGTGTCCGTCTGTTAAGTTGTGATTTGTGTGTACGTGTGTGAAGTTGTGGTTTGCGTGTCCGTGTGTTGATGTGTGGTTTGTGTGTCCGTGCGTTAATGTGTGGTTTGTGTGTACGTGTGTTAAGTTGTGGTTTGTGTGTCCGTGTTTTCAGTTGTGGTTTGTGTGTCCGTGTGTTTAAGTTGTGGTTTGCGTGTCCGTGTTTTAATGTTTGGTTTGTGTGTCCGTCTGTTAATGTGTGGTTTGTGTGTCCGTGTGTTAAGGTGTGGTTTGCGTGTCCGTGTGTTAAGGTGTGGTTTGCGTGTCCGTGTGTTAAGGTGTGGTTTGCGTGTCCATGTGTTAAGGTGTGTTTTGTGTGTCCGTGTGTTCATGTGTAGTTTGCATGTCCGTGTGTTAATGTGTGGTTTGTGTTCCCATGTGTTAAGGTGTGGTTTGTGTGTCCGTGTGTTAATGTGTGGTTTGTGTGTCCGTGTATTAAGGTGTGATTTGCGTGTCCGTGTTTTAATATGTGGTTTGTGTGTCCGTGTGTTAATGTGTGGTTTGTGTCTCCATGTGTTAATGTGTGGTTTGTGTGTCCGTGTGTTAAGGTGTGGTTTGTGTCTCCGCGTGTTAATGTGTGGTTTGCGTGTCCATGTGTTAAGGTGTGGTTTGTATGTCCGTGTGTTAATGTGTGGTTTGTGTGTCCGTGTGTTAAGGTGTGGTTTGTATGTCCGTGTGTTAAGGTGTGGTTTGTGTGTCCGTGTGTTAAGGTATGGTTTGCGTGTCCGTGTTTTCATGTGTGGTTTGTGTGTCCGTGTGTTAATGTGTGGTTTGTTTGTCCGTGTGTTAAGTTGTGGTTTGTGTGCCCATGTGTTAAGTTGTGGTTAGTGTTTCCGTGTGTTAAGGTGTGGTTTGTGTGTCCGTGTGTTAAGGTGTGGTTTGTGTGTCCGTGTTTTAATATGTGGTTTGTGTGTCCGTGTGTTAATGTGTGGTTTGTGTCTCCGTGTGTTAAGGTGTGGTTTGTGTGTCCGTGTGTTAAGGTGTGGTTTGTGTCTCCGCGTATTAAGGTGTGGATTGCGTGTCCGTGTGTTAAGGTGTGGTTTGCGTGTCTGTGTGTTAAGGTGTGGTTTGTGTGTCCGTGTGTCACGATGTGGTTTGTGGATCCGTGTGTTATGTTGTGGTTTGTGTGTCCGTGTGTTAAGGTGTGGTTTGTGTGTCCGTGTGTTAATGTGTGGTTTGCGTGTCCATGTGTTAAGGTGTGGTTTGTGTGTCCGTGTGTTAAGGTGTGGTTTGTGTGTCCGTGTTTTAATATGTGGTTTGTGTGTCCGTGTGTTAATGTGTGGTTTGTGTCTCCGTGTGTTAAGGTGTGGTTTGTGTGTCCGTGTGTTAAGGTGTGGTTTGTGTCTCCGCGTATTAAGGTGTGGATTGCGTGTCCGTGTGTTAAGGTGTGGTTTGCGTGTCTGTGTGTTAAGGTGTGGTTTGTGTGTCCGTGTGTCACGATGTGGTTTGTGGATCCGTGTGTTATGTTGTGGTTTGTGTGTCCGTGTGTTAAGGTGTGGTTTGTGTGTCCGTGTGTTAATGTGTGGTTTGCGTGTCCATGTGTTAAGGTGTGGTTTGTGTGTCCGTGTGTTAAGGTGTGGTTTGTGTGTCCGTGTGTTCATGTGTAGTTTGCATGTCCGTGTGTTAATGTGTGGTTTGTGTGTCCGTGTGTTAAGGTGTGGTTTGTGTGTCCGTGTGTTAAGGTGTGGTTTGTATGTCCGTGTGTTAATGTGTGGTGTGTGTATCCGTGTGTTAAAGTATGGGTTGCGTGTCCGTGTGTTAAGGTATGATTTGCGTGTCCGTGTGTTAAGTTATGATTTGCGTGTCCGTGTGTTAAGGCATGCTTTGCGTGTCCGTGTGTTAAGGTATGGTTTGTATGTCCGTGTGTTAAGGTGTGGTTTGCGTGTCCGTGTGTTAAGGTGTGGTTTGCGTGTCCGTGTGTTAAGGTGTGGTTTGCGTGTCCATGTGTTAAGGTGTGGTTTGCGTGTCCGTGTGTTAAGGTGTGGTTTGTGCGTCCGTGTGCCACGGTGTGGTTTGTGTCTCCGTGTGTTAATGTGTGGTTTGTGTGTCCGTGTGTTAAGGTGTGGTTTGTGTCTCCGCGTGTTAAGGTGTGGATTGCGTGTCTGTGTGTTAAGGTGTGGTTTGCGTGTCCGTGTGTTAAGGTGTGGTTTGTGTGTCCGTGTGTCACGGTGTGGTTTGTGGATCCGTGTGTTATGTTGTGGTTTGTGTGTCCGTGTGTTACGGTGTGGTCTGTGTGTCCGTGTGTTAATGTGTGGTTTGCGTGTCCATGTGTTAAGGTGTGGTTTGTGTGTCCATGTGTTAAGGTGTGGTTTGTGTGTCCGTGTGTTCATGTGTAGTTTGCATGTCCGTGTGTTAATGTGTGGTTTGTGTGCCCGTGTGTTAAGGTGTGGTTTGTGTGTCCGTGTGTTAAGGTGTGGTTTGTATGTCTGTGTGTTAATGTGTGATGTGTGTGTCCGTGTGTTAAACTATGGGTTGCGTGTCCGTGTGTTAAGGTATGATTTGCGTGTCCGTGTGTTAAGTTATGATTTGCGTGTCCGTGTGTTAAGGCATGCTTTGCGTGTACGTGTGTTAAGTTGTGGTTTGTGTGTCCGTGTTTTCAGTTGTGGTTTGTGTGTCCGTGTGTTTAAGTTGTGGTTTGCGTGTCCGTGTTTTAATGTTTGGTTTGTGTGTCCGTCTGTTAATGTGTGGTTTGTGTGTCCGTGTGTTAAGGTGTGGTTTGCGTGTCCGTGTGTTAAGGTGTGGTTTGCGTGTCCGTGTGTTAAGGTGTGGTTTGCGTGTCCGTGTGTTAAGGTGTGTTTTGTGTGTCCGTGTGTTCATGTGTAGTTTGCATGTCCGTGTGTTAATGTGTGGTTTGTGTTCCCATGTGTTAAGGTGTGGTTTGTGTGTCCGTGTGTTAATGTGTGGTTTGTGTGTCCGTGTATTAAGGTGTGATTTGCGTGTCCGTGTTTTAATATGTGGTTTGTGTGTCCGTGTGTTAATGTGTGGTTTGTGTCTCCATGTGTTAATGTGTGGTTTGTGTGTCCGTGTGTTAAGGTGTGGTTTGTGTCTCCGCGTGTTAATGTGTGGTTTGCGTGTCCATGTGTTAAGGTGTGGTTTGTATGTCCGTGTGTTAATGTGTGGTTTGTGTGTCCGTGTGTTAAGGTGTGGTTTGTATGTCCGTGTGTTAAGGTGTGGTTTGTGTGTCCGTGTGTTAAGGTATGGTTTGCGTGTCCGTGTTTTCATGTGTGGTTTGTGTGTCCGTGTGTTAATGTGTGGTTTGTTTGTCCGTGTGTTAAGTTGTGGTTTGTGTGCCCATGTGTTAAGTTGTGGTTAGTGTTTCCGTGTGTTAAGGTGTGGTTTGTGTGTCCGTGTGTTAAGGTGTGGTTTGTGTGTCCGTGTTTTAATATGTGGTTTGTGTGTCCGTGTGTTAATGTGTGGTTTGTGTCTCCGTGTGTTAAGGTGTGGTTTGTGTGTCCGTGTGTTAAGGTGTGGTTTGTGTCTCCGCGTATTAAGGTGTGGATTGCGTGTCCGTGTGTTAAGGTGTGGTTTGCGTGTCTGTGTGTTAAGGTGTGGTTTGTGTGTCTGTGTGTCACGATGTGGTTTGTGGATCCGTGTGTTATGTTGTGGTTTGTGTGTCCGTGTGTTAAGGTGTGGTTTGTGTGTCCGTGTGTTAATGTGTGGTTTGCGTGTCCATGTGTTAAGGTGTGGTTTGTGTGTCCGTGTGTTAAGGTGTGGTTTGTGTGTCCGTGTGTTCATGTGTAGTTTGCATGTCCGTGTGTTAATGTGTGGTTTGTGTGTCCGTGTGTTAAGGTGTGGTTTGTGTGTCCGTGTGTTAAGGTGTGGTTTGTATGTCCGTGTGTTAATGTGTGGTGTGTGTGTCCGTGTGTTAAAGTATGGGTTGCGTGTCCGTGTGTTAAGGTATGATTTGCGTGTCCGTGTGTTAAGGCATGCTTTGCGTGTCCGTGTGTTAAGGTATGGTTTGTATGTCCGTGTGTTAAGGTGTGGTTTGCGTGTCCGTGTGTTAAGGTGTGGTTTGCGTGTCCGTGTGTTAAGGTGTGGTTTGCGTGTCCATGTGTTAAGGTGTGGTTTGCGTGTCCGTGTGTTAAGGTGTGGTTTGTGCGTCCGTGTGCCACGGTGTGGTTTGTGTCTCCGTGTGTTAATGTGTGGTTTGTGTGTCCGTGTGTTAAGGTGTGGTTTGTGTCTCCGCGTGTTAAGGTGTGGATTGCGTGTCTGTGTGTTAAGGTGTGGTTTGCGTGTCCGTGTGTTAAGGTGTGGTTTGTGTGTCCGTGTGTCACGGTGTGGTTTGTGGATCCGTGTGTTATGTTGTGGTTTGTGTGTCCGTGTGTTACGGTGTGGTCTGTGTGTCCGTGTGTTAATGTGTGGTTTGCGTGTCCATGTGTTAAGGTGTGGTTTGTGTGTCCATGTGTTAAGGTGTGGTTTGTGTGTCCGTGTGTTCATGTGTAGTTTGCATGTCCGTGTGTTAATGTGTGGTTTGTGTGCCCGTGTGTTAAGGTGTGGTTTGTGTGTCCGTGTGTTAAGGTGTGGTTTGTATGTCTGTGTGTTAATGTGTGATGTGTGTGTCCGTGTGTTAAACTATGGGTTGCGTGTCCGTGTGTTAAGGTATGATTTGCGTGTCCGTGTGTTAAGTTATGATTTGCGTGTCCGTGTGTTAAGGCATGCTTTGCGTGTCCGTGTGTTAAGGTATGGTTTGTATGTCCGTGTGTTAAGGTGTGGTTTGCGTGTCCGTGTGTTGATGTGTGGTTTGGGTGTCCGAGTGTTAATGTGTGGTTTGTGTGTCCGTGTGTTAATGTGTGGTTTGTGTGTCCGTGTGTTTATGTGTGGTTTGTGTGTCCGTGTGTTAATGTGTGGTTTGTGTGTCTGTTCGTTAATGTGTGCTTTGTGTGTCCTTGTGTTAATGTGTGGTTTGTGTGCCCGTGTGTTAAGGTGTGGTTTGTGTGTCCGTGTTTTAATGTGTGGTGTGTGTCCGTGTGTTAAGGTATGGGTTGCATGTCCGTGTGTTCAGGTATGTTTTGCGTGTCCGTGTGTTAAGTTATGATTTGCGTGTCCGTGTGTTAAGGTATGGTTTGCGTGTCCGTGTGTTAAGGTATGGTTTGTATGTCCATGTGTTAAGGTGTGGTTTGCGTGTCCGTGTATAAAGTTGTGGTTTGCGTGTCTGAGTGTTAAGTTGTGGTTTATGTGTCCGTGTGTTTCCGTGTGGTTTTTATGTCCGTGTGTTAGTGTGTGATTTATATGTCTATGTGATAAAGTGTGGTTTGTGTGTCCGTGTATTAAGTTATGGTTTGCGTGTCCGTCTGTTAAGTTGTGATTTGTGTGTACGTGTGTTAAGTTGTGGTTTGCGTGTCCGTGTGTTGATGTGTGGTTTGTGTGTCCGTGCGTTAATGTGTGGTTTGTGTGTACGTGTGTTAAGTTGTGGTTTGTGTGTCCGTGTTTTCAGCTGTGGTTTGTGTGTCCGTGTGTTTAAGTTGTGGTTTGCGTGTCCGTGTTTTAATGTTTGGTTTGTGTGTCCGTCTGTTAATGTGTGGTTTGTGTGTCCGTGTGTTAAGGTGTGGTTTGCGTGTCCGTGTGTTAAGGTGTGGTTTGCGTGTCCGTGTGTTAAGGTGTGGTTTGCGTGTCCGTGTGTTAAGGTGTGTTTTGTGTGTCCGTGTGTTCATGTGTAGTTTGCATGTCCGTGTGTTAATGTGTGGTTTGTGTTCCCATGTGTTAAGGTGTGGTTTGTGTGTCCGTGTGTTAATGTGTGGTTTGTGTGTCCGTGTATTAAGGTGTGATTTGCGTGTCCGTGTTTTAATATGTGGTTTGTGTGTCCGTGTGTTAATGTGTGGTTTGTGTTCCCATGTGTTAAGGTGTGGTTTGTGTGTCCGTGTGTTAATGTGTGGTTTGTGTGTCCGTGTATTAAGGTGTGATTTGCGTGTCCGTGTTTTAATATGTGGTTTGTGTGTCCGTGTGTTAATGTGTGGTTTGTGTCTCCATGTGTTAATGTGTGGTTTGTGTGTCCGTGTGTTAAGGTGTGGTTTGTGTCTCCGCGTGTTAATGTGTGGTTTGCGTGTCCATGTGTTAAGGTGTGGTTTGTATGTCCGTGTGTTAATGTGTGGTTTGTGTGTCCGTGTGTTAAGGTGTGGTTTGTATGTCCGTGTGTTAAGGTGTGCTTTGTGTGTCCGTGTGTTAAGGTATGGTTTGCGTGTCCGTGTTTTAATGTGTGGTTTGTGTGTCCGTGTGTTAATGTGTGGTTTGTTTGTCCGTGTGTTAAGTTGTGGTTTGTGTGCCCATGTGTTAAGTTGTGGTTAGTGTTACCGTGTGTTAAGGTGTGGTTTGTGTGTCCGTGTGTTAAGGTGTGGTTTGTGTGTCCGTGTTTTAATATGTGGTTTGTGTGTCCGTGTGTTAATGTGTGGTTTGTGTCTCCGTGTGTTAAGGTGTGGTTTGTGTGTCCGTGTGTTAAGGTGTGGTTTGTGTCTCCGCGTATTAAGGTGTGGATTGCGTGTCCATGTGTTAAGGTGTGGTTTGCGTGTCTGTGTGTTAAGGTGTGGTTTGTGTGTCCGTGTGTCACGATGTGGTTTGTGGATCCGTGTGTTATGTTGTGGTTTGTGTGTCCGTGTGTTAAGGTGTGGTTTGTGTGTCCGTGTGTTAATGTGTGGTTTGCGTGTCCATGTGTTAAGGTGTGGTTTGTGTGTCCGTGTGTTAAGGTGTGGTTTGTGTGTCCGTGTGTTCATGTGTAGTTTGCATGTCCGTGTGTTAATGTGTGGTTTGTGTGTCCGTGTGTTAAGGTGTGGTTTGTGTGTCCGTGTGTTAAGGTGTGGTTTGTATGTCCGTGTGTTAATGTGTGGTGTGTGTGTCCGTGTGTTAAAGTATGGGTTGCGTGTCCGTGTGTTAAGGTATGATTTGCGTGTCCGTGTGTTAAGTTATGATTTGCGTGTCCGTGTGTTAAGGCATGCTTTGCGTGTCCGTGTGTTAAGGTATGGTTTGTATGTCCGTGTGTTAAGGTGTGGTTTGCGTGTCCGTGTGTTAAGGTGTGGTTTGCGTGTCCGTGTGTTAAGGTGTGGTTTGCGTGTCCATGTGTTAAGGTGTGGTTTGCGTGTCCGTGTGTTAAGGTGTGGTTTGTGCGTCCGTGTGTTAATGTGTGGTTTGTGTCTCCGTGTGTTAATGTGTGGTTTGTGTGTCCGTGTGTTAAGGTGTGGTTTGTGTCTCCGCGTGTTAAGGTGTGGATTGCGTGTCTGTGTGTTAAGGTGTGGTTTGCGTGTCCGTGTGTTAAGGTGTGGTTTGTGTGTCCGTGTGTCACGGTGTGGTTTGTGGATCCGTGTGTTATGTTGTGGTTTGTGTGTCCGTGTGTTACGGTGTGGTCTGTGTGTCCGTGTGTTAATGTGTGGTTTGCGTGTCCATGTGTTAAGGTGTGGTTTGTGTGTCCATGTGTTAAGGTGTGGTTTGTGTGTCCGTGTGTTCATGTGTAGTTTGCATGTCCGTGTGTTAATGTGTGGTTTGTGTGCCCGTGTGTTAAGGTGTGGTTTGTGTGTCCGTGTGTTAAGGTGTGGTTTGTATCTCTGTGTGTTAATGTGTGATGTGTGTGTCCGTGTATTAAACTATGGGTTGCGTGTCCGTGTGTTAAGGTATGATTTGCGTGTCCGTGTGTTAAGTTATGATTTGCGTGTCCGTGTGTTAAGGCATGCTTTGCGTGTCCGTGTGTTAAGGTATGGTTTGTATGTCCGTGTGTTAAGGTGTGGTTTGCGTGTCCGTGTGTTGATGTGTGGTTTGGGTGTCCGAGCGTTAATGTGTGGTTTGTGTGTCCGTGTGTTAATGTGTGGTTTGTGTGTCCGTGTGTTTATGTGTGGTTTGTGTGTCCGTGTGTTAATGTGTGGTTTGTGTGTCTGTTCGTTAATGTGTGCTTTGTGTGTCCTTGTGTTAATGTGTGGTTTGTGTGCCCGTGTGTTAAGGTGTGGTTTGTGTGTCCGTGTTTTAATGTGTGGTGTGTGTCCGTGTGTTAAGGTATGGGTTGCATGTCCGTGTGTTCAGGTATGTTTTGCGTGTCCGTGTGTTAAGTTATGATTTGCGTGTCCGTGTGTTAAGGTATGGTTTGCGTGTCCGTGTGTTAAGGTATGGTTTGTATGTCCATGTGTTAAGGTGTGGTTTGCGTGTCCGTGTATAAAGTTGTGGTTTGCGTGTCTGAGTGTTAAGTTGTGGTTTATGTGTCCGTGTGTTTCCGTGTGGTTTTTATGTCCGTGTGTTAGTGTGTGATTTGTATGTCTATGTGATAAAGTGTGGTTTGTGTGTCCGTGTATTAAGTTATGGTTTGCGTGTCCGTCTGTTAAGTTGTGATTTGTGTGTACGTGTGTTAAGTTGTGGTTTGCGTGTCCGTGTGTTGATGTGTGGTTTGTGTGTCCGTGCGTTAATGTGTGGTTTGTGTGTACGTGTGTTAAGTTGTGGTTTGTGTGTCCGTGTTTTCAGCTGTGGTTTGTGTGTCCGTGTGTTTAAGTTGTGGTTTGCGTGTCCGTGTTTTAATGTTTGGTTTGTGTGTCCGTCTGTTAATGTGTGGTTTGTGTGTCCGTGTGTTAAGGTGTGGTTTGCGTGTCCGTGTGTTAAGGTGTGGTTTGCGTGTCCGTGTGTTAAGGTGTGGTTTGCGTGTCCGTGTGTTAAGGTGTGTTTTGTGTGTCCGTGTGTTCATGTGTAGTTTGCATGTCCGTGTGTTAATGTGTGGTTTGTGTGTCCGTGTGTTAATGTGTGGTTTGTGTGTCCGTGTATTAAGGTGTGATTTGCGTGTCCGTGTTTTAATATGTGGTTTGTGTGTCCGTGTGTTAATGTGTGGTTTGTGTCTCCATGTGTTAATGTGTGGTTTGTGTGTCCGTGTGTTAAGGTGTGGTTTGTGTCTCCGCGTGTTAATGTGTGGTTTGCGTGTCCATGTGTTAAGGTGTGGTTTGTATGTCCGTGTGTTAATGTGTGGTTTGTGTGTCCGTGTGTTAAGGTGTGGTTTGTATGTCCGTGTGTAAGGTGTGGTTTGTGTGTCCGTGTGTTAAGGTATGGTTTGCGTGTCCGTGTTTTAATGTGTGGTTTGTGTGTCCGTGTGTTAATGTGTGGTTTGTTTGTCCGTGTGTTAAGTTGTGGTTTGTGTGCCCATGTGTTAAGTTGTGGTTAGTGTTTCCGTGTGTTAAGGTGTGGTTTGTGTGTCCGTGTGTTAAGGTGTGGTTTGTGTGTCCGTGTTTTAATATGTGGTTTGTGTGTCCGTGTGTTAATGTGTGGTTTGTGTCTCCGTGTGTTAAGGTGTGGTTTGTGTGTCCGTGTGTTAAGGTGTGGTTTGTGTCTCCGCGTATTAAGGTGTGGATTGCGTGTCCGTGTGTTAAGGTGTGGTCTGCGTGTCTGTGTGTTAAGGTGTGGTTTGTGTGTCCGTGTGTCACGATGTGGTTTGTGGATCCGTGTGTTATGTTGTGGTTTGTGTGTCCGTGTGTTAAGGTGTGGTTTGTGTGTCCGTGTGTTAATGTGTGGTTTGCGTGTCCATGTGTTAAGGTGTGGTTTGTGTGTCCGTGTGTTAAGGTGTGATTTGTGTGTCCGTGTGTTCATGTGTAGTTTGCATGTCTGTGTGTTAATGTGTGGTTTGTGTGTCCGTGTGTTAAGGTGTGGTTTGTGTGTCCGTGTGTTAAGGTGTGGTTTGTATGTCCGTGTGTTAATGTGTGGTGTGTGTGTCCGTGTGTTAAAGTATGGGTTGCGTGTCCGTGTGTTAAGGTATGATTTGCGTGTCCGTGTGTTAAGTTATGATTTGCGTGTCCGTGTGTTAAGGCATGCTTTGCGTGTCCGTGTGTTAAGGTATGGTTTGTATGTCCGTGTGTTAAGGTGTGGTTTGTGTGTCCGTGTGTTAAGGTGTGGTTTGCGTGTCCGTGTGTTAAGGTGTGGTTTGCGTGTCCATGTGTTAAGGTGTGGTTTGCGTGTCCGTGTGTTAAGGTGTGGTTTGTGTGTCCGTGTGTCACGGTGTGGTTTGTGTCTCCGTGTGTTAATGTGTGGTTTGTGTGTCCGTGTGTTAAGGTGTGGTTTGTGTCTCCGCGTGTTAAGGTGTGGATTGCGTGTCTGTGTGTTAAGGTGTGGTTTGCGTGTCCGTGTGTTAAGGTGTGGTTTGTGTGTCCGTGTGTCACGGTGTGGTTTGTGCATCCGTGTGTTATGTTGTGGTTTGTGTGTCCGTGTGTTACGGTGTGGTCTGTGTGTCCGTGTGTTAATGTGTGGTTTGCGTGTCCATGTGTTAAGGTGTGGTTTGTGTGTCCGTGTGTTAAGGTGTGGTTTGTGTGTCCGTGTGTTCATGTGTAGTTTGCATGTCCGTGTGTTAATGTGTGGTTTGTGTGCCCGTGTGTTAAGGTGTGGTTTGTGTGTCCGTGTGTTAAGGTGTGGTTTGTATGTCTGTGTGTTAATGTGTGGTGTGTGTGTCCGTGTGTTAAACTATGGGTTGCGTGTCCATGTGTTAAGGTATGATTTGCGTGTCCGTGTGTTAAGTTATGATTTGTGTGTCCGTGTGTTAAGGCATGCTTTGCGTGTCCGTGTGTTAAGGTATGGTTTGTATGTCCGTGTGTTAAGGTGTGGTTTGCGTGTCCGTGTGTTGATGTGTGGTTTGGGTGTCCGAGCGTTAATGTGTGGTTTGTGTGTCCGTGTGTTAATGTGTGGTTTGTGTGTCCGTGTGTTTATGTGTGGTTTGTGTGTCCGTGTGTTAATGTGTGGTTTGTGTGTCTGTTCGTTAATGTGTGCTTTGTGTGTCCTTGTGTTAATGTGTGGTTTGTGTGCCCGTGTGTTAAGGTGTGGTTTGTGTGTCCGTGTTTTAATGTGTGGTGTGTGTCCGTGTGTTAAGGTATGGGTTGCATGTCCGTGTGTTCAGGTATGTTCTGCGTGTCCGTGTGTTAAGTTATGATTTGCGTGTCCGTGTGTTAAGGTATGGTTTGCGTGTCCGTGTGTTAAGGTATGGTTTGTATGTCCATGTGTTAAGGTGTGGTTTGCGTGTCCGTGTATAAAGTTGTGGTTTGCGTGTCTGAGTGTTAAGTTGTGGTTTATGTGTCCGTGTGTTTCCGTGTGGTTTTTATGTCCGTGTGTTAGTGTGTGATTTGTATGTCCATGTGATAAAGTGTGGTTTGTGTGTCCGTGTGTTAATGTGTGGTTTGTGTGTCCCTGTATTCAGTAGTGGTTTGCGTGTCTGTGTGTAAAGTTGTGGTGTGTGTTTACGTGTGGTTTGTATGTCCGTGTGTTAATGTGTGGTTTGTATGTCCATGTGTTAAGGTGTGGTTTGCGTGTCCGTGTATTTAGTTATGGTTTGCGTGTCCATCTGTTAAGTTGTGATTTGTGTGTACGTGTGTTAAGGTGTGGTTTACGTGTCCGTGTGTTAAGGTGTGGTTTGTGTGTCCGTGTTTTAAGGTGTGGTTTGCGTGTCCGTGTGTTGATGTGTGGTTTGGGTGTCCGAGCCTAAATGTGTGGTTTGTGTGTCCGTGTGTTAATGTGTGGTTTGTGTGTCCGTGTGTTTATGTGTGGTTTGTGTGTCCGTGTGTTAATGTGTGGTTTGTGTGTCTGTTCGTTAATGTGTGCTTTGTGTGTCCTTGTGTTAATGTGTGGTTTGTGTGCCCGTGTGTTAAGGTGTGGTTTGTGTGTCCGTGTTTTAATGTGTGGTGTGTGTCCGTGTGTTAAGGTATGGGTTGCATGTCCGTGTGTTCAGGTATGTTTTGCGTGTCCGTGTGTTAAGTTATGATTTGCGTGTCCGTGTGTTAAGGTATGGTTTGCGTGTCCGTGTGTTAAGGTATGGTTTGTATGTCCATGTGTTAAGGTGTGGTTTGCGTGTCCGTGTATAAAGTTGTGGTTTGCGTGTCTGAGTGTTAAGTTGTGGTTTATGTGTCCGTGTGTTTCCGTGTGGTTTTTATGTCCGTGTGTTAGTGTGTGATTTGTATGTCTATGTGATAAAGTGTGGTTTGTGTGTCCGTGTATTAAGTTATGGTTTGCGTGTCCGTCTGTTAAGTTGTGATTTGTGTGTACGTGTGTTAAGTTGTGGTTTGCGTGTCCGTGTGTTGATGTGTGGTTTGTGTGTCCGTGCGTTAATGTGTGGTTTGTGTGTACGTGTGTTAAGTTGTGGTTTGTGTGTCCGTGTTTTCAGCTGTGGTTTGTGTGTCCGTGTGTTTAAGTTGTGGTTTGCGTGTCCGTGTTTTAATGTTTGGTTTGTGTGTCCGTCTGTTAATGTGTGGTTTGTGTGTCCGTGTGTTAAGGTGTGGTTTGCGTGTCCGTGTGTTAAGGTGTGGTTTGCGTGTCCGTGTGTTAAGGTGTGGTTTGCGTGTCCGTGTGTTAAGGTGTGTTTTGTGTGTCCGTGTGTTCATGTGTAGTTTGCATGTCCGTGTGTTAATGTGTGGTTTGTGTGTCCGTGTGTTAATGTGTGGTTTGTGTGTCCGTGTATTAAGGTGTGATTTGCGTGTCCGTGTTTTAATATGTGGTTTGTGTGTCCGTGTGTTAATGTGTGGTTTGTGTCTCCATGTGTTAATGTGTGGTTTGTGTGTCCGTGTGTTAAGGTGTGGTTTGTGTCTCCGCGTGTTAATGTGTGGTTTGCGTGTCCATGTGTTAAGGTGTGGTTTGTATGTCCGTGTGTTAATGTGTGGTTTGTGTGTCCGTGTGTTAAGGTGTGGTTTGTATGTCCGTGTGTAAGGTGTGGTTTGTGTGTCCGTGTGTTAAGGTATGGTTTGCGTGTCCGTGTTTTAATGTGTGGTTTGTGTGTCCGTGTGTTAATGTGTGGTTTGTTTGTCCGTGTGTTAAGTTGTGGTTTGTGTGCCCATGTGTTAAGTTGTGGTTAGTGTTTCCGTGTGTTAAGGTGTGGTTTGTGTGTCCGTGTGTTAAGGTGTGGTTTGTGTGTCCGTGTTTTAATATGTGGTTTGTGTGTCCGTGTGTTAATGTGTGGTTTGTGTCTCCGTGTGTTAAGGTGTGGTTTGTGTGTCCGTGTGTTAAGGTGTGGTTTGTGTCTCCGCGTATTAAGGTGTGGATTGCGTGTCCGTGTGTTAAGGTGTGGTCTGCGTGTCTGTGTGTTAAGGTGTGGTTTGTGTGTCCGTGTGTCACGATGTGGTTTGTGGATCCGTGTGTTATGTTGTGGTTTGTGTGTCCGTGTGTTAAGGTGTGGTTTGTGTGTCCGTGTGTTAATGTGTGGTTTGCGTGTCCATGTGTTAAGGTGTGGTTTGTGTGTCCGTGTGTTAAGGTGTGATTTGTGTGTCCGTGTGTTCATGTGTAGTTTGCATGTCCGTGTGTTAATGTGTGGTTTGTGTGTCCGTGTGTTAAGGTGTGGTTTGTGTGTCCGTGTGTTAAGGTGTGGTTTGTATGTCCGTGTGTTAATGTGTGGTGTGTGTGTCCGTGTGTTAAAGTATGGGTTGCGTGTCCGTGTGTTAAGGTATGATTTGCGTGTCCGTGTGTTAAGTTATGATTTGCGTGTCCGTGTGTTAAGGCATGCTTTGCGTGTCCGTGTGTTAAGGTATGGTTTGTATGTCCGTGTGTTAAGGTGTGGTTTGCGTGTCCGTGTGTTAAGGTGTGGTTTGCGTGTCCGTGTGTTAAGGTGTGGTTTGCGTGTCCATGTGTTAAGGTGTGGTTTGCGTGTCCGTGTGTTAAGGTGTGGTTTGTGTGTCCGTGTGTCACGGTGTGGTTTGTGTCTCCGTGTGTTAATGTGTGGTTTGTGTGTCCGTGTGTTAAGGTGTGGTTTGTGTCTCCGCGTGTTAAGGTGTGGATTGCGTGTCTGTGTGTTAAGGTGTGGTTTGCGTGTCCGTGTGTTAAGGTGTGGTTTGTGTGTCCGTGTGTCACGGTGTGGTTTGTGCATCCGTGTGTTATGTTGTGGTTTGTGTGTCCGTGTGTTACGGTGTGGTCTGTGTGTCCGTGTGTTAATGTGTGGTTTGCGTGTCCATGTGTTAAGGTGTGGTTTGTGTGTCCGTGTGTTAAGGTGTGGTTTGTGTGTCCGTGTGTTCATGTGTAGTTTGCATGTCCGTGTGTTAATGTGTGGTTTGTGTGCCCGTGTGTTAAGGTGTGGTTTGTGTGTCCGTGTGTTAAGGTGTGGTTTGTATGTCTGTGTGTTAATGTGTGGTGTGTGTGTCCGTGTGTTAAACTATGGGTTGCGTGTCCATGTGTTAAGGTATGATTTGCGTGTCCGTGTGTTAAGTTATGATTTGTGTGTCCGTGTGTTAAGGCATGCTTTGCGTGTCCGTGTGTTAAGGTATGGTTTGTATGTCCGTGTGTTAAGGTGTGGTTTGCGTGTCCGTGTGTTGATGTGTGGTTTGGGTGTCCGAGCGTTAATGTGTGGTTTGTGTGTCCGTGTGTTAATGTGTGGTTTGGGTGTCCGAGCGTTAATGTGTGGTTTGTGTGTCCGTGTGTTAATGTGTGGTTTGTGTGTCTGTTCGTTAATGTGTGCTTTGTGTGTCCTTGTGTTAATGTGTGGTTTGTGTGCCCGTGTGTTAAGGTGTGGTTTGTGTGTCCGTGTTTTAATGTGTGGTGTGTGTCCGTGTGTTAAGGTATGGGTTGCATGTCCGTGTGTTCAGGTATGTTCTGCGTGTCCGTGTGTTAAGTTATGATTTGCGTGTCCGTGTGTTAAGGTATGGTTTGCGTGTCCGTGTGTTAAGGTATGGTTTGTATGTCCATGTGTTAAGGTGTGGTTTGCGTGTCCGTGTATAAAGTTGTGGTTTGCGTGTCTGAGTGTTAAGTTGTGGTTTATGTGTCCGTGTGTTTCCGTGTGGTTTTTATGTCCGTGTGTTAGTGTGTGATTTGTATGTCCATGTGATAAAGTGTGGTTTGTGTGTCCGTGTGTTAATGTGTGGTTTGTGTGTCCCTGTATTCAGTAGTGGTTTGCGTGTCTGTGTGTAAAGTTGTGGTGTGTGTTTACGTGTGGTTTGTATGTCCGTGTGTTAATGTGTGGTTTGTATGTCCATGTGTTAAGGTGTGGTTTGCGTGTCCGTGTATTTAGTTATGGTTTGCGTGTCCGTCTGTTAAGTTGTGATTTGTGTGTACGTGTGTTAAGGTGTGGTTTACGTGTCCGTGTGTTAAGGTGTGGTTTGTGTGTCCGTGTTTTAAGGTGTGGTTTGCATGTCCGTGTGTTAAGGTTTGTGTGTCCGTGCGTTAAGTTGTGGTTTGTTTGTCCATATGTTAAGGTGTGGTTTGTGCGGCTGTGTGTTAAGTTGTGGTTTGTGTGTCCATGTGTTAAGTTGTGGTTTATTTGTCCGTGTGTTAAGGTGTGGTTTGCGTGTACGTGTGTTAATGTGTGGTGTGTGGGTCCGTGTGCTAATGTGTGGTTTGTGTGTCCATGTGTTAAGTTGTGGTTTGTGTGTCCGTGTTTTAAGCTGTGGTTTGTGTGTCCGTGTGTTAAGTTATGGTTTGCGTGTCCGTGTGTCACGGTGTGGTTTGTGGATCCGTGTGTTATGTTGTGGTTTGTGTGTCCGTGTGTTAAGGTGTGGTTTGTGTGTACGTGTGTTAAGTTGTGATTTGTGTGTACGTGTGTTAAGTTGTGGTTTGCGTGTCCGTGTGTTGATGTGTGGTTTGTGTGTCCATGCGTTAATGTGTGGTTTGTGTGTACGTGTGTTAAGGTGTGGTTTGTGTGTCCGTGTGTTCATGTGTAGTTTGCGTGTCCGTGTGTTAATGTGTGGTTTGTGTGTCCGTGTGTTAAGGTGTGGTTTGTGTGTCCGTGTGTTAATGTGTGGTTTGTGTGTCCGTGTGTTAAGGTGTGGTTTGCGTGTCCGTGTTTTAATATGTGGTTTGTGTGTCCGTGTGTTAATGTGTGGTTTGTGTCTCCGTGTGTTAATGTGTGGTTTGTGTGTCCGTGTGTTAAGGTGTGGTTTGTGTCTCCGCGTGTTAAGGTGTGGATTGCGTGTCTGTGTGTTAAGGTGTGGTTTGCGTGTCCGTGTGTTAAGGTGTGGTTTGTGTGTCCGTGTGTCACGGTGTGGTTTGTGGATCCGTGTGTTATGTTGTGGTTTGTGTGTCCGTGTGTTAAGGTGTGGTCTGTGTGTCCGTGTGTTAATGTGTGGTTTGCGTGTCCATGTGTTAAGGTGTGGTTTGTGTGTCCGTGTGTTAAGGTGTGGTTTGTGTGTCCGTGTGTTCATGTGTAGTTTGCATGTCCGTGTGTTAATGTGTGGTTTGTGTGTCCGTGTGTTAAGGTGTGGTTTGTGTGTCCATGTGTTAAGGTGTGGTTTGTATGTCTGTATGTTAATGTGTGGTTTGTGTGTCCGTGTGTTAAACTATGGGTTGCATGTCCGTGTGTTAAGGTATGATTTGCGTGTCCGTGTGTTAAGTTATGATTTGCGTGTCCGTGTCTTAAGGCATGCTTTGCGTGTCCGTGTGTTAAGGTATGGTTTGTATGTCCGTGTGTTAAGGTGTGGTTTGCGTGTCCGTGTGTTGATGTGTGGTTTGGGTGTCCGAGCCTAAATGTGTGGTTTGTGTGTCCGTGTGTTAATGTGTGGTTTGTGTGTCCGTGTGTTTATGTGTGGTTTGTGTGTCCGTGTGTTAATGTGTGGTTTGTGTGTCTGTTCGTTAATGTGTGCTTTGTGTGTCCTTGTGTTAATGTGTGGTTTGTGTGCCCGTGTGTTAAGGTGTGGTTTGTGTGTCCGTGTTTTAATGTGTGGTGTGTGTCCGTGTGTTAAGGTATGGGTTGCATGTCCGTGTGTTCAGGTATGTTTTGCGTGTCCGTGTGTTAAGTTATGATTTGCATGTCCGTGTGTTAAGGTATGGTTTGCGTGTCCGTGTGTTAAGGTATGGTTTGTATGTCCATGTGTTAAGGTGTGGTTTGCGTGTCCGTGTATAAAGTTGTAGTTTGCGTGTCTGAGTGTTAAGTTGTGGTTTATGTGTCCGTGTGTTTCCGTGTGGTTTTTATGTCCGTGTGTTAGTGTGTGATTTGTATGTCCATGTGATAAAGTGTGGTTTGTGTGTCCGTGTATTAAGTTATGGTTTGCGTGTCCGTCTGTTAAGTTGTGATTTGTGTGTACGTGTGTTAAGTTGTGGTTTGCGTGTCCGTGTGTTGATGTGTGGCTTGTGTGTCCGTGCGTTAATGTGTGGTTTGTGTGTACGTGTGTTAAGTTGTGGTTTGTGTGTCCGTGTTTTCAGTTGTGGTTTGTGTGTCCGTGTGTTTAAGTTGTGGTTTGCGTGTCCGTGTTTTAATGTTTGGTTTGTGTGTCCGTCTGTTAATGTGTGGTTTGTGTGTCCGTGTGTTAAGGTGTGGTTTGCGTGTCCGTGTGTTAAGGTGTGGTTTGCGTGTCCGTGTGTTAAGGTGTGGTTTGCGTGTCCGTGTGTTAAGGTGTGGTTTGTGTGTCCGTGTGTTCATGTGTAGTTTGCATGTCCGTGTGTTAATGTGTGGTTTGTGTTCCCATGTGTTAAGGTGTGGTTTGTGTGTCCGTGTGTTAATGTGTGGTTTGTGTGTCCGTGTATTAAGTAGTGGTTTGCGTGTCTGTGTGTAAAGTTGTGGTGTGTGTTTACGTGTGGTTTGTATGTCCGTGTGTTAATGTGTGGTTTGTATGTCCATGTGTTAAGGTGTGGTTTGCGTGTCCGTGTATTTAGTTATGGTTTGCGTGTCCGTCTGTTAAGTTGTGATTTGTGTGCACGTGTGTTAAGTTGCGGTTTGCGTGTCCGTGTGTTGATGTGTGGTTTGTGTGTCTGTGCGTTAATGTGTGGTTTGTGTGCACGTGTGTTAAGTTGTGGTTTGTTTGTCCGTGTTTTCAGTTGTGGTTTGTGTGTCCGTGTGTTAAGTTGTGGTTTATGTGTCCGTGTGTTCATGTGTAGTTTGCTTGTCCGTGTGTTAATGTGTGGTTTGTGTGTCCGTGTGTTAATGTGTGGTTTGTGTGTCCGTGTGTTAAGGTGTGGTTTGTGTGTCCGTGTGTTAATGCGTGGTTTGTGTGTCCGTGTGTTAAGGTGTGGTTTGCGTGTCCGTGTTTTAATATGTGGTTTGTGTGTCCGTGTGTTAATGTGTGGTTTGTGGATCCGTTTGTTAATGTGTGGTTTGTGTGTCCGTGTGTTAAGGTGTGGTTTGTGTCTCCGCGTGTTAAGGTGTGGATTGCGTGTCTGTGTGTTAAGGTGTGGTTTGCGTGTCCGTGTGTTAAGGTGTGGTTTGTGTGTCCGTGTGTCACGGTGTGGTTTGTGGATCCGTGTGTTATGTTGTGGTTTGTGTGTCCGTGTGTTAAGGTGTGGTCTGTGTGTCCGTGTGTTAATGTGTGGTTTGCGTGTCCATGTGTTAAGGTGTGGTTTGTGTGTCCGTGTGTTAAGGTGTGGTTTGTGTGTCCGTGTGTTCATGTGTAGTTTGCATGTCCGTGTGTTAATGTGTGGTTTGTGTGTCCGTGTGTTAAGGTGTGGTTTGTGTGTCCATGTGTTAAGGTGTGGTTTGTATGTCTGTATGTTAATGTGTGGTTTGTGTGTCCGTGTGTTAAACTATGGGTTGCGTGTCCGTGTGTTAAGGCATGCTTTGCGTGTCCGTGTGTTAAGGTATGGTTTGTATGTCCGTGTGTTTAGGTGTGGTTTGCGTGTCCGTGTGTTGATGTGTGGTTTGGGTGTCCGAGCGTTAATGTGTGGTTTGTGTGTCCGTGTGTTAATGTGTGGTTTGTGTGTCCGTGTGTTTATGTGTGGTTTGTGTGTCCGTGTGTTAATGTGTGGTTTGTGTGTCTGTTCGTTAATGTGTGCTTTGTGTGTCCTTGTGTTAATGTGTGGTTTGTGTGCCCGTGTGTTAAGGTGTGGTTTGTGTGTCCGTGTTTTAATGTGTGGTGTGTGTCCGTGTGTTAAGGTATGGGTTGCATGTCCGTGTGTTCAGGTATGTTTTGCGTGTCCGTGTGTTAAGTTATGATTTGCGTGTCCGTGTGTTAAGGTATGGTTTGCGTGTCCGTGTGTTAAGGTATGGTTTGTATGTCCATGTGTTAAGGTGTGGTTTGCGTGTCCGTGTATAAAGTTGTAGTTTGCGTGTCTGAGTGTTAAGTTGTGGATTATGTGTCCGTGTGTTTCCGTGTGGTTTTTATGTCTGTGTGTTAGTGTGTGATTTGTATGTCCATGTGATAAAGTGTGGTTTGTGTGTCCGTGTATTAAGTTATGGTTTGCGTGTCCGTCTGTTAAGTTGTGATTTGTGTGTACGTGTGTTAAGTTGTGGTTTGCGTGTCCGTGTGTTGATGTGTGGTTTGTGTGTCCGTGCGTTAATGTGTGGTTTGTGTGTACGTGTGTTAAGTTGTGGTTTGTGTGTCCGTGTTTTCAGTTGTGGTTTGTGTGTCCGTGTGTTTAAGTTGTGGTTTGCGTGTCCGTGTTTTAATGTTTGGTTTGTGTGTCCGCATGTTAAGGTGTGGTTTGCGTGTCTGTGTGTTAAGGTGTGGTTTGCGTGTCTGTGTTTTAAGGTGTGGTTTGTATGTCCGTGTGTTAATGTGTGGTGTGTGTGTCCGTGTGTTAAACTATGGGTTGCGTGTCCGTGTGTTAAGGTATGATTTGCGTGTCCGTGTGTTAACGTTTGGTTTGTATGTCCGTGTTTTAAGGTGTGGTTTGTATGTCTATGTGTTAAAGCGTGGTTTGTGTGTCCGTGTGTTAAGGTGTGGTTTGTGTCTCCGTGTGTTAACATGTGGTTTGTGTTCCCGTGTGTTAAGGTGTGGTTTGTGTCTCCGCGTGTTAAGGTGTGGTTTGCGTGTCCCCGTGTTAAGGTGTGGTTTGCGTGTCCGTGTGTTAAGGTGCGGTTTGTATGTCCATGTGTTAATGTGTGGTTTGCGTGTCCGTGTATTAAGTTATGGTTTGCGTGTCCGTCTGTTAAGTTGTGATTTGCGTGTCCGTGTGTTCATGTGTGGTTTGTGTTCCCGTGTGTTAAGGTGTGGTTTGTGTCTCCGCGTGTTAAGGTGTGGTTTGCGTGTCCCCGTGTTCAGGTGTAGTTTGCGTGTCCGTGTTTTAAGGTGTGGTTTGCGTGTCCGTGTGTTAAGGTGTGGTTTGCGTGTCCATGTGTTAAGGTGCGGTTTGTATGTCCATGTGTTAAGGTGTGGTTTGCGTGTCCGTGTATTAAGTTATGGTTTGCGTGTCCGTCTGTTAAGTTGTGATTTGCGTGTCCGTGTGTTCATGTGTGGTTTGTGTGTCCGTGCTTTAGTGTGTGGTTTGTGTGTACGTGTTTTCAGTTGTGGTTTTTGTGTCCGTGTGTTAAGGTGTGGATTGCATCTCCGTATGTTAAGGTGTGGTTTGCGTGTCCGTGTGTTAAGGTGTGGTTTGTGTCTCCGCGTATTAAGGTGTGGATTGCGTGTCCGTGTGTTAAGGTGTGGTTTGCGTGTCCGTGTGTTAAGGTGTGGTTTGTGTGTCCGTGTGTCACGATGTGGTTTGTGGATCCGTGTGTTATGTTGTGGTTTGTGTGTCCGTGTGTTAAGTTGTGGTTTGTGTGTCCTTGTGTTAATGTGTGGTTTGCGTGTCCGTGTGTTAAGGTGTGGTTTGTGTGTCCGTGTGTTAAGGTGTGGTTTGTGTGTCCGTGTGTTCATGTGTAGTTTGCATGTCCGTGTGTTAATGTGTGGTTTGTGTGTCCGTGTGTTAAGGTGTGGTTTGTGTGTCCGTGTGTTAAGGTGTGGTTTGTGTGTCCGTGTGTTAAGGTGTAGTTTGCGTGTCCGTGTTTTAATGTGTGGTTTGTGTGTCCGTGTGTTAATGTGTGGTTTGTTTGTCCGTGCGTTAAGTTGTGGTTTGTGTGTCTGTGTGTTAAGGTGTGGTTTGTGTGTCCGTGTGTTAAGGTGTGGTTTGTGTGTCTGTGTGTTAAGGTGTGGTTTGTGTGTCCGTGTGTTAAGGTGTAGTTTGTGTGTCCGTGTGTTAATGTGTGGTTTGCGTGTCCGTGTGTTAAGGTGTGGTTTGCGTGTCCGTGTGTTAAGTTGTGGTTTGTGTGTCCGTGTGTTCATGTGTAGTTTGCATGTCCGTGTGTTAATGTGTGGTTTGTGTTCCCATGTGTTAAGTGTGGTTTGTGTGTCCGTGTGTTAAGGTGTGGTTTGTATGTCCGTGTGTTAAGGTGTGGTTTGCGTGTCCGTGTGTTAAGGTGTGGTTTGTGTTACTCCGCGTGTTATTGTGTGGTTTGCGTGTCCGTGTGTTAAGGTGTGGTTTGTGTGTCTGTGTGTTAAGGTGTGGTTTGTGTGTCCATGTGTTAAGGTGTGGTTTGTGTGTACGTGTGTAAATGTGTGGTATGTGTGTTAAGGTGTGGTTTGCGTGTCCGTTTGTTAAGGTTTGGTTTGCGTGTCCATGTATTAAGGTATGGTTTGCGTGTCCATATGTTAAGGTGTGGTTTGCCGTGTCCATGTGTTAAGGTGTAGTTTGCATGTCCGTGTGTTAAGGTGTGGTTTGCGTGTCCGTGTTAATGTGTGGTTTGTGTGTCCGTGTGTTAAGGTGTGGTTTGTGTTTCCGTGTGTTAATGTGTGGTTTGCATGTCCGTGTGATAATGTGTGATTTGTGTGTCCGTGTGTTGAGGTGTGGTTTGTGTGTCCGTGAGTTAATGTGTGGTTTGTGTGTCCGTGTATTAAGGTGTGGTTTGTGTGTCTGTGTGTTAATGTGTGGTTTGTGTGTCCGTGTGTTAACGTTTGGTTTGTATGTCCGTGTTTTAAGGTGTGGTTTGTATGTCTGTGTGTTAATGTGTGGTTTGTGTGTCCGTGTATTGAGGTGTGGTTTGTGTGTCCATGTGTTAAGGTATGGTTTGTGTGTCCGTGTGTTAAGGTGTGGTTTGTGTCTCCGTGTGTTAACGTGTGGTTTGTGTTTCCGTGTGTTAAGGTGTGGTTTGTGTCTTCACGTGTTAAGGTGTGGTTTGCGTGTCCGTGTGTTAAGTTGCGGTTTGTATGTCCATGTGTTAAGGTGTGGTTTGCGTGTCCGTGTATTAAGTTATGGTTTGCGTGTCCGTCTGTTAAGTTGTGATTTGCGTGTCCGTGTGTTGATGTGTGGTTTGTGTGTCCGTGTGTTAAGATGTGGTTTGTGTGTACGTGTTAATGTGTGGTTTGTGTGTTAAGGTGTGGTTTGCGTGTCCGTGTGTTAAAGTTTGGCTTGCGTGTCCATGTGTGAAGGTATGTTTTGCGTGTCCATATGTTAAGGTGTTGTTTGCGTGCCCATGTGTTAATGTGAGGTTTGTGTGTCATGTGTTAAGGTGCGGTTTGTGTGTCCGTGTGTTAAGTTATGGTTTGTGTCTCCGTGTGTTAAGGTGTGGTTTGTGTCTCCGTGTGTTAACTTGTGGTTTGTGTTCCCGTGTGTTAAGGTGTGGTTTGTGTCTCCGCGTGTTAAGGTGTGGTTTGCGTGTCCCCGTGTTCAGGTGTAGTTTGCGTGTCCGTGTTTTAAGGTGTGGTTTGCGTGTCCGTGTGTTAAGGTGCGGTTTGTATGTCCATGTGTTAAGGTGTGGTTTGCGTGTCCGTGTATTAAGTTATGGTTTGCGTGTCCGTCTGTTAAGTTGTGATTTGCGTGTCCGTGTGTTCATGTGTGGTTTGTGTGTCCGTGCTTTAATGTGTGGTTTTTGTGTACGTGTTTTCAGTTGTGGTTTTTGTGTCCATGTGTTAAGGTGTGGATTGCGTCTCCGTATGTTAAGGTGTGGTTTGCGTGTCCGTGTGTTAAGGTGTGGTTTGTGTCTCCGCGTATTAAGGTGTGGATTGCGTGTCCGTGTGTTAAGGTGTGGTTTGCGTGTCCGTGTGTTAAGGTGTGGTTTGTGTGTCCGTGTGTCACGATGTGGTTTGTGGATCCGTGTGTTATGTTGTGGTTTGTGTGTCCGTGTGTTAAGGTGTGGTTTGTGTGTCCTTGTGTTAATGTGTGGTTTGTGTGTCCGTGTGTTAAGGTGTGGTTTGTGTGTCCGTGTGTTAAGGTGTGGTTTGTGTCTCCGCGTGTTAAGGTGTGGATTGCGTGTCTGTGTGTTAAGGTGTGGTTTGCGTGTCCGTGTGTTAAGGTGTGGTTTGTGTGTCCGTGTGTCACGGTGTGGTTTGTGGATCCGTGTGTTATGTTGTGGTTTGTGTGTCCGTGTGTTACGGTGTGGTCTGTGTGTCCGTGTGTTAATGTGTGGTTTGCGTGTCCATGTGTTAAGGTGTGGTTTGTGTGTCCATGTGTTAAGGTGTGGTTTGTGTGTCCGTGTGTTCATGTGTAGTTTGCATGTCCGTGTGTTAATGTGTGGTTTGTGTGCCCGTGTGTTAAGGTGTGGTTTGTGTGTCCGTGTGTTAAGGTGTGGTTTGTATCTCTGTGTGTTAATGTGTGATGTGTGTGTCCGTGTGTTAAACTATGGGTTGCGTGTCCGTGTGTTAAGGTATGATTTGCGTGTCCGTGTGTTAAGTTATGATTTGCGTGTCCGTGTGTTAAGGCATGCTTTGCGTGTCCGTGTGTTAAGGTATGGTTTGTATGTCCGTGTGTTAAGGTGTGGTTTGCGTGTCCGTGTGTTGATGTGTGGTTTGGGTGTCCGAGCGTTAATGTGTGGTTTGTGTGTCCGTGTGTTAATGTGTGGTTTGTGTGTCCGTGTGTTTATGTGTGGTTTGTGTGTCCGTGTGTTAATGTGTGGTTTGTGTGTCTGTTCGTTAATGTGTGCTTTGTGTGTCCTTGTGTTAATGTGTGGTTTGTGTGCCCGTGTGTTAAGGTGTGGTTTGTGTGTCCGTGTTTTAATGTGTGGTGTGTGTCCGTGTGTTAAGGTATGGGTTGCATGTCCGTGTGTTCAGGTATGTTTTGCGTGTCCGTGTGTTAAGTTATGATTTGCGTGTCCGTGTGTTAAGGTATGGTTTGCGTGTCCGTGTGTTAAGGTATGGTTTGTATGTCCATGTGTTAAGGTGTGGTTTGCGTGTCCGTGTATAAAGTTGTGGTTTGCGTGTCTGAGTGTTAAGTTGTGGTTTATGTGTCCGTGTGTTTCCGTGTGGTTTTTATGTCCGTGTGTTAGTGTGTGATTTGTATGTCTATGTGATAAAGTGTGGTTTGTGTGTCCGTGTATTAAGTTATGGTTTGCGTGTCCGTCTGTTAAGTTGTGATTTGTGTGTACATGTGTTAAGTTGTGGTTTGCGTGTCCGTGTGTTGATGTGTGGTTTGTGTGTCCGTGCGTTAATGTGTGGTTTGTGTGTACGTGTGTTAAGTTGTGGTTTGTGTGTCCATGTTTTCAGCTGTGGTTTGTGTGTCCGTGTGTTTAAGTTGTGGTTTGCGTGTCCGTGTTTTAATGTTTGGTTTGTGTGTCCGTCTGTTAATGTGTGGTTTGTGTGTCCGTGTGTTAAGGTGTGGTTTGCGTGTCCGTGTGTTAAGGTGTGGTTTGCGTGTCCGTGTGTTAAGGTGTGGTTTGCGTGTCCGTGTGTTAAGGTGTGTTTTGTGTGTCCGTGTGTTCATGTGTAGTTTGCATGTCCGTGTGTTAATGTGTGGTTTGTGTTCCCATGTGTTAAGGTGTGGTTTGTGTGTCCGTGTGTTAATGTGTGGTTTGTGTGTCCGTGTATTAAGGTGTGATTTGCGTGTCCGTGTTTTAATATGTGGTTTGTGTGTCCGTGTGTTAATGTGTGGTTTGTGTTCCCATGTGTTAAGGTGTGGTTTGTGTGTCCGTGTGTTAATGTGTGGTTTGTGTGTCCGTGTATTAAGGTGTGATTTGCGTGTCCGTGTTTTAATATGTGGTTTGTGTGTCCGTGTGTTAATGTGTGGTTTGTGTCTCCATGTGTTAATGTGTGGTTTGTGTGTCCGTGTGTTAAGGTGTGGTTTGTGTCTCCGCGTGTTAATGTGTGGTTTGCGTGTCCATGTGTTAAGGTGTGGTTTGTATGTCCGTGTGTTAATGTGTGGTTTGTGTGTCCGTGTGTTAAGGTGTGGTTTGTATGTCCGTGTGTTAAGGTGTGCTTTGTGTGTCCGTGTGTTAAGGTATGGTTTGCGTGTCCGTGTTTTAATGTGTGGTTTGTGTGTCCGTGTGTTAATGTGTGGTTTGTTTGTCCGTGTGTTAAGTTGTGGTTTGTGTGCCCATGTGTTAAGTTGTGGTTAGTGTTACCGTGTGTTAAGGTGTGGTTTGTGTGTCCGTGTGTTAAGGTGTGGTTTGTGTGTCCGTGTTTTAATATGTGGTTTGTGTGTCCGTGTGTTAATGTGTGGTTTGTGTCTCCGTGTGTTAAGGTGTGGTTTGTGTGTCCGTGTGTTAAGGTGTGGTTTGTGTCTCCGCGTATTAAGGTGTGGATTGCGTGTCCGTGTGTTAAGGTGTGGTTTGCGTGTCTGTGTGTTAAGGTGTGGTTTGTGTGTCCGTGTGTCACGATGTGGTTTGTGGATCCGTGTGTTATGTTGTGGTTTGTGTGTCCGTGTGTTAAGGTGTGGTTTGTGTGTCCGTGTGTTAATGTGTGGTTTGCGTGTCCATGTGTTAAGGTGTGGTTTGTGTGTCCGTGTGTTAAGGTGTGGTTTGTGTGTCCGTGTGTTCATGTGTAGTTTGCATGTCCGTGTGTTAATGTGTGGTTTGTGTGTCCGTGTGTTAAGGTGTGGTTTGTGTGTCCGTGTGTTAAGGTGTGGTTTGTATGTCCGTGTGTTAATGTGTGGTGTGTGTGTCCGTGTGTTAAAGTATGGGTTGCGTGTCCGTGTGTTAAGGTATGATTTGCGTGTCCGTGTGTTAAGTTATGATTTGCGTGTCCGTGTGTTAAGGCATGCTTTGCGTGTCCGTGTGTTAAGGTATGGTTTGTATGTCCGTGTGTTAAGGTGTGGTTTGCGTGTCCGTGTGTTAAGGTGTGGTTTGCGTGTCCGTGTGTTAAGGTGTGGTTTGCGTGTCCATGTGTTAAGGTGTGGTTTGCGTGTCCGTGTGTTAAGGTGTGGTTTGTGCGTCCGTGTGTTAATGTGTGGTTTGTGTCTCCGTGTGTTAATGTGTGGTTTGTGTGTCCGTGTGTTAAGGTGTGGTTTGTGTCTCCGCGTGTTAAGGTGTGGATTGCGTGTCTGTGTGTTAAGGTGTGGTTTGCGTGTCCGTGTGTTAAGGTGTGGTTTGTGTGTCCGTGTGTCACGGTGTGGTTTGTGGATCCGTGTGTTATGTTGTGGTTTGTGTGTCCGTGTGTTACGGTGTGGTCTGTGTGTCCGTGTGTTAATGTGTGGTTTGCGTGTCCATGTGTTAAGGTGTGGTTTGTGTGTCCATGTGTTAAGGTGTGGTTTGTGTGTCCGTGTGTTCATGTGTAGTTTGCATGTCCGTGTGTTAATGTGTGGTTTGTGTGCCCGTGTGTTAAGGTGTGGTTTGTGTGTCCGTGTGTTAAGGTGTGGTTTGTATCTCTGTGTGTTAATGTGTGATGTGTGTGTCCGTGTGTTAAACTATGGGTTGCGTGTCCGTGTGTTAAGGTATGATTTGCGTGTCCGTGTGTTAAGTTATGATTTGCGTGTCCGTGTGTTAAGGCATGCTTTGCGTGTCCGTGTGTTAAGGTATGGTTTGTATGTCCGTGTGTTAAGGTGTGGTTTGCGTGTCCGTGTGTTGATGTGTGGTTTGGGTGTCCGAGCGTTAATGTGTGGTTTGTGTGTCCGTGTGTTAATGTGTGGTTTGTGTGTCCGTGTGTTTATGTGTGGTTTGTGTGTCCGTGTGTTAATGTGTGGTTTGTGTGTCTGTTCGTTAATGTGTGCTTTGTGTGTCCTTGTGTTAATGTGTGGTTTGTGTGCCCGTGTGTTAAGGTGTGGTTTGTGTGTCCGTGTTTTAATGTGTGGTGTGTGTCCGTGTGTTAAGGTATGGGTTGCATGTCCGTGTGTTCAGGTATGTTTTGCGTGTCCGTGTGTTAAGTTATGATTTGCGTGTCCGTGTGTTAAGGTATGGTTTGCGTGTCCGTGTGTTAAGGTATGGTTTGTATGTCCATGTGTTAAGGTGTGGTTTGCGTGTCCGTGTATAAAGTTGTGGTTTGCGTGTCTGAGTGTTAAGTTGTGGTTTATGTGTCCGTGTGTTTCCGTGTGGTTTTTATGTCCGTGTGTTAGTGTGTGATTTGTATGTCTATGTGATAAAGTGTGGTTTGTGTGTCCGTGTATTAAGTTATGGTTTGCGTGTCCGTCTGTTAAGTTGTGATTTGTGTGTACGTGTGTTAAGTTGTGGTTTGCGTGTCCGTGTGTTGATGTGTGGTTTGTGTGTCCGTGCGTTAATGTGTGGTTTGTGTGTACGTGTGTTAAGTTGTGGTTTGTGTGTCCGTGTTTTCAGCTGTGGTTTGTGTGTCCGTGTGTTTAAGTTGTGGTTTGCGTGTCCGTGTTTTAATGTTTGGTTTGTGTGTCCGTCTGTTAATGTGTGGTTTGTGTGTCCGTGTGTTAAGGTGTGGTTTGCGTGTCCGTGTGTTAAGGTGTGGTTTGCGTGTCCGTGTGTTAAGGTGTGGTTTGCGTGTCCGTGTGTTAAGGTGTGTTTTGTGTGTCCGTGTGTTCATGTGTAGTTTGCATGTCCGTGTGTTAATGTGTGGTTTGTGTGTCCGTGTGTTAATGTGTGGTTTGTGTGTCCGTGTATTAAGGTGTGATTTGCGTGTCCGTGTTTTAATATGTGGTTTGTGTGTCCGTGTGTTAATGTGTGGTTTGTGTCTCCATGTGTTAATGTGTGGTTTGTGTGTCCGTGTGTTAAGGTGTGGTTTGTGTCTCCGCGTGTTAATGTGTGGTTTGCGTGTCCATGTGTTAAGGTGTGGTTTGTATGTCCGTGTGTTAATGTGTGGTTTGTGTGTCCGTGTGTTAAGGTGTGGTTTGTATGTCCGTGTGTAAGGTGTGGTTTGTGTGTCCGTGTGTTAAGGTATGGTTTGCGTGTCCGTGTTTTAATGTGTGGTTTGTGTGTCCGTGTGTTAATGTGTGGTTTGTTTGTCCGTGTGTTAAGTTGTGGTTTGTGTGCCCATGTGTTAAGTTGTGGTTAGTGTTTCCGTGTGTTAAGGTGTGGTTTGTGTGTCCGTGTGTTAAGGTGTGGTTTGTGTGTCCGTGTTTTAATATGTGGTTTGTGTGTCCGTGTGTTAATGTGTGGTTTGTGTCTCCGTGTGTTAAGGTGTGGTTTGTGTGTCCGTGTGTTAAGGTGTGGTTTGTGTCTCCGCGTATTAAGGTGTGGATTGCGTGTCCGTGTGTTAAGGTGTGGTCTGCGTGTCTGTGTGTTAAGGTGTGGTTTGTGTGTCCGTGTGTCACGATGTGGTTTGTGGATCCGTGTGTTATGTTGTGGTTTGTGTGTCCGTGTGTTAAGGTGTGGTTTGTGTGTCCGTGTGTTAATGTGTGGTTTGCGTGTCCATGTGTTAAGGTGTGGTTTGTGTGTCCGTGTGTTAAGGTGTGATTTGTGTGTCCGTGTGTTCATGTGTAGTTTGCATGTCCGTGTGTTAATGTGTGGTTTGTGTGTCCGTGTGTTAAGGTGTGGTTTGTGTGTCCGTGTGTTAAGGTGTGGTTTGTATGTCCGTGTGTTAATGTGTGGTGTGTGTGTCCGTGTGTTAAAGTATGGGTTGCGTGTCCGTGTGTTAAGGTATGATTTGCGTGTCCGTGTGTTAAGTTATGATTTGCGTGTCCGTGTGTTAAGGCATGCTTTGCGTGTCCGTGTGTTAAGGTATGGTTTGTATGTCCGTGTGTTAAGGTGTGGTTTGCGTGTCCGTGTGTTAAGGTGTGGTTTGCGTGTCCGTGTGTTAAGGTGTGGTTTGCGTGTCCATGTGTTAAGGTGTGGTTTGCGTGTCCGTGTGTTAAGGTGTGGTTTGTGTGTCCGTGTGTCACGGTGTGGTTTGTGTCTCCGTGTGTTAATGTGTGGTTTGTGTGTCCGTGTGTTAAGGTGTGGTTTGTGTCTCCGCGTGTTAAGGTGTGGATTGCGTGTCTGTGTGTTAAGGTGTGGTTTGCGTGTCCGTGTGTTAAGGTGTGGTTTGTGTGTCCGTGTGTCACGGTGTGGTTTGTGCATCCGTGTGTTATGTTGTGGTTTGTGTGTCCGTGTGTTACGGTGTGGTCTGTGTGTCCGTGTGTTAATGTGTGGTTTGCGTGTCCATGTGTTAAGGTGTGGTTTGTGTGTCCGTGTGTTAAGGTGTGGTTTGTGTGTCCGTGTGTTCATGTGTAGTTTGCATGTCCGTGTGTTAATGTGTGGTTTGTGTGCCCGTGTGTTAAGGTGTGGTTTGTGTGTCCGTGTGTTAAGGTGTGGTTTGTATGTCTGTGTGTTAATGTGTGGTGTGTGTGTCCGTGTGTTAAACTATGGGTTGCGTGTCCATGTGTTAAGGTATGATTTGCGTGTCCGTGTGTTAAGTTATGATTTGTGTGTCCGTGTGTTAAGGCATGCTTTGCGTGTCCGTGTGTTAAGGTATGGTTTGTATGTCCGTGTGTTAAGGTGTGGTTTGCGTGTCCGTGTGTTGATGTGTGGTTTGGGTGTCCGAGCGTTAATGTGTGGTTTGTGTGTCCGTGTGTTAATGTGTGGTTTGTGTGTCCGTGTGTTTATGTGTGGTTTGTGTGTCCGTGTGTTAATGTGTGGTTTGTGTGTCTGTTCGTTAATGTGTGCTTTGTGTGTCCTTGTGTTAATGTGTGGTTTGTGTGCCCGTGTGTTAAGGTGTGGTTTGTGTGTCCGTGTTTTAATGTGTGGTGTGTGTCCGTGTGTTAAGGTATGGGTTGCATGTCCGTGTGTTCAGGTATGTTCTGCGTGTCCGTGTGTTAAGTTATGATTTGCGTGTCCGTGTGTTAAGGTATGGTTTGCGTGTCCGTGTGTTAAGGTATGGTTTGTATGTCCATGTGTTAAGGTGTGGTTTGCGTGTCCGTGTATAAAGTTGTGGTTTGCGTGTCTGAGTGTTAAGTTGTGGTTTATGTGTCCGTGTGTTTCCGTGTGGTTTTTATGTCCGTGTGTTAGTGTGTGATTTGTATGTCCATGTGATAAAGTGTGGTTTGTGTGTCCGTGTGTTAATGTGTGGTTTGTGTGTCCCTGTATTCAGTAGTGGTTTGCGTGTCTGTGTGTAAAGTTGTGGTGTGTGTTTACGTGTGGTTTGTATGTCCGTGTGTTAATGTGTGGTTTGTATGTCCATGTGTTAAGGTGTGGTTTGCGTGTCCGTGTATTTAGTTATGGTTTGCGTGTCCATCTGTTAAGTTGTGATTTGTGTGTACGTGTGTTAAGGTGTGGTTTACGTGTCCGTGTGTTAAGGTGTGGTTTGTGTGTCCGTGTTTTAAGGTGTGGTTTGCGTGTCCGTGTGTTGATGTGTGGTTTGGGTGTCCGAGCCTAAATGTGTGGTTTGTGTGTCCGTGTGTTAATGTGTGGTTTGTGTGTCCGTGTGTTTATGTGTGGTTTTTGTGTCCGTGTGTTAAGGTGTGGATTGCATCTCCGTATGTTAAGGTGTGGTTTGCGTGTCCGTGTGTTAAGGTGTGGTTTGTGTCTCCGCGTATTAAGGTGTGGATTGCGTGTCCGTGTGTTAAGGTGTGGTTTGCGTGTCCGTGTGTTAAGGTGTGGTTTGTGTGTCCGTGTGTCACGATGTGGTTTGTGGATCCGTGTGTTATGTTGTGGTTTGTGTGTCCGTGTGTTAAGTTGTGGTTTGTGTGTCCTTGTGTTAATGTGTGGTTTGCGTGTCCGTGTGTTAAGGTGTGGTTTGTGTGTCCGTGTGTTAAGGTGTGGTTTGTGTGTCCGTGTGTTCATGTGTAGTTTGCATGTCCGTGTGTTAATGTGTGGTTTGTGTGTCCGTGTGTTAAGGTGTGGTTTGTGTGTCCGTGTGTTAAGGTGTGGTTTGTGTGTCCGTGTGTTAAGGTGTAGTTTGCGTGTCCGTGTTTTAATGTGTGGTTTGTGTGTCCGTGTGTTAATGTGTGGTTTGTTTGTCCGTGCGTTAAGTTGTGGTTTGTGTGTCTGTGTGTTAAGGTGTGGTTTGTGTGTCCGTGTGTTAAGGTGTGGTTTGTGTGTCTGTGTGTTAAGGTGTGGTTTGTGTGTCCGTGTGTTAAGGTGTAGTTTGTGTGTCCGTGTGTTAATGTGTGGTTTGCGTGTCCGTGTGTTAAGGTGTGGTTTGCGTGTCCGTGTGTTAAGTTGTGGTTTGTGTGTCCGTGTGTTCATGTGTAGTTTGCATGTCCGTGTGTTAATGTGTGGTTTGTGTTCCCATGTGTTAAGTGTGGTTTGTGTGTCCGTGTGTTAAGGTGTGGTTTGTATGTCCGTGTGTTAAGGTGTGGTTTGCGTGTCCGTGTGTTAAGGTGTGGTTTGTGTTACTCCGCGTGTTATTGTGTGGTTTGCGTGTCCGTGTGTTAAGGTGTGGTTGGTGTGTCTGTGTGTTAAGGTGTGGTTTGTGTGTCCATGTGTTAAGGTGTGGTTTGTGTGTACGTGTGTAAATGTGTGGTATGTGTGTTAAGGTGTGGTTTGCGTGTCCGTTTGTTAAGGTTTGGTTTGCGTGTCCATGTATTAAGGTATGGTTTGCGTGTCCATATGTTAAGGTGTGGTTTGCCGTGTCCATGTGTTAAGGTGTAGTTTGCATGTCCGTGTGTTAAGGTGTGGTTTGCGTGTCCGTGTTAATGTGTGGTTTGTGTGTCCGTGTGTTAAGGTGTGGTTTGTGTTTCCGTGTGTTAATGTGTGGTTTGCATGTCCGTGTGATAATGTGTGATTTGTGTGTCCGTGTGTTGAGGTGTGGTTTGTGTGTCCGTGAGTTAATGTGTGGTTTGTGTGTCCGTGTATTAAGGTGTGGTTTGTGTGTCTGTGTGTTAATGTGTGGTTTGTGTGTCCGTGTGTTAACGTTTGGTTTGTATGTCCGTGTTTTAAGGTGTGGTTTGTATGTCTGTGTGTTAATGTGTGGTTTGTGTGTCCGTGTATTGAGGTGTGGTTTGTGTGTCCATGTGTTAAGGTATGGTTTGTGTGTCCGTGTGTTAAGGTGTGGTTTGTGTCTCCGTGTGTTAACGTGTGGTTTGTGTTTCCGTGTGTTAAGGTGTGGTTTGTGTCTTCACGTGTTAAGGTGTGGTTTGCGTGTCCGTGTGTTAAGTTGCGGTTTGTATGTCCATGTGTTAAGGTGTGGTTTGCGTGTCCGTGTATTAAGTTATGGTTTGCGTGTCCGTCTGTTAAGTTGTGATTTGCGTGTCCGTGTGTTGATGTGTGGTTTGTGTGTCCGTGTGTTAAGATGTGGTTTGTGTGTACGTGTTAATGTGTGGTTTGTGTGTTAAGGTGTGGTTTGCGTGTCCGTGTGTTAAAGTTTGGCTTGCGTGTCCATGTGTGAAGGTATGTTTTGCGTGTCCATATGTTAAGGTGTTGTTTGCGTGCCCATGTGTTAATGTGAGGTTTGTGTGTCATGTGTTAAGGTGCGGTTTGTGTGTCCGTGTGTTAAGTTATGGTTTGTGTCTCCGTGTGTTAAGGTGTGGTTTGTGTCTCCGTGTGTTAACTTGTGGTTTGTGTTCCCGTGTGTTAAGGTGTGGTTTGTGTCTCCGCGTGTTAAGGTGTGGTTTGCGTGTCCCCGTGTTCAGGTGTAGTTTGCGTGTCCGTGTTTTAAGGTGTGGTTTGCGTGTCCGTGTGTTAAGGTGCGGTTTGTATGTCCATGTGTTAAGGTGTGGTTTGCGTGTCCGTGTATTAAGTTATGGTTTGCGTGTCCGTCTGTTAAGTTGTGATTTGCGTGTCCGTGTGTTCATGTGTGGTTTGTGTGTCCGTGCTTTAATGTGTGGTTTTTGTGTACGTGTTTTCAGTTGTGGTTTTTGTGTCCATGTGTTAAGGTGTGGATTGCGTCTCCGTATGTTAAGGTGTGGTTTGCGTGTCCGTGTGTTAAGGTGTGGTTTGTGTCTCCGCGTATTAAGGTGTGGATTGCGTGTCCGTGTGTTAAGGTGTGGTTTGCGTGTCCGTGTGTTAAGGTGTGGTTTGTGTGTCCGTGTGTCACGATGTGGTTTGTGGATCCGTGTGTTATGTTGTGGTTTGTGTGTCCGTGTGTTAAGGTGTGGTTTGTGTGTCCTTGTGTTAATGTGTGGTTTGTGTGTCCGTGTGTTAAGGTGTGGTTTGTGTGTCCGTGTGTTAAGGTGTGGTTTGTGTCTCCGCGTGTTAAGGTGTGGATTGCGTGTCTGTGTGTTAAGGTGTGGTTTGCGTGTCCGTGTGTTAAGGTGTGGTTTGTGTGTCCGTGTGTCACGGTGTGGTTTGTGGATCCGTGTGTTATGTTGTGGTTTGTGTGTCCGTGTGTTACGGTGTGGTCTGTGTGTCCGTGTGTTAATGTGTGGTTTGCGTGTCCATGTGTTAAGGTGTGGTTTGTGTGTCCATGTGTTAAGGTGTGGTTTGTGTGTCCGTGTGTTCATGTGTAGTTTGCATGTCCGTGTGTTAATGTGTGGTTTGTGTGCCCGTGTGTTAAGGTGTGGTTTGTGTGTCCGTGTGTTAAGGTGTGGTTTGTATCTCTGTGTGTTAATGTGTGATGTGTGTGTCCGTGTGTTAAACTATGGGTTGCGTGTCCGTGTGTTAAGGTATGATTTGCGTGTCCGTGTGTTAAGTTATGATTTGCGTGTCCGTGTGTTAAGGCATGCTTTGCGTGTCCGTGTGTTAAGGTATGGTTTGTATGTCCGTGTGTTAAGGTGTGGTTTGCGTGTCCGTGTGTTGATGTGTGGTTTGGGTGTCCGAGCGTTAATGTGTGGTTTGTGTGTCCGTGTGTTAATGTGTGGTTTGTGTGTCCGTGTGTTTATGTGTGGTTTGTGTGTCCGTGTGTTAATGTGTGGTTTGTGTGTCTGTTCGTTAATGTGTGCTTTGTGTGTCCTTGTGTTAATGTGTGGTTTGTGTGCCCGTGTGTTAAGGTGTGGTTTGTGTGTCCGTGTTTTAATGTGTGGTGTGTGTCCGTGTGTTAAGGTATGGGTTGCATGTCCGTGTGTTCAGGTATGTTTTGCGTGTCCGTGTGTTAAGTTATGATTTGCGTGTCCGTGTGTTAAGGTATGGTTTGCGTGTCCGTGTGTTAAGGTATGGTTTGTATGTCCATGTGTTAAGGTGTGGTTTGCGTGTCCGTGTATAAAGTTGTGGTTTGCGTGTCTGAGTGTTAAGTTGTGGTTTATGTGTCCGTGTGTTTCCGTGTGGTTTTTATGTCCGTGTGTTAGTGTGTGATTTGTATGTCTATGTGATAAAGTGTGGTTTGTGTGTCCGTGTATTAAGTTATGGTTTGCGTGTCCGTCTGTTAAGTTGTGATTTGTGTGTACATGTGTTAAGTTGTGGTTTGCGTGTCCGTGTGTTGATGTGTGGTTTGTGTGTCCGTGCGTTAATGTGTGGTTTGTGTGTACGTGTGTTAAGTTGTGGTTTGTGTGTCCGTGTTTTCAGCTGTGGTTTGTGTGTCCGTGTGTTTAAGTTGTGGTTTGCGTGTCCGTGTTTTAATGTTTGGTTTGTGTGTCCGTCTGTTAATGTGTGGTTTGTGTGTCCGTGTGTTAAGGTGTGGTTTGCGTGTCCGTGTGTTAAGGTGTGGTTTGCGTGTCCGTGTGTTAAGGTGTGGTTTGCGTGTCCGTGTGTTAAGGTGTGTTTTGTGTGTCCGTGTGTTCATGTGTAGTTTGCATGTCCGTGTGTTAATGTGTGGTTTGTGTTCCCATGTGTTAAGGTGTGGTTTGTGTGTCCGTGTGTTAATGTGTGGTTTGTGTGTCCGTGTATTAAGGTGTGATTTGCGTGTCCGTGTTTTAATATGTGGTTTGTGTGTCCGTGTGTTAATGTGTGGTTTGTGTTCCCATGTGTTAAGGTGTGGTTTGTGTGTCCGTGTGTTAATGTGTGGTTTGTGTGTCCGTGTATTAAGGTGTGATTTGCGTATCCGTGTTTTAATATGTGGTTTGTGTGTCCGTGTGTTAATGTGTGGTTTGTGTCTCCATGTGTTAATGTGTGGTTTGTGTGTCCGTGTGTTAAGGTGTGGTTTGTGTCTCCGCGTGTTAATGTGTGGTTTGCGTGTCCATGTGTTAAGGTGTGGTTTGTATGTCCGTGTGTTAATGTGTGGTTTGTGTGTCCGTGTGTTAAGGTGTGGTTTGTATGTCCGTGTGTTAAGGTGTGCTTTGTGTGTCCGTGTGTTAAGGTATGGTTTGCGTGTCCGTGTTTTAATGTGTGGTTTGTGTGTCCGTGTGTTAATGTGTGGTTTGTTTGTCCGTGTGTTAAGTTGTGGTTTGTGTGCCCATGTGTTAAGTTGTGGTTAGTGTTACCGTGTGTTAAGGTGTGGTTTGTGTGTCCGTGTGTTAAGGTGTGGTTTGTGTGTCCGTGTTTTAATATGTGGTTTGTGTGTCCGTGTGTTAATGTGTGGTTTGTGTCTCCGTGTGTTAAGGTGTGGTTTGTGTGTCCGTGTGTTAAGGTGTGGTTTGTGTCTCCGCGTATTAAGGTGTGGATTGCGTGTCCGTGTGTTAAGGTGTGGTTTGCGTGTCTGTGTGTTAAGGTGTGGTTTGTGTGTCCGTGTGTCACGATGTGGTTTGTGGATCCGTGTGTTATGTTGTGGTTTGTGTGTCCGTGTGTTAAGGTGTGGTTTGTGTGTCCGTGTGTTAATGTGTGGTTTGCGTGTCCATGTGTTAAGGTGTGGTTTGTGTGTCCGTGTGTTAAGGTGTGGTTTGTGTGTCCGTGTGTTCATGTGTAGTTTGCATGTCCGTGTGTTAATGTGTGGTTTGTGTGTCCGTGTGTTAAGGTGTGGTTTGTGTGTCCGTGTGTTAAGGTGTGGTTTGTATGTCCGTGTGTTAATGTGTGGTGTGTGTGTCCGTGTGTTAAAGTATGGGTTGCGTGTCCGTGTGTTAAGGTATGATTTGCGTGTCCGTGTGTTAAGTTATGATTTGCGTGTCCGTGTGTTAAGGCATGCTTTGCGTGTCCGTGTGTTAAGGTATGGTTTGTATGTCCGTGTGTTAAGGTGTGGTTTGCGTGTCCGTGTGTTAAGGTGTGGTTTGCGTGTCCGTGTGTTAAGGTGTGGTTTGCGTGTCCATGTGTTAAGGTGTGGTTTGCGTGTCCGTGTGTTAAGGTGTGGTTTGTGCGTCCGTGTGTTAATGTGTGGTTTGTGTCTCCGTGTGTTAATGTGTGGTTTGTGTGTCCGTGTGTTAAGGTGTGGTTTGTGTCTCCGCGTGTTAAGGTGTGGATTGCGTGTCTGTGTGTTAAGGTGTGGTTTGCGTGTCCGTGTGTTAAGGTGTGGTTTGTGTGTCCGTGTGTCACGGTGTGGTTTGTGGATCCGTGTGTTATGTTGTGGTTTGTGTGTCCGTGTGTTACGGTGTGGTCTGTGTGTCCGTGTGTTAATGTGTGGTTTGCGTGTCCATGTGTTAAGGTGTGGTTTGTGTGTCCATGTGTTAAGGTGTGGTTTGTGTGTCCGTGTGTTCATGTGTAGTTTGCATGTCCGTGTGTTAATGTGTGGTTTGTGTGCCCGTGTGTTAAGGTGTGGTTTGTGTGTCCGTGTGTTAAGGTGTGGTTTGTATCTCTGTGTGTTAATGTGTGATGTGTGTGTCCGTGTGTTAAACTATGGGTTGCGTGTCCGTGTGTTAAGGTATGATTTGCGTGTCCGTGTGTTAAGTTATGATTTGCGTGTCCGTGTGTTAAGGCATGCTTTGCGTGTCCGTGTGTTAAGGTATGGTTTGTATGTCCGTGTGTTAAGGTGTGGTTTGCGTGTCCGTGTGTTGATGTGTGGTTTGGGTGTCCGAGCGTTAATGTGTGGTTTGTGTGTCCGTGTGTTAATGTGTGGTTTGTGTGTCCGTGTGTTTATGTGTGGTTTGTGTGTCCGTGTGTTAATGTGTGGTTTGTGTGTCTGTTCGTTAATGTGTGCTTTGTGTGTCCTTGTGTTAATGTGTGGTTTGTGTGCCCGTGTGTTAAGGTGTGGTTTGTGTGTCCGTGTTTTAATGTGTGGTGTGTGTCCGTGTGTTAAGGTATGGGTTGCATGTCCGTGTGTTCAGGTATGTTTTGCGTGTCCGTGTGTTAAGTTATGATTTGCGTGTCCGTGTGTTAAGGTATGGTTTGCGTGTCCGTGTGTTAAGGTATGGTTTGTATGTCCATGTGTTAAGGTGTGGTTTGCGTGTCCGTGTATAAAGTTGTGGTTTGCGTGTCTGAGTGTTAAGTTGTGGTTTATGTGTCCGTGTGTTTCCGTGTGGTTTTTATGTCCGTGTGTTAGTGTGTGATTTGTATGTCTATGTGATAAAGTGTGGTTTGTGTGTCCGTGTATTAAGTTATGGTTTGCGTGTCCGTCTGTTAAGTTGTGATTTGTGTGTACGTGTGTTAAGTTGTGGTTTGCGTGTCCGTGTGTTGATGTGTGGTTTGTGTGTCCGTGCGTTAATGTGTGGTTTGTGTGTACGTGTGTTAAGTTGTGGTTTGTGTGTCCGTGTTTTCAGCTGTGGTTTGTGTGTCCGTGTGTTTAAGTTGTGGTTTGCGTGTCCGTGTTTTAATGTTTGGTTTGTGTGTCCGTCTGTTAATGTGTGGTTTGTGTGTCCGTGTGTTAAGGTGTGGTTTGCGTGTCCGTGTGTTAAGGTGTGGTTTGCGTGTCCGTGTGTTAAGGTGTGGTTTGCGTGTCCGTGTGTTAAGGTGTGTTTTGTGTGTCCGTGTGTTCATGTGTAGTTTGCATGTCCGTGTGTTAATGTGTGGTTTGTGTGTCCGTGTGTTAATGTGTGGTTTGTGTGTCCGTGTATTAAGGTGTGATTTGCGTGTCCGTGTTTTAATATGTGGTTTGTGTGTCCGTGTGTTAATGTGTGGTTTGTGTCTCCATGTGTTAATGTGTGGTTTGTGTGTCCGTGTGTTAAGGTGTGGTTTGTGTCTCCGCGTGTTAATGTGTGGTTTGCGTGTCCATGTGTTAAGGTGTGGTTTGTATGTCCGTGTGTTAATGTGTGGTTTGTGTGTCCGTGTGTTAAGGTGTGGTTTGTATGTCCGTGTGTAAGGTGTGGTTTGTGTGTCCGTGTGTTAAGGTATGGTTTGCGTGTCCGTGTTTTAATGTGTGGTTTGTGTGTCCGTGTGTTAATGTGTGGTTTGTTTGTCCGTGTGTTAAGTTGTGGTTTGTGTGCCCATGTGTTAAGTTGTGGTTAGTGTTTCCGTGTGTTAAGGTGTGGTTTGTGTGTCCGTGTGTTAAGGTGTGGTTTGTGTGTCCGTGTTTTAATATGTGGTTTGTGTGTCCGTGTGTTAATGTGTGGTTTGTGTCTCCGTGTGTTAAGGTGTGGTTTGTGTGTCCGTGTGTTAAGGTGTGGTTTGTGTCTCCGCGTATTAAGGTGTGGATTGCGTGTCCGTGTGTTAAGGTGTGGTCTGCGTGTCTGTGTGTTAAGGTGTGGTTTGTGTGTCCGTGTGTCACGATGTGGTTTGTGGATCCGTGTGTTATGTTGTGGTTTGTGTGTCCGTGTGTTAAGGTGTGGTTTGTGTGTCCGTGTGTTAATGTGTGGTTTGCGTGTCCATGTGTTAAGGTGTGGTTTGTGTGTCCGTGTGTTAAGGTGTGATTTGTGTGTCCGTGTGTTCATGTGTAGTTTGCATGTCCGTGTGTTAATGTGTGGTTTGTGTGTCCGTGTGTTAAGGTGTGGTTTGTGTGTCCGTGTGTTAAGGTGTGGTTTGTATGTCCGTGTGTTAATGTGTGGTGTGTGTGTCCGTGTGTTAAAGTATGGGTTGCGTGTCCGTGTGTTAAGGTATGATTTGCGTGTCCGTGTGTTAAGTTATGATTTGCGTGTCCGTGTGTTAAGGCATGCTTTGCGTGTCCGTGTGTTAAGGTATGGTTTGTATGTCCGTGTGTTAAGGTGTGGTTTGCGTGTCCGTGTGTTAAGGTGTGGTTTGCGTGTCCGTGTGTTAAGGTGTGGTTTGCGTGTCCATGTGTTAAGGTGTGGTTTGCGTGTCCGTGTGTTAAGGTGTGGTTTGTGTGTCCGTGTGTCACGGTGTGGTTTGTGTCTCCGTGTGTTAATGTGTGGTTTGTGTGTCCGTGTGTTAAGGTGTGGTTTGTGTCTCCGCGTGTTAAGGTGTGGATTGCGTGTCTGTGTGTTAAGGTGTGGTTTGCGTGTCCGTGTGTTAAGGTGTGGTTTGTGTGTCCGTGTGTCACGGTGTGGTTTGTGCATCCGTGTGTTATGTTGTGGTTTGTGTGTCCGTGTGTTACGGTGTGGTCTGTGTGTCCGTGTGTTAATGTGTGGTTTGCGTGTCCATGTGTTAAGGTGTGGTTTGTGTGTCCGTGTGTTAAGGTGTGGTTTGTGTGTCCGTGTGTTCATGTGTAGTTTGCATGTCCGTGTGTTAATGTGTGGTTTGTGTGCCCGTGTGTTAAGGTGTGGTTTGTGTGTCCGTGTGTTAAGGTGTGGTTTGTATGTCTGTGTGTTAATGTGTGGTGTGTGTGTCCGTGTGTTAAACTATGGGTTGCGTGTCCATGTGTTAAGGTATGATTTGCGTGTCCGTGTGTTAAGTTATGATTTGTGTGTCCGTGTGTTAAGGCATGCTTTGCGTGTCCGTGTGTTAAGGTATGGTTTGTATGTCCGTGTGTTAAGGTGTGGTTTGCGTGTCCGTGTGTTGATGTGTGGTTTGGGTGTCCGAGCGTTAATGTGTGGTTTGTGTGTCCGTGTGTTAATGTGTGGTTTGGGTGTCCGAGCGTTAATGTGTGGTTTGTGTGTCCGTGTGTTAATGTGTGGTTTGTGTGTCTGTTCGTTAATGTGTGCTTTGTGTGTCCTTGTGTTAATGTGTGGTTTGTGTGCCCGTGTGTTAAGGTGTGGTTTGTGTGTCCGTGTTTTAATGTGTGGTGTGTGTCCGTGTGTTAAGGTATGGGTTGCATGTCCGTGTGTTCAGGTATGTTCTGCGTGTCCGTGTGTTAAGTTATGATTTGCGTGTCCGTGTGTTAAGGTATGGTTTGCGTGTCCGTGTGTTAAGGTATGGTTTGTATGTCCATGTGTTAAGGTGTGGTTTGCGTGTCCGTGTATAAAGTTGTGGTTTGCGTGTCTGAGTGTTAAGTTGTGGTTTATGTGTCCGTGTGTTTCCGTGTGGTTTTTATGTCCGTGTGTTAGTGTGTGATTTGTATGTCCATGTGATAAAGTGTGGTTTGTGTGTCCGTGTGTTAATGTGTGGTTTGTGTGTCCCTGTATTCAGTAGTGGTTTGCGTGTCTGTGTGTAAAGTTGTGGTGTGTGTTTACGTGTGGTTTGTATGTCCGTGTGTTAATGTGTGGTTTGTATGTCCATGTGTTAAGGTGTGGTTTGCGTGTCCGTGTATTTAGTTATGGTTTGCGTGTCCGTCTGTTAAGTTGTGATTTGTGTGTACGTGTGTTAAGGTGTGGTTTACGTGTCCGTGTGTTAAGGTGTGGTTTGTGTGTCCGTGTTTTAAGGTGTGGTTTGCATGTCCGTGTGTTAAGGTTTGTGTGTCCGTGCGTTAAGTTGTGGTTTGTTTGTCCATATGTTAAGGTGTGGTTTGTGCGGCTGTGTGTTAAGTTGTGGTTTGTGTGTCCATGTGTTAAGTTGTGGTTTATTTGTCCGTGTGTTAAGGTGTGGTTTGCGTGTACGTGTGTTAATGTGTGGTGTGTGGGTCCGTGTGCTAATGTGTGGTTTGTGTGTCCATGTGTTAAGTTGTGGTTTGTGTGTCCGTGTTTTAAGCTGTGGTTTGTGTGTCCGTGTGTTAAGTTATGGTTTGCGTGTCCGTGTGTCACGGTGTGGTTTGTGGATCCGTGTGTTATGTTGTGGTTTGTGTGTCCGTGTGTTAAGGTGTGGTTTGTGTGTACGTGTGTTAAGTTGTGATTTGTGTGTACGTGTGTTAAGTTGTGGTTTGCGTGTCCGTGTGTTGATGTGTGGTTTGTGTGTCCATGCGTTAATGTGTGGTTTGTGTGTACGTGTGTTAAGGTGTGGTTTGTGTGTCCGTGTGTTCATGTGTAGTTTGCGTGTCCGTGTGTTAATGTGTGGTTTGTGTGTCCGTGTGTTAAGGTGTGGTTTGTGTGTCCGTGTGTTAATGTGTGGTTTGTGTGTCCGTGTGTTAAGGTGTGGTTTGCGTGTCCGTGTTTTAATATGTGGTTTGTGTGTCCGTGTGTTAATGTGTGGTTTGTGTCTCCGTGTGTTAATGTGTGGTTTGTGTGTCCGTGTGTTAAGGTGTGGTTTGTGTCTCCGCGTGTTAAGGTGTGGATTGCGTGTCTGTGTGTTAAGGTGTGGTTTGCGTGTCCGTGTGTTAAGGTGTGGTTTGTGTGTCCGTGTGTCACGGTGTGGTTTGTGGATCCGTGTGTTATGTTGTGGTTTGTGTGTCCGTGTGTTAAGGTGTGGTCTGTGTGTCCGTGTGTTAATGTGTGGTTTGCGTGTCCATGTGTTAAGGTGTGGTTTGTGTGTCCGTGTGTTAAGGTGTGGTTTGTGTGTCCGTGTGTTCATGTGTAGTTTGCATGTCCGTGTGTTAATGTGTGGTTTGTGTGTCCGTGTGTTAAGGTGTGGTTTGTGTGTCCATGTGTTAAGGTGTGGTTTGTATGTCTGTATGTTAATGTGTGGTTTGTGTGTCCGTGTGTTAAACTATGGGTTGCATGTCCGTGTGTTAAGGTATGATTTGCGTGTCCGTGTGTTAAGTTATGATTTGCGTGTCCGTGTCTTAAGGCATGCTTTGCGTGTCCGTGTGTTAAGGTATGGTTTGTATGTCCGTGTGTTAAGGTGTGGTTTGCGTGTCCGTGTGTTGATGTGTGGTTTGGGTGTCCGAGCCTAAATGTGTGGTTTGTGTGTCCGTGTGTTAATGTGTGGTTTGTGTGTCCGTGTGTTTATGTGTGGTTTGTGTGTCCGTGTGTTAATGTGTGGTTTGTGTGTCTGTTCGTTAATGTGTGCTTTGTGTGTCCTTGTGTTAATGTGTGGTTTGTGTGCCCGTGTGTTAAGGTGTGGTTTGTGTGTCCGTGTTTTAATGTGTGGTGTGTGTCCGTGTGTTAAGGTATGGGTTGCATGTCCGTGTGTTCAGGTATGTTTTGCGTGTCCGTGTGTTAAGTTATGATTTGCATGTCCGTGTGTTAAGGTATGGTTTGCGTGTCCGTGTGTTAAGGTATGGTTTGTATGTCCATGTGTTAAGGTGTGGTTTGCGTGTCCGTGTATAAAGTTGTAGTTTGCGTGTCTGAGTGTTAAGTTGTGGTTTATGTGTCCGTGTGTTTCCGTGTGGTTTTTATGTCCGTGTGTTAGTGTGTGATTTGTATGTCCATGTGATAAAGTGTGGTTTGTGTGTCCGTGTATTAAGTTATGGTTTGCGTGTCCGTCTGTTAAGTTGTGATTTGTGTGTACGTGTGTTAAGTTGTGGTTTGCGTGTCCGTGTGTTGATGTGTGGCTTGTGTGTCCGTGCGTTAATGTGTGGTTTGTGTGTACGTGTGTTAAGTTGTGGTTTGTGTGTCCGTGTTTTCAGTTGTGGTTTGTGTGTCCGTGTGTTTAAGTTGTGGTTTGCGTGTCCGTGTTTTAATGTTTGGTTTGTGTGTCCGTCTGTTAATGTGTGGTTTGTGTGTCCGTGTGTTAAGGTGTGGTTTGCGTGTCCGTGTGTTAAGGTGTGGTTTGCGTGTCCGTGTGTTAAGGTGTGGTTTGCGTGTCCGTGTGTTAAGGTGTGGTTTGTGTGTCCGTGTGTTCATGTGTAGTTTGCATGTCCGTGTGTTAATGTGTGGTTTGTGTTCCCATGTGTTAAGGTGTGGTTTGTGTGTCCGTGTGTTAATGTGTGGTTTGTGTGTCCGTGTATTAAGTAGTGGTTTGCGTGTCTGTGTGTAAAGTTGTGGTGTGTGTTTACGTGTGGTTTGTATGTCCGTGTGTTAATGTGTGGTTTGTATGTCCATGTGTTAAGGTGTGGTTTGCGTGTCCGTGTATTTAGTTATGGTTTGCGTGTCCGTCTGTTAAGTTGTGATTTGTGTGCACGTGTGTTAAGTTGCGGTTTGCGTGTCCGTGTGTTGATGTGTGGTTTGTGTGTCTGTGCGTTAATGTGTGGTTTGTGTGCACGTGTGTTAAGTTGTGGTTTGTTTGTCCGTGTTTTCAGTTGTGGTTTGTGTGTCCGTGTGTTAAGTTGTGGTTTATGTGTCCGTGTGTTCATGTGTAGTTTGCTTGTCCGTGTGTTAATGTGTGGTTTGTGTGTCCGTGTGTTAATGTGTGGTTTGTGTGTCCGTGTGTTAAGGTGTGGTTTGTGTGTCCGTGTGTTAATGCGTGGTTTGTGTGTCCGTGTGTTAAGGTGTGGTTTGCGTGTCCGTGTTTTAATATGTGGTTTGTGTGTCCGTGTGTTAATGTGTGGTTTGTGGATCCGTTTGTTAATGTGTGGTTTGTGTGTCCGTGTGTTAAGGTGTGGTTTGTGTCTCCGCGTGTTAAGGTGTGGATTGCGTGTCTGTGTGTTAAGGTGTGGTTTGCGTGTCCGTGTGTTAAGGTGTGGTTTGTGTGTCCGTGTGTCACGGTGTGGTTTGTGGATCCGTGTGTTATGTTGTGGTTTGTGTGTCCGTGTGTTAAGGTGTGGTCTGTGTGTCCGTGTGTTAATGTGTGGTTTGCGTGTCCATGTGTTAAGGTGTGGTTTGTGTGTCCGTGTGTTAAGGTGTGGTTTGTGTGTCCGTGTGTTCATGTGTAGTTTGCATGTCCGTGTGTTAATGTGTGGTTTGTGTGTCCGTGTGTTAAGGTGTGGTTTGTGTGTCCATGTGTTAAGGTGTGGTTTGTATGTCTGTATGTTAATGTGTGGTTTGTGTGTCCGTGTGTTAAACTATGGGTTGCGTGTCCGTGTGTTAAGGCATGCTTTGCGTGTCCGTGTGTTAAGGTATGGTTTGTATGTCCGTGTGTTTAGGTGTGGTTTGCGTGTCCGTGTGTTGATGTGTGGTTTGGGTGTCCGAGCGTTAATGTGTGGTTTGTGTGTCCGTGTGTTAATGTGTGGTTTGTGTGTCCGTGTGTTTATGTGTGGTTTGTGTGTCCGTGTGTTAATGTGTGGTTTGTGTGTCTGTTCGTTAATGTGTGCTTTGTGTGTCCTTGTGTTAATGTGTGGTTTGTGTGCCCGTGTGTTAAGGTGTGGTTTGTGTGTCCGTGTTTTAATGTGTGGTGTGTGTCCGTGTGTTAAGGTATGGGTTGCATGTCCGTGTGTTCAGGTATGTTTTGCGTGTCCGTGTGTTAAGTTATGATTTGCGTGTCCGTGTGTTAAGGTATGGTTTGCGTGTCCGTGTGTTAAGGTATGGTTTGTATGTCCATGTGTTAAGGTGTGGTTTGCGTGTCCGTGTATAAAGTTGTAGTTTGCGTGTCTGAGTGTTAAGTTGTGGATTATGTGTCCGTGTGTTTCCGTGTGGTTTTTATGTCTGTGTGTTAGTGTGTGATTTGTATGTCCATGTGATAAAGTGTGGTTTGTGTGTCCGTGTATTAAGTTATGGTTTGCGTGTCCGTCTGTTAAGTTGTGATTTGTGTGTACGTGTGTTAAGTTGTGGTTTGCGTGTCCGTGTGTTGATGTGTGGTTTGTGTGTCCGTGCGTTAATGTGTGGTTTGTGTGTACGTGTGTTAAGTTGTGGTTTGTGTGTCCGTGTTTTCAGTTGTGGTTTGTGTGTCCGTGTGTTTAAGTTGTGGTTTGCGTGTCCGTGTTTTAATGTTTGGTTTGTGTGTCCGCATGTTAAGGTGTGGTTTGCGTGTCTGTGTGTTAAGGTGTGGTTTGCGTGTCTGTGTTTTAAGGTGTGGTTTGTATGTCCGTGTGTTAATGTGTGGTGTGTGTGTCCGTGTGTTAAACTATGGGTTGCGTGTCCGTGTGTTAAGGTATGATTTGCGTGTCCGTGTGTTAACGTTTGGTTTGTATGTCCGTGTTTTAAGGTGTGGTTTGTATGTCTATGTGTTAAAGCGTGGTTTGTGTGTCCGTGTGTTAAGGTGTGGTTTGTGTCTCCGTGTGTTAACATGTGGTTTGTGTTCCCGTGTGTTAAGGTGTGGTTTGTGTCTCCGCGTGTTAAGGTGTGGTTTGCGTGTCCCCGTGTTAAGGTGTGGTTTGCGTGTCCGTGTGTTAAGGTGCGGTTTGTATGTCCATGTGTTAATGTGTGGTTTGCGTGTCCGTGTATTAAGTTATGGTTTGCGTGTCCGTCTGTTAAGTTGTGATTTGCGTGTCCGTGTGTTCATGTGTGGTTTGTGTTCCCGTGTGTTAAGGTGTGGTTTGTGTCTCCGCGTGTTAAGGTGTGGTTTGCGTGTCCCCGTGTTCAGGTGTAGTTTGCGTGTCCGTGTTTTAAGGTGTGGTTTGCGTGTCCGTGTGTTAAGGTGTGGTTTGCGTGTCCATGTGTTAAGGTGCGGTTTGTATGTCCATGTGTTAAGGTGTGGTTTGCGTGTCCGTGTATTAAGTTATGGTTTGCGTGTCCGTCTGTTAAGTTGTGATTTGCGTGTCCGTGTGTTCATGTGTGGTTTGTGTGTCCGTGCTTTAGTGTGTGGTTTGTGTGTACGTGTTTTCAGTTGTGGTTTTTGTGTCCGTGTGTTAAGGTGTGGATTGCATCTCCGTATGTTAAGGTGTGGTTTGCGTGTCCGTGTGTTAAGGTGTGGTTTGTGTCTCCGCGTATTAAGGTGTGGATTGCGTGTCCGTGTGTTAAGGTGTGGTTTGCGTGTCCGTGTGTTAAGGTGTGGTTTGTGTGTCCGTGTGTCACGATGTGGTTTGTGGATCCGTGTGTTATGTTGTGGTTTGTGTGTCCGTGTGTTAAGTTGTGGTTTGTGTGTCCTTGTGTTAATGTGTGGTTTGCGTGTCCGTGTGTTAAGGTGTGGTTTGTGTGTCCGTGTGTTAAGGTGTGGTTTGTGTGTCCGTGTGTTCATGTGTAGTTTGCATGTCCGTGTGTTAATGTGTGGTTTGTGTGTCCGTGTGTTAAGGTGTGGTTTGTGTGTCCGTGTGTTAAGGTGTGGTTTGTGTGTCCGTGTGTTAAGGTGTAGTTTGCGTGTCCGTGTTTTAATGTGTGGTTTGTGTGTCCGTGTGTTAATGTGTGGTTTGTTTGTCCGTGCGTTAAGTTGTGGTTTGTGTGTCTGTGTGTTAAGGTGTGGTTTGTGTGTCCGTGTGTTAAGGTGTGGTTTGTGTGTCTGTGTGTTAAGGTGTGGTTTGTGTGTCCGTGTGTTAAGGTGTAGTTTGTGTGTCCGTGTGTTAATGTGTGGTTTGCGTGTCCGTGTGTTAAGGTGTGGTTTGCGTGTCCGTGTGTTAAGTTGTGGTTTGTGTGTCCGTGTGTTCATGTGTAGTTTGCATGTCCGTGTGTTAATGTGTGGTTTGTGTTCCCATGTGTTAAGTGTGGTTTGTGTGTCCGTGTGTTAAGGTGTGGTTTGTATGTCCGTGTGTTAAGGTGTGGTTTGCGTGTCCGTGTGTTAAGGTGTGGTTTGTGTTACTCCGCGTGTTATTGTGTGGTTTGCGTGTCCGTGTGTTAAGGTGTGGTTTGTGTGTCTGTGTGTTAAGGTGTGGTTTGTGTGTCCATGTGTTAAGGTGTGGTTTGTGTGTACGTGTGTAAATGTGTGGTATGTGTGTTAAGGTGTGGTTTGCGTGTCCGTTTGTTAAGGTTTGGTTTGCGTGTCCATGTATTAAGGTATGGTTTGCGTGTCCATATGTTAAGGTGTGGTTTGCCGTGTCCATGTGTTAAGGTGTAGTTTGCATGTCCGTGTGTTAAGGTGTGGTTTGCGTGTCCGTGTTAATGTGTGGTTTGTGTGTCCGTGTGTTAAGGTGTGGTTTGTGTTTCCGTGTGTTAATGTGTGGTTTGCATGTCCGTGTGATAATGTGTGATTTGTGTGTCCGTGTGTTGAGGTGTGGTTTGTGTGTCCGTGAGTTAATGTGTGGTTTGTGTGTCCGTGTATTAAGGTGTGGTTTGTGTGTCTGTGTGTTAATGTGTGGTTTGTGTGTCCGTGTGTTAACGTTTGGTTTGTATGTCCGTGTTTTAAGGTGTGGTTTGTATGTCTGTGTGTTAATGTGTGGTTTGTGTGTCCGTGTATTGAGGTGTGGTTTGTGTGTCCATGTGTTAAGGTATGGTTTGTGTGTCCGTGTGTTAAGGTGTGGTTTGTGTCTCCGTGTGTTAACGTGTGGTTTGTGTTTCCGTGTGTTAAGGTGTGGTTTGTGTCTTCACGTGTTAAGGTGTGGTTTGCGTGTCCGTGTGTTAAGTTGCGGTTTGTATGTCCATGTGTTAAGGTGTGGTTTGCGTGTCCGTGTATTAAGTTATGGTTTGCGTGTCCGTCTGTTAAGTTGTGATTTGCGTGTCCGTGTGTTGATGTGTGGTTTGTGTGTCCGTGTGTTAAGATGTGGTTTGTGTGTACGTGTTAATGTGTGGTTTGTGTGTTAAGGTGTGGTTTGCGTGTCCGTGTGTTAAAGTTTGGCTTGCGTGTCCATGTGTGAAGGTATGTTTTGCGTGTCCATATGTTAAGGTGTTGTTTGCGTGCCCATGTGTTAATGTGAGGTTTGTGTGTCATGTGTTAAGGTGCGGTTTGTGTGTCCGTGTGTTAAGTTATGGTTTGTGTCTCCGTGTGTTAAGGTGTGGTTTGTGTCTCCGTGTGTTAACTTGTGGTTTGTGTTCCCGTGTGTTAAGGTGTGGTTTGTGTCTCCGCGTGTTAAGGTGTGGTTTGCGTGTCCCCGTGTTCAGGTGTAGTTTGCGTGTCCGTGTTTTAAGGTGTGGTTTGCGTGTCCGTGTGTTAAGGTGCGGTTTGTATGTCCATGTGTTAAGGTGTGGTTTGCGTGTCCGTGTATTAAGTTATGGTTTGCGTGTCCGTCTGTTAAGTTGTGATTTGCGTGTCCGTGTGTTCATGTGTGGTTTGTGTGTCCGTGCTTTAATGTGTGGTTTTTGTGTACGTGTTTTCAGTTGTGGTTTTTGTGTCCATGTGTTAAGGTGTGGATTGCGTCTCCGTATGTTAAGGTGTGGTTTGCGTGTCCGTGTGTTAAGGTGTGGTTTGTGTCTCCGCGTATTAAGGTGTGGATTGCGTGTCCGTGTGTTAAGGTGTGGTTTGCGTGTCCGTGTGTTAAGGTGTGGTTTGTGTGTCCGTGTGTCACGATGTGGTTTGTGGATCCGTGTGTTATGTTGTGGTTTGTGTGTCCGTGTGTTAAGGTGTGGTTTGTGTGTCCTTGTGTTAATGTGTGGTTTGTGTGTCCGTGTGTTAAGGTGTGGTTTGTGTGTCCGTGTGTTAAGGTGTGGTTTGTGTCTCCGCGTGTTAAGGTGTGGATTGCGTGTCTGTGTGTTAAGGTGTGGTTTGCGTGTCCGTGTGTTAAGGTGTGGTTTGTGTGTCCGTGTGTCACGGTGTGGTTTGTGGATCCGTGTGTTATGTTGTGGTTTGTGTGTCCGTGTGTTACGGTGTGGTCTGTGTGTCCGTGTGTTAATGTGTGGTTTGCGTGTCCATGTGTTAAGGTGTGGTTTGTGTGTCCATGTGTTAAGGTGTGGTTTGTGTGTCCGTGTGTTCATGTGTAGTTTGCATGTCCGTGTGTTAATGTGTGGTTTGTGTGCCCGTGTGTTAAGGTGTGGTTTGTGTGTCCGTGTGTTAAGGTGTGGTTTGTATCTCTGTGTGTTAATGTGTGATGTGTGTGTCCGTGTGTTAAACTATGGGTTGCGTGTCCGTGTGTTAAGGTATGATTTGCGTGTCCGTGTGTTAAGTTATGATTTGCGTGTCCGTGTGTTAAGGCATGCTTTGCGTGTCCGTGTGTTAAGGTATGGTTTGTATGTCCGTGTGTTAAGGTGTGGTTTGCGTGTCCGTGTGTTGATGTGTGGTTTGGGTGTCCGAGCGTTAATGTGTGGTTTGTGTGTCCGTGTGTTAATGTGTGGTTTGTGTGTCCGTGTGTTTATGTGTGGTTTGTGTGTCCGTGTGTTAATGTGTGGTTTGTGTGTCTGTTCGTTAATGTGTGCTTTGTGTGTCCTTGTGTTAATGTGTGGTTTGTGTGCCCGTGTGTTAAGGTGTGGTTTGTGTGTCCGTGTTTTAATGTGTGGTGTGTGTCCGTGTGTTAAGGTATGGGTTGCATGTCCGTGTGTTCAGGTATGTTTTGCGTGTCCGTGTGTTAAGTTATGATTTGCGTGTCCGTGTGTTAAGGTATGGTTTGCGTGTCCGTGTGTTAAGGTATGGTTTGTATGTCCATGTGTTAAGGTGTGGTTTGCGTGTCCGTGTATAAAGTTGTGGTTTGCGTGTCTGAGTGTTAAGTTGTGGTTTATGTGTCCGTGTGTTTCCGTGTGGTTTTTATGTCCGTGTGTTAGTGTGTGATTTGTATGTCTATGTGATAAAGTGTGGTTTGTGTGTCCGTGTATTAAGTTATGGTTTGCGTGTCCGTCTGTTAAGTTGTGATTTGTGTGTACATGTGTTAAGTTGTGGTTTGCGTGTCCGTGTGTTGATGTGTGGTTTGTGTGTCCGTGCGTTAATGTGTGGTTTGTGTGTACGTGTGTTAAGTTGTGGTTTGTGTGTCCATGTTTTCAGCTGTGGTTTGTGTGTCCGTGTGTTTAAGTTGTGGTTTGCGTGTCCGTGTTTTAATGTTTGGTTTGTGTGTCCGTCTGTTAATGTGTGGTTTGTGTGTCCGTGTGTTAAGGTGTGGTTTGCGTGTCCGTGTGTTAAGGTGTGGTTTGCGTGTCCGTGTGTTAAGGTGTGGTTTGCGTGTCCGTGTGTTAAGGTGTGTTTTGTGTGTCCGTGTGTTCATGTGTAGTTTGCATGTCCGTGTGTTAATGTGTGGTTTGTGTTCCCATGTGTTAAGGTGTGGTTTGTGTGTCCGTGTGTTAATGTGTGGTTTGTGTGTCCGTGTATTAAGGTGTGATTTGCGTGTCCGTGTTTTAATATGTGGTTTGTGTGTCCGTGTGTTAATGTGTGGTTTGTGTTCCCATGTGTTAAGGTGTGGTTTGTGTGTCCGTGTGTTAATGTGTGGTTTGTGTGTCCGTGTATTAAGGTGTGATTTGCGTGTCCGTGTTTTAATATGTGGTTTGTGTGTCCGTGTGTTAATGTGTGGTTTGTGTCTCCATGTGTTAATGTGTGGTTTGTGTGTCCGTGTGTTAAGGTGTGGTTTGTGTCTCCGCGTGTTAATGTGTGGTTTGCGTGTCCATGTGTTAAGGTGTGGTTTGTATGTCCGTGTGTTAATGTGTGGTTTGTGTGTCCGTGTGTTAAGGTGTGGTTTGTATGTCCGTGTGTTAAGGTGTGCTTTGTGTGTCCGTGTGTTAAGGTATGGTTTGCGTGTCCGTGTTTTAATGTGTGGTTTGTGTGTCCGTGTGTTAATGTGTGGTTTGTTTGTCCGTGTGTTAAGTTGTGGTTTGTGTGCCCATGTGTTAAGTTGTGGTTAGTGTTACCGTGTGTTAAGGTGTGGTTTGTGTGTCCGTGTGTTAAGGTGTGGTTTGTGTGTCCGTGTTTTAATATGTGGTTTGTGTGTCCGTGTGTTAATGTGTGGTTTGTGTCTCCGTGTGTTAAGGTGTGGTTTGTGTGTCCGTGTGTTAAGGTGTGGTTTGTGTCTCCGCGTATTAAGGTGTGGATTGCGTGTCCGTGTGTTAAGGTGTGGTTTGCGTGTCTGTGTGTTAAGGTGTGGTTTGTGTGTCCGTGTGTCACGATGTGGTTTGTGGATCCGTGTGTTATGTTGTGGTTTGTGTGTCCGTGTGTTAAGGTGTGGTTTGTGTGTCCGTGTGTTAATGTGTGGTTTGCGTGTCCATGTGTTAAGGTGTGGTTTGTGTGTCCGTGTGTTAAGGTGTGGTTTGTGTGTCCGTGTGTTCATGTGTAGTTTGCATGTCCGTGTGTTAATGTGTGGTTTGTGTGTCCGTGTGTTAAGGTGTGGTTTGTGTGTCCGTGTGTTAAGGTGTGGTTTGTATGTCCGTGTGTTAATGTGTGGTGTGTGTGTCCGTGTGTTAAAGTATGGGTTGCGTGTCCGTGTGTTAAGGTATGATTTGCGTGTCCGTGTGTTAAGTTATGATTTGCGTGTCCGTGTGTTAAGGCATGCTTTGCGTGTCCGTGTGTTAAGGTATGGTTTGTATGTCCGTGTGTTAAGGTGTGGTTTGCGTGTCCGTGTGTTAAGGTGTGGTTTGCGTGTCCGTGTGTTAAGGTGTGGTTTGCGTGTCCATGTGTTAAGGTGTGGTTTGCGTGTCCGTGTGTTAAGGTGTGGTTTGTGCGTCCGTGTGTTAATGTGTGGTTTGTGTCTCCGTGTGTTAATGTGTGGTTTGTGTGTCCGTGTGTTAAGGTGTGGTTTGTGTCTCCGCGTGTTAAGGTGTGGATTGCGTGTCTGTGTGTTAAGGTGTGGTTTGCGTGTCCGTGTGTTAAGGTGTGGTTTGTGTGTCCGTGTGTCACGGTGTGGTTTGTGGATCCGTGTGTTATGTTGTGGTTTGTGTGTCCGTGTGTTACGGTGTGGTCTGTGTGTCCGTGTGTTAATGTGTGGTTTGCGTGTCCATGTGTTAAGGTGTGGTTTGTGTGTCCATGTGTTAAGGTGTGGTTTGTGTGTCCGTGTGTTCATGTGTAGTTTGCATGTCCGTGTGTTAATGTGTGGTTTGTGTGCCCGTGTGTTAAGGTGTGGTTTGTGTGTCCGTGTGTTAAGGTGTGGTTTGTATCTCTGTGTGTTAATGTGTGATGTGTGTGTCCGTGTGTTAAACTATGGGTTGCGTGTCCGTGTGTTAAGGTATGATTTGCGTGTCCGTGTGTTAAGTTATGATTTGCGTGTCCGTGTGTTAAGGCATGCTTTGCGTGTCCGTGTGTTAAGGTATGGTTTGTATGTCCGTGTGTTAAGGTGTGGTTTGCGTGTCCGTGTGTTGATGTGTGGTTTGGGTGTCCGAGCGTTAATGTGTGGTTTGTGTGTCCGTGTGTTAATGTGTGGTTTGTGTGTCCGTGTGTTTATGTGTGGTTTGTGTGTCCGTGTGTTAATGTGTGGTTTGTGTGTCTGTTCGTTAATGTGTGCTTTGTGTGTCCTTGTGTTAATGTGTGGTTTGTGTGCCCGTGTGTTAAGGTGTGGTTTGTGTGTCCGTGTTTTAATGTGTGGTGTGTGTCCGTGTGTTAAGGTATGGGTTGCATGTCCGTGTGTTCAGGTATGTTTTGCGTGTCCGTGTGTTAAGTTATGATTTGCGTGTCCGTGTGTTAAGGTATGGTTTGCGTGTCCGTGTGTTAAGGTATGGTTTGTATGTCCATGTGTTAAGGTGTGGTTTGCGTGTCCGTGTATAAAGTTGTGGTTTGCGTGTCTGAGTGTTAAGTTGTGGTTTATGTGTCCGTGTGTTTCCGTGTGGTTTTTATGTCCGTGTGTTAGTGTGTGATTTGTATGTCTATGTGATAAAGTGTGGTTTGTGTGTCCGTGTATTAAGTTATGGTTTGCGTGTCCGTCTGTTAAGTTGTGATTTGTGTGTACGTGTGTTAAGTTGTGGTTTGCGTGTCCGTGTGTTGATGTGTGGTTTGTGTGTCCGTGCGTTAATGTGTGGTTTGTGTGTACGTGTGTTAAGTTGTGGTTTGTGTGTCCGTGTTTTCAGCTGTGGTTTGTGTGTCCGTGTGTTTAAGTTGTGGTTTGCGTGTCCGTGTTTTAATGTTTGGTTTGTGTGTCCGTCTGTTAATGTGTGGTTTGTGTGTCCGTGTGTTAAGGTGTGGTTTGCGTGTCCGTGTGTTAAGGTGTGGTTTGCGTGTCCGTGTGTTAAGGTGTGGTTTGCGTGTCCGTGTGTTAAGGTGTGTTTTGTGTGTCCGTGTGTTCATGTGTAGTTTGCATGTCCGTGTGTTAATGTGTGGTTTGTGTGTCCGTGTGTTAATGTGTGGTTTGTGTGTCCGTGTATTAAGGTGTGATTTGCGTGTCCGTGTTTTAATATGTGGTTTGTGTGTCCGTGTGTTAATGTGTGGTTTGTGTCTCCATGTGTTAATGTGTGGTTTGTGTGTCCGTGTGTTAAGGTGTGGTTTGTGTCTCCGCGTGTTAATGTGTGGTTTGCGTGTCCATGTGTTAAGGTGTGGTTTGTATGTCCGTGTGTTAATGTGTGGTTTGTGTGTCCGTGTGTTAAGGTGTGGTTTGTATGTCCGTGTGTAAGGTGTGGTTTGTGTGTCCGTGTGTTAAGGTATGGTTTGCGTGTCCGTGTTTTAATGTGTGGTTTGTGTGTCCGTGTGTTAATGTGTGGTTTGTTTGTCCGTGTGTTAAGTTGTGGTTTGTGTGCCCATGTGTTAAGTTGTGGTTAGTGTTTCCGTGTGTTAAGGTGTGGTTTGTGTGTCCGTGTGTTAAGGTGTGGTTTGTGTGTCCGTGTTTTAATATGTGGTTTGTGTGTCCGTGTGTTAATGTGTGGTTTGTGTCTCCGTGTGTTAAGGTGTGGTTTGTGTGTCCGTGTGTTAAGGTGTGGTTTGTGTCTCCGCGTATTAAGGTGTGGATTGCGTGTCCGTGTGTTAAGGTGTGGTCTGCGTGTCTGTGTGTTAAGGTGTGGTTTGTGTGTCCGTGTGTCACGATGTGGTTTGTGGATCCGTGTGTTATGTTGTGGTTTGTGTGTCCGTGTGTTAAGGTGTGGTTTGTGTGTCCGTGTGTTAATGTGTGGTTTGCGTGTCCATGTGTTAAGGTGTGGTTTGTGTGTCCGTGTGTTAAGGTGTGATTTGTGTGTCCGTGTGTTCATGTGTAGTTTGCATGTCCGTGTGTTAATGTGTGGTTTGTGTGTCCGTGTGTTAAGGTGTGGTTTGTGTGTCCGTGTGTTAAGGTGTGGTTTGTATGTCCGTGTGTTAATGTGTGGTGTGTGTGTCCGTGTGTTAAAGTATGGGTTGCGTGTCCGTGTGTTAAGGTATGATTTGCGTGTCCGTGTGTTAAGTTATGATTTGCGTGTCCGTGTGTTAAGGCATGCTTTGCGTGTCCGTGTGTTAAGGTATGGTTTGTATGTCCGTGTGTTAAGGTGTGGTTTGCGTGTCCGTGTGTTAAGGTGTGGTTTGCGTGTCCGTGTGTTAAGGTGTGGTTTGCGTGTCCATGTGTTAAGGTGTGGTTTGCGTGTCCGTGTGTTAAGGTGTGGTTTGTGTGTCCGTGTGTCACGGTGTGGTTTGTGTCTCCGTGTGTTAATGTGTGGTTTGTGTGTCCGTGTGTTAAGGTGTGGTTTGTGTCTCCGCGTGTTAAGGTGTGGATTGCGTGTCTGTGTGTTAAGGTGTGGTTTGCGTGTCCGTGTGTTAAGGTGTGGTTTGTGTGTCCGTGTGTCACGGTGTGGTTTGTGCATCCGTGTGTTATGTTGTGGTTTGTGTGTCCGTGTGTTACGGTGTGGTCTGTGTGTCCGTGTGTTAATGTGTGGTTTGCGTGTCCATGTGTTAAGGTGTGGTTTGTGTGTCCGTGTGTTAAGGTGTGGTTTGTGTGTCCGTGTGTTCATGTGTAGTTTGCATGTCCGTGTGTTAATGTGTGGTTTGTGTGCCCGTGTGTTAAGGTGTGGTTTGTGTGTCCGTGTGTTAAGGTGTGGTTTGTATGTCTGTGTGTTAATGTGTGGTGTGTGTGTCCGTGTGTTAAACTATGGGTTGCGTGTCCATGTGTTAAGGTATGATTTGCGTGTCCGTGTGTTAAGTTATGATTTGTGTGTCCGTGTGTTAAGGCATGCTTTGCGTGTCCGTGTGTTAAGGTATGGTTTGTATGTCCGTGTGTTAAGGTGTGGTTTGCGTGTCCGTGTGTTGATGTGTGGTTTGGGTGTCCGAGCGTTAATGTGTGGTTTGTGTGTCCGTGTGTTAATGTGTGGTTTGTGTGTCCGTGTGTTTATGTGTGGTTTGTGTGTCCGTGTGTTAATGTGTGGTTTGTGTGTCTGTTCGTTAATGTGTGCTTTGTGTGTCCTTGTGTTAATGTGTGGTTTGTGTGCCCGTGTGTTAAGGTGTGGTTTGTGTGTCCGTGTTTTAATGTGTGGTGTGTGTCCGTGTGTTAAGGTATGGGTTGCATGTCCGTGTGTTCAGGTATGTTCTGCGTGTCCGTGTGTTAAGTTATGATTTGCGTGTCCGTGTGTTAAGGTATGGTTTGCGTGTCCGTGTGTTAAGGTATGGTTTGTATGTCCATGTGTTAAGGTGTGGTTTGCGTGTCCGTGTATAAAGTTGTGGTTTGCGTGTCTGAGTGTTAAGTTGTGGTTTATGTGTCCGTGTGTTTCCGTGTGGTTTTTATGTCCGTGTGTTAGTGTGTGATTTGTATGTCCATGTGATAAAGTGTGGTTTGTGTGTCCGTGTGTTAATGTGTGGTTTGTGTGTCCCTGTATTCAGTAGTGGTTTGCGTGTCTGTGTGTAAAGTTGTGGTGTGTGTTTACGTGTGGTTTGTATGTCCGTGTGTTAATGTGTGGTTTGTATGTCCATGTGTTAAGGTGTGGTTTGCGTGTCCGTGTATTTAGTTATGGTTTGCGTGTCCATCTGTTAAGTTGTGATTTGTGTGTACGTGTGTTAAGGTGTGGTTTACGTGTCCGTGTGTTAAGGTGTGGTTTGTGTGTCCGTGTTTTAAGGTGTGGTTTGCGTGTCCGTGTGTTGATGTGTGGTTTGGGTGTCCGAGCCTAAATGTGTGGTTTGTGTGTCCGTGTGTTAATGTGTGGTTTGTGTGTCCGTGTGTTTATGTGTGGTTTTTGTGTCCGTGTGTTAAGGTGTGGATTGCATCTCCGTATGTTAAGGTGTGGTTTGCGTGTCCGTGTGTTAAGGTGTGGTTTGTGTCTCCGCGTATTAAGGTGTGGATTGCGTGTCCGTGTGTTAAGGTGTGGTTTGCGTGTCCGTGTGTTAAGGTGTGGTTTGTGTGTCCGTGTGTCACGATGTGGTTTGTGGATCCGTGTGTTATGTTGTGGTTTGTGTGTCCGTGTGTTAAGTTGTGGTTTGTGTGTCCTTGTGTTAATGTGTGGTTTGCGTGTCCGTGTGTTAAGGTGTGGTTTGTGTGTCCGTGTGTTAAGGTGTGGTTTGTGTGTCCGTGTGTTCATGTGTAGTTTGCATGTCCGTGTGTTAATGTGTGGTTTGTGTGTCCGTGTGTTAAGGTGTGGTTTGTGTGTCCGTGTGTTAAGGTGTGGTTTGTGTGTCCGTGTGTTAAGGTGTAGTTTGCGTGTCCGTGTTTTAATGTGTGGTTTGTGTGTCCGTGTGTTAATGTGTGGTTTGTTTGTCCGTGCGTTAAGTTGTGGTTTGTGTGTCTGTGTGTTAAGGTGTGGTTTGTGTGTCCGTGTGTTAAGGTGTGGTTTGTGTGTCTGTGTGTTAAGGTGTGGTTTGTGTGTCCGTGTGTTAAGGTGTAGTTTGTGTGTCCGTGTGTTAATGTGTGGTTTGCGTGTCCGTGTGTTAAGGTGTGGTTTGCGTGTCCGTGTGTTAAGTTGTGGTTTGTGTGTCCGTGTGTTCATGTGTAGTTTGCATGTCCGTGTGTTAATGTGTGGTTTGTGTTCCCATGTGTTAAGTGTGGTTTGTGTGTCCGTGTGTTAAGGTGTGGTTTGTATGTCCGTGTGTTAAGGTGTGGTTTGCGTGTCCGTGTGTTAAGGTGTGGTTTGTGTTACTCCGCGTGTTATTGTGTGGTTTGCGTGTCCGTGTGTTAAGGTGTGGTTTGTGTGTCTGTGTGTTAAGGTGTGGTTTGTGTGTCCATGTGTTAAGGTGTGGTTTGTGTGTACGTGTGTAAATGTGTGGTATGTGTGTTAAGGTGTGGTTTGCGTGTCCGTTTGTTAAGGTTTGGTTTGCGTGTCCATGTATTAAGGTATGGTTTGCGTGTCCATATGTTAAGGTGTGGTTTGCCGTGTCCATGTGTTAAGGTGTAGTTTGCATGTCCGTGTGTTAAGGTGTGGTTTGCGTGTCCGTGTTAATGTGTGGTTTGTGTGTCCGTGTGTTAAGGTGTGGTTTGTGTTTCCGTGTGTTAATGTGTGGTTTGCATGTCCGTGTGATAATGTGTGATTTGTGTGTCCGTGTGTTGAGGTGTGGTTTGTGTGTCCGTGAGTTAATGTGTGGTTTGTGTGTCCGTGTATTAAGGTGTGGTTTGTGTGTCTGTGTGTTAATGTGTGGTTTGTGTGTCCGTGTGTTAACGTTTGGTTTGTATGTCCGTGTTTTAAGGTGTGGTTTGTATGTCTGTGTGTTAATGTGTGGTTTGTGTGTCCGTGTATTGAGGTGTGGTTTGTGTGTCCATGTGTTAAGGTATGGTTTGTGTGTCCGTGTGTTAAGGTGTGGTTTGTGTCTCCGTGTGTTAACGTGTGGTTTGTGTTTCCGTGTGTTAAGGTGTGGTTTGTGTCTTCACGTGTTAAGGTGTGGTTTGCGTGTCCGTGTGTTAAGTTGCGGTTTGTATGTCCATGTGTTAAGGTGTGGTTTGCGTGTCCGTGTATTAAGTTATGGTTTGCGTGTCCGTCTGTTAAGTTGTGATTTGCGTGTCCGTGTGTTGATGTGTGGTTTGTGTGTCCGTGTGTTAAGATGTGGTTTGTGTGTACGTGTTAATGTGTGGTTTGTGTGTTAAGGTGTGGTTTGCGTGTCCGTGTGTTAAAGTTTGGCTTGCGTGTCCATGTGTGAAGGTATGTTTTGCGTGTCCATATGTTAAGGTGTTGTTTGCGTGCCCATGTGTTAATGTGAGGTTTGTGTGTCATGTGTTAAGGTGCGGTTTGTGTGTCCGTGTGTTAAGTTATGGTTTGTGTCTCCGTGTGTTAAGGTGTGGTTTGTGTCTCCGTGTGTTAACTTGTGGTTTGTGTTCCCGTGTGTTAAGGTGTGGTTTGTGTCTCCGCGTGTTAAGGTGTGGTTTGCGTGTCCCCGTGTTCAGGTGTAGTTTGCGTGTCCGTGTTTTAAGGTGTGGTTTGCGTGTCCGTGTGTTAAGGTGCGGTTTGTATGTCCATGTGTTAAGGTGTGGTTTGCGTGTCCGTGTATTAAGTTATGGTTTGCGTGTCCGTCTGTTAAGTTGTGATTTGCGTGTCCGTGTGTTCATGTGTGGTTTGTGTGTCCGTGCTTTAATGTGTGGTTTTTGTGTACGTGTTTTCAGTTGTGGTTTTTGTGTCCATGTGTTAAGGTGTGGATTGCGTCTCCGTATGTTAAGGTGTGGTTTGCGTGTCCGTGTGTTAAGGTGTGGTTTGTGTCTCCGCGTATTAAGGTGTGGATTGCGTGTCCGTGTGTTAAGGTGTGGTTTGCGTGTCCGTGTGTTAAGGTGTGGTTTGTGTGTCCGTGTGTCACGATGTGGTTTGTGGATCCGTGTGTTATGTTGTGGTTTGTGTGTCCGTGTGTTAAGGTGTGGTTTGTGTGTCCTTGTGTTAATGTGTGGTTTGTGTGTCCGTGTGTTAAGGTGTGGTTTGTGTGTCCGTGTGTTAAGGTGTGGTTTGTGTCTCCGCGTGTTAAGGTGTGGATTGCGTGTCTGTGTGTTAAGGTGTGGTTTGCGTGTCCGTGTGTTAAGGTGTGGTTTGTGTGTCCGTGTGTCACGGTGTGGTTTGTGGATCCGTGTGTTATGTTGTGGTTTGTGTGTCCGTGTGTTACGGTGTGGTCTGTGTGTCCGTGTGTTAATGTGTGGTTTGCGTGTCCATGTGTTAAGGTGTGGTTTGTGTGTCCATGTGTTAAGGTGTGGTTTGTGTGTCCGTGTGTTCATGTGTAGTTTGCATGTCCGTGTGTTAATGTGTGGTTTGTGTGCCCGTGTGTTAAGGTGTGGTTTGTGTGTCCGTGTGTTAAGGTGTGGTTTGTATCTCTGTGTGTTAATGTGTGATGTGTGTGTCCGTGTGTTAAACTATGGGTTGCGTGTCCGTGTGTTAAGGTATGATTTGCGTGTCCGTGTGTTAAGTTATGATTTGCGTGTCCGTGTGTTAAGGCATGCTTTGCGTGTCCGTGTGTTAAGGTATGGTTTGTATGTCCGTGTGTTAAGGTGTGGTTTGCGTGTCCGTGTGTTGATGTGTGGTTTGGGTGTCCGAGCGTTAATGTGTGGTTTGTGTGTCCGTGTGTTAATGTGTGGTTTGTGTGTCCGTGTGTTTATGTGTGGTTTGTGTGTCCGTGTGTTAATGTGTGGTTTGTGTGTCTGTTCGTTAATGTGTGCTTTGTGTGTCCTTGTGTTAATGTGTGGTTTGTGTGCCCGTGTGTTAAGGTGTGGTTTGTGTGTCCGTGTTTTAATGTGTGGTGTGTGTCCGTGTGTTAAGGTATGGGTTGCATGTCCGTGTGTTCAGGTATGTTTTGCGTGTCCGTGTGTTAAGTTATGATTTGCGTGTCCGTGTGTTAAGGTATGGTTTGCGTGTCCGTGTGTTAAGGTATGGTTTGTATGTCCATGTGTTAAGGTGTGGTTTGCGTGTCCGTGTATAAAGTTGTGGTTTGCGTGTCTGAGTGTTAAGTTGTGGTTTATGTGTCCGTGTGTTTCCGTGTGGTTTTTATGTCCGTGTGTTAGTGTGTGATTTGTATGTCTATGTGATAAAGTGTGGTTTGTGTGTCCGTGTATTAAGTTATGGTTTGCGTGTCCGTCTGTTAAGTTGTGATTTGTGTGTACATGTGTTAAGTTGTGGTTTGCGTGTCCGTGTGTTGATGTGTGGTTTGTGTGTCCGTGCGTTAATGTGTGGTTTGTGTGTACGTGTGTTAAGTTGTGGTTTGTGTGTCCGTGTTTTCAGCTGTGGTTTGTGTGTCCGTGTGTTTAAGTTGTGGTTTGCGTGTCCGTGTTTTAATGTTTGGTTTGTGTGTCCGTCTGTTAATGTGTGGTTTGTGTGTCCGTGTGTTAAGGTGTGGTTTGCGTGTCCGTGTGTTAAGGTGTGGTTTGCGTGTCCGTGTGTTAAGGTGTGGTTTGCGTGTCCGTGTGTTAAGGTGTGTTTTGTGTGTCCGTGTGTTCATGTGTAGTTTGCATGTCCGTGTGTTAATGTGTGGTTTGTGTTCCCATGTGTTAAGGTGTGGTTTGTGTGTCCGTGTGTTAATGTGTGGTTTGTGTGTCCGTGTATTAAGGTGTGATTTGCGTGTCCGTGTTTTAATATGTGGTTTGTGTGTCCGTGTGTTAATGTGTGGTTTGTGTTCCCATGTGTTAAGGTGTGGTTTGTGTGTCCGTGTGTTAATGTGTGGTTTGTGTGTCCGTGTATTAAGGTGTGATTTGCGTATCCGTGTTTTAATATGTGGTTTGTGTGTCCGTGTGTTAATGTGTGGTTTGTGTCTCCATGTGTTAATGTGTGGTTTGTGTGTCCGTGTGTTAAGGTGTGGTTTGTGTCTCCGCGTGTTAATGTGTGGTTTGCGTGTCCATGTGTTAAGGTGTGGTTTGTATGTCCGTGTGTTAATGTGTGGTTTGTGTGTCCGTGTGTTAAGGTGTGGTTTGTATGTCCGTGTGTTAAGGTGTGCTTTGTGTGTCCGTGTGTTAAGGTATGGTTTGCGTGTCCGTGTTTTAATGTGTGGTTTGTGTGTCCGTGTGTTAATGTGTGGTTTGTTTGTCCGTGTGTTAAGTTGTGGTTTGTGTGCCCATGTGTTAAGTTGTGGTTAGTGTTACCGTGTGTTAAGGTGTGGTTTGTGTGTCCGTGTGTTAAGGTGTGGTTTGTGTGTCCGTGTTTTAATATGTGGTTTGTGTGTCCGTGTGTTAATGTGTGGTTTGTGTCTCCGTGTGTTAAGGTGTGGTTTGTGTGTCCGTGTGTTAAGGTGTGGTTTGTGTCTCCGCGTATTAAGGTGTGGATTGCGTGTCCGTGTGTTAAGGTGTGGTTTGCGTGTCTGTGTGTTAAGGTGTGGTTTGTGTGTCCGTGTGTCACGATGTGGTTTGTGGATCCGTGTGTTATGTTGTGGTTTGTGTGTCCGTGTGTTAAGGTGTGGTTTGTGTGTCCGTGTGTTAATGTGTGGTTTGCGTGTCCATGTGTTAAGGTGTGGTTTGTGTGTCCGTGTGTTAAGGTGTGGTTTGTGTGTCCGTGTGTTCATGTGTAGTTTGCATGTCCGTGTGTTAATGTGTGGTTTGTGTGTCCGTGTGTTAAGGTGTGGTTTGTGTGTCCGTGTGTTAAGGTGTGGTTTGTATGTCCGTGTGTTAATGTGTGGTGTGTGTGTCCGTGTGTTAAAGTATGGGTTGCGTGTCCGTGTGTTAAGGTATGATTTGCGTGTCCGTGTGTTAAGTTATGATTTGCGTGTCCGTGTGTTAAGGCATGCTTTGCGTGTCCGTGTGTTAAGGTATGGTTTGTATGTCCGTGTGTTAAGGTGTGGTTTGCGTGTCCGTGTGTTAAGGTGTGGTTTGCGTGTCCGTGTGTTAAGGTGTGGTTTGCGTGTCCATGTGTTAAGGTGTGGTTTGCGTGTCCGTGTGTTAAGGTGTGGTTTGTGCGTCCGTGTGTTAATGTGTGGTTTGTGTCTCCGTGTGTTAATGTGTGGTTTGTGTGTCCGTGTGTTAAGGTGTGGTTTGTGTCTCCGCGTGTTAAGGTGTGGATTGCGTGTCTGTGTGTTAAGGTGTGGTTTGCGTGTCCGTGTGTTAAGGTGTGGTTTGTGTGTCCGTGTGTCACGGTGTGGTTTGTGGATCCGTGTGTTATGTTGTGGTTTGTGTGTCCGTGTGTTACGGTGTGGTCTGTGTGTCCGTGTGTTAATGTGTGGTTTGCGTGTCCATGTGTTAAGGTGTGGTTTGTGTGTCCATGTGTTAAGGTGTGGTTTGTGTGTCCGTGTGTTCATGTGTAGTTTGCATGTCCGTGTGTTAATGTGTGGTTTGTGTGCCCGTGTGTTAAGGTGTGGTTTGTGTGTCCGTGTGTTAAGGTGTGGTTTGTATCTCTGTGTGTTAATGTGTGATGTGTGTGTCCGTGTGTTAAACTATGGGTTGCGTGTCCGTGTGTTAAGGTATGATTTGCGTGTCCGTGTGTTAAGTTATGATTTGCGTGTCCGTGTGTTAAGGCATGCTTTGCGTGTCCGTGTGTTAAGGTATGGTTTGTATGTCCGTGTGTTAAGGTGTGGTTTGCGTGTCCGTGTGTTGATGTGTGGTTTGGGTGTCCGAGCGTTAATGTGTGGTTTGTGTGTCCGTGTGTTAATGTGTGGTTTGTGTGTCCGTGTGTTTATGTGTGGTTTGTGTGTCCGTGTGTTAATGTGTGGTTTGTGTGTCTGTTCGTTAATGTGTGCTTTGTGTGTCCTTGTGTTAATGTGTGGTTTGTGTGCCCGTGTGTTAAGGTGTGGTTTGTGTGTCCGTGTTTTAATGTGTGGTGTGTGTCCGTGTGTTAAGGTATGGGTTGCATGTCCGTGTGTTCAGGTATGTTTTGCGTGTCCGTGTGTTAAGTTATGATTTGCGTGTCCGTGTGTTAAGGTATGGTTTGCGTGTCCGTGTGTTAAGGTATGGTTTGTATGTCCATGTGTTAAGGTGTGGTTTGCGTGTCCGTGTATAAAGTTGTGGTTTGCGTGTCTGAGTGTTAAGTTGTGGTTTATGTGTCCGTGTGTTTCCGTGTGGTTTTTATGTCCGTGTGTTAGTGTGTGATTTGTATGTCTATGTGATAAAGTGTGGTTTGTGTGTCCGTGTATTAAGTTATGGTTTGCGTGTCCGTCTGTTAAGTTGTGATTTGTGTGTACGTGTGTTAAGTTGTGGTTTGCGTGTCCGTGTGTTGATGTGTGGTTTGTGTGTCCGTGCGTTAATGTGTGGTTTGTGTGTACGTGTGTTAAGTTGTGGTTTGTGTGTCCGTGTTTTCAGCTGTGGTTTGTGTGTCCGTGTGTTTAAGTTGTGGTTTGCGTGTCCGTGTTTTAATGTTTGGTTTGTGTGTCCGTCTGTTAATGTGTGGTTTGTGTGTCCGTGTGTTAAGGTGTGGTTTGCGTGTCCGTGTGTTAAGGTGTGGTTTGCGTGTCCGTGTGTTAAGGTGTGGTTTGCGTGTCCGTGTGTTAAGGTGTGTTTTGTGTGTCCGTGTGTTCATGTGTAGTTTGCATGTCCGTGTGTTAATGTGTGGTTTGTGTGTCCGTGTGTTAATGTGTGGTTTGTGTGTCCGTGTATTAAGGTGTGATTTGCGTGTCCGTGTTTTAATATGTGGTTTGTGTGTCCGTGTGTTAATGTGTGGTTTGTGTCTCCATGTGTTAATGTGTGGTTTGTGTGTCCGTGTGTTAAGGTGTGGTTTGTGTCTCCGCGTGTTAATGTGTGGTTTGCGTGTCCATGTGTTAAGGTGTGGTTTGTATGTCCGTGTGTTAATGTGTGGTTTGTGTGTCCGTGTGTTAAGGTGTGGTTTGTATGTCCGTGTGTAAGGTGTGGTTTGTGTGTCCGTGTGTTAAGGTATGGTTTGCGTGTCCGTGTTTTAATGTGTGGTTTGTGTGTCCGTGTGTTAATGTGTGGTTTGTTTGTCCGTGTGTTAAGTTGTGGTTTGTGTGCCCATGTGTTAAGTTGTGGTTAGTGTTTCCGTGTGTTAAGGTGTGGTTTGTGTGTCCGTGTGTTAAGGTGTGGTTTGTGTGTCCGTGTTTTAATATGTGGTTTGTGTGTCCGTGTGTTAATGTGTGGTTTGTGTCTCCGTGTGTTAAGGTGTGGTTTGTGTGTCCGTGTGTTAAGGTGTGGTTTGTGTCTCCGCGTATTAAGGTGTGGATTGCGTGTCCGTGTGTTAAGGTGTGGTCTGCGTGTCTGTGTGTTAAGGTGTGGTTTGTGTGTCCGTGTGTCACGATGTGGTTTGTGGATCCGTGTGTTATGTTGTGGTTTGTGTGTCCGTGTGTTAAGGTGTGGTTTGTGTGTCCGTGTGTTAATGTGTGGTTTGCGTGTCCATGTGTTAAGGTGTGGTTTGTGTGTCCGTGTGTTAAGGTGTGATTTGTGTGTCCGTGTGTTCATGTGTAGTTTGCATGTCCGTGTGTTAATGTGTGGTTTGTGTGTCCGTGTGTTAAGGTGTGGTTTGTGTGTCCGTGTGTTAAGGTGTGGTTTGTATGTCCGTGTGTTAATGTGTGGTGTGTGTGTCCGTGTGTTAAAGTATGGGTTGCGTGTCCGTGTGTTAAGGTATGATTTGCGTGTCCGTGTGTTAAGTTATGATTTGCGTGTCCGTGTGTTAAGGCATGCTTTGCGTGTCCGTGTGTTAAGGTATGGTTTGTATGTCCGTGTGTTAAGGTGTGGTTTGCGTGTCCGTGTGTTAAGGTGTGGTTTGCGTGTCCGTGTGTTAAGGTGTGGTTTGCGTGTCCATGTGTTAAGGTGTGGTTTGCGTGTCCGTGTGTTAAGGTGTGGTTTGTGTGTCCGTGTGTCACGGTGTGGTTTGTGTCTCCGTGTGTTAATGTGTGGTTTGTGTGTCCGTGTGTTAAGGTGTGGTTTGTGTCTCCGCGTGTTAAGGTGTGGATTGCGTGTCTGTGTGTTAAGGTGTGGTTTGCGTGTCCGTGTGTTAAGGTGTGGTTTGTGTGTCCGTGTGTCACGGTGTGGTTTGTGCATCCGTGTGTTATGTTGTGGTTTGTGTGTCCGTGTGTTACGGTGTGGTCTGTGTGTCCGTGTGTTAATGTGTGGTTTGCGTGTCCATGTGTTAAGGTGTGGTTTGTGTGTCCGTGTGTTAAGGTGTGGTTTGTGTGTCCGTGTGTTCATGTGTAGTTTGCATGTCCGTGTGTTAATGTGTGGTTTGTGTGCCCGTGTGTTAAGGTGTGGTTTGTGTGTCCGTGTGTTAAGGTGTGGTTTGTATGTCTGTGTGTTAATGTGTGGTGTGTGTGTCCGTGTGTTAAACTATGGGTTGCGTGTCCATGTGTTAAGGTATGATTTGCGTGTCCGTGTGTTAAGTTATGATTTGTGTGTCCGTGTGTTAAGGCATGCTTTGCGTGTCCGTGTGTTAAGGTATGGTTTGTATGTCCGTGTGTTAAGGTGTGGTTTGCGTGTCCGTGTGTTGATGTGTGGTTTGGGTGTCCGAGCGTTAATGTGTGGTTTGTGTGTCCGTGTGTTAATGTGTGGTTTGTGTGTCCGTGTGTTTATGTGTGGTTTGTGTGTCCGTGTGTTAATGTGTGGTTTGTGTGTCTGTTCGTTAATGTGTGCTTTGTGTGTCCTTGTGTTAATGTGTGGTTTGTGTGCCCGTGTGTTAAGGTGTGGTTTGTGTGTCCGTGTTTTAATGTGTGGTGTGTGTCCGTGTGTTAAGGTATGGGTTGCATGTCCGTGTGTTCAGGTATGTTCTGCGTGTCCGTGTGTTAAGTTATGATTTGCGTGTCCGTGTGTTAAGGTATGGTTTGCGTGTCCGTGTGTTAAGGTATGGTTTGTATGTCCATGTGTTAAGGTGTGGTTTGCGTGTCCGTGTATAAAGTTGTGGTTTGCGTGTCTGAGTGTTAAGTTGTGGTTTATGTGTCCGTGTGTTTCCGTGTGGTTTTTATGTCCGTGTGTTAGTGTGTGATTTGTATGTCCATGTGATAAAGTGTGGTTTGTGTGTCCGTGTGTTAATGTGTGGTTTGTGTGTCCCTGTATTCAGTAGTGGTTTGCGTGTCTGTGTGTAAAGTTGTGGTGTGTGTTTACGTGTGGTTTGTATGTCCGTGTGTTAATGTGTGGTTTGTATGTCCATGTGTTAAGGTGTGGTTTGCGTGTCCGTGTATTTAGTTATGGTTTGCGTGTCCGTCTGTTAAGTTGTGATTTGTGTGTACGTGTGTTAAGGTGTGGTTTACATGTCCGTGTGTTAAGGTGTGGTTTGTGTGTCCGTGTTTTAAGGTGTGGTTTGCATGTCCGTGTGTTAAGGTTTGTGTGTCCGTGCGTTAAGTTGTGGTTTGTTTGTCCATATGTTAAGGTGTGGTTTGTGCGTCTGTGTGTTAAGTTGTGGTTTGTGTGTCCATGTGTTAAGTTGTGGTTTATTTGTCCGTGTGTTAAGGTGTGGTTTGCGTGTACGTGTGTTAATGTGTGGTGTGTGGGTCCGTGTGCTAATGTGTGGTTTGTGTGTCCATGTGTTAAGTTGTGGTTTGTGTGTCCGTGTTTTAAGCTGTGGTTTGTGTGTCCGTGTGTTAAGTTATGGTTTGCGTGTCCGTGTGTTAAGGTGTGGTTTGTGTGTCCGTGTGTTAATTTATAGTTTGCGTGTCCGTGTGTTAATGTGTGGTTTGTGTGTCCGTGTGTTAATGTGTGGTTTGCGTGTCCGTGTGTTAAGGTGTGGTTTGTGTGTCCGTGTGTTAAGGTGTGGTTTGTGTGTCCGTGTGTTCATGTGTAGTTTGCATGTCCGTGTGTTAATGTGTGGTTTGTGTGTCCGTGTGTTAAGGTGTGGTTTGTATGTCCGTGTGTTAAGGTGTGGTTTGTGTGTCCGTGTGTTAAGGTGTGGTTTGCGTGTCCGTGTTTTAATGTGTGGTTTGTGTGTCCGTGTGTTAATGTGTGGTTTGTTTGTCCGTGTGTTAAGTTGTGGTTTGTGTGCCCATGTGTTAAGTTGTGGTTAGTGTTTCCGTGTGTTAAGGTGTGGTTTGTGTGTCCGTGTGTTAAGGTGTGGTTTGTGTGTCCGTGTTTTAATATGTGGTTTGTGTGTCCGTGTGTTAATGTGTGGTTTGTGTCACCGTGTGTTAAGGTGTGGTTTGTGTGTCCGTGTGTTAAGGTGTGGTTTGTGTCTCCGCGTATTAAGGTGTGGATTGCATGTCCGTGTGTTAAGGTGTGGTTTGCGTGTCCGTGTGTTAAGGTGTGGTTTGTGTGTCCGTGTGTCACGATGTGGTTTGTGGATCCGTGTGTTTTATTGTGGTTTGTGTGTCCGTGTGTTAAGGTGTGGTTTGTGTGTCCATGTGTTAAGGTGTGGTTTGTGTGTCCGTGTGTTCATGTGTAGTTTGCCTGTCCGTGTGTTAATGTGTGGTTTGTGTGTCCGTGTGTTAAGGTGTGGTTTGTGTGTCCGTGTGTTAATGTGTGGTTTGTGTGTCCGTGTGTTAAGGTGTGGTTTGCGTGTCCGTGTTTTAATGTGTGGTTTGTGTGTCCGTGTGTTAATGTGTGGTTTGTGTCTCCGTGTGTTAATGTGTGGTTTGTGTGTCCGTGTGTTAAGGTGTGGTTTGTGTCTCCGCGTGTTAAGGTGTGGATTGCGTGTCTGTGTGTTCAGGTGTGGTTTGCGTGTCCGTGTGTTAAGGTGTGGTTTGTGTGTCCGTGTGTCACGATGTGGTTTGTGGATCCGTGTGTTATGTTGTGGTTTGTGTGTCCGTGTGTTAAGGTGTGGTTTGTGTGTCCGTGTGTTCATGTGTAGTTTGCATGTCCTTGTGTTAATGTGTGGTTTGTGTGTCCGTGTGTTAAGGTGTGGTTTGTATGTCCGTGTGTTAATGTGTGGTGTGTGTGTCCGTGTGTTAAACTATGGGTTGCGTGTCCGTGTGTTAAGGTATGATTTGCGTGTCCGTGTGTTAAGTTATGATTTGCGTGTCCGTGTGTTAAGGCATGCTTTGCGTGTCCGTGTGTTAAGGTATGGTTTGCATGTCCGTGTGTTAAGGTGTGGTTTGCGTGTCCGTGTGTTAAGGTGTGGTTTGCGTGTCCGTGTGTTAAGGTGTGGTTTGCGTGTCCATGTGTTAAGGTGTGGTTTGCGTGTCCGTGTGTTAAGGTGTGGTTTGTGTGTCCGTGTGTTCATGTGTAGTTTGCATGTCCGTGTGTTGATGTGTGGTTTGTGTGTCTGTTCGTTAATGTGTGCTTTGTGTGTCCTTGTGTTAATGTGTGGTTTGTGTGCCCGTGTGTTAAGGTGTGGTTTGCGTGTCCGTGTGTTAAGGTATGGTTTGTATGTCCATGTGTTTATGTGTGGTTTGCGTGTCCGTGTATAAAGTTGTGGTTTGCGTGTCTGAGTGTTAAGTTGTGGTTTATGTGTCCGTGTGTTTCTGTCTGTTTTTTATGTCCGTGTGTTAGTGTGTGATTTGTATGTCCATGTGATAAAGTGTGGTTTGTATGTCCGTGTGTTAAGTTGTGGTTTGCGTGTCCGTGTGTTGATGTGTGGTTTGTGTGTCTGTGCGTTAATGTGTGGTTTGTGTGTACGTGTGTTAAGTTGTGGTTTGTGTGTCCGTGTTTTCAGTTGTGGTTTGTGTGTCCGTGTGTTAAGTTGTGGTTTGCGTGTCCGTGTTTTAATGTTTGGTTTGTGTGTCCGTCTGTTAATGTGTGGTTTGTGTGTCCGTGTGTTAAGGTGTGGTTTGCGTGTCCGTGTGTTAAGGTGTGGTTTGCGTGTCCGTGTGTTAATGTGTGGTTTGCGTGTCCGTGTGTTAAGGTGTGGTTTGTGTGTCCGTGTGTTCATGTGTAGTTTGCGTGTCTGTGTGTTAATGTGTGGTTTGTGTGTCCGTGTGTTAAGGTGTGGTTTGTGTGTCCGTGTGTTAATGTGTGGTTTGTGTGTCCGTGTGTTAAGGTGTGGTTTGCGTGTCCGTGTTTTAATGTGTGGTTTGTGTGTCCGTGTGTTATTGTGTGGTTTGTGTCTCCGTGTGTTAATGTGTGGTTTGTGTGTCCGTGTGTTAAGGTGTGGTTTGTGTCTCCGCGTGTTAAGGTGTGGATTGCGTGTCTGTGTGTTAAGGTGTGGTTTGCGTGTCCGTGTGTTAAGGTGTGGTTTGTGTGTCCGTGTGTCACGGTGTGGTTTGTGGATCCGTGTGTTATGTTGTGGTTTGTGTGTCCGTGTGTTAAGGTGTGGTTTGTGTGTACGTGTGTTAAGTTGTGATTTGTGTGTACGTGTGTTAAGTTGTGGTTTGCGTGTCCGTGTGTTGATGTGTGGTTTGTGTGTCCATGCGTTAATGTGTGGTTTGTGTGTACGTGTGTTAAGGTGTGGTTTGTGTGTCCGTGTGTTCATGTGTAGTTTGCGTGTCCGTGTGTTAATGTGTGGTTTGTGTGTCCGTGTGTTAAGGTGTGGTTTGTGTGTCCGTGTGTTAATGTGTGGTTTGTGTGTCCGTGTGTTAAGGTGTGGTTTGCGTGTCCGTGTTTTAATATGTGGTTTGTGTGTCCGTGTGTTAATGTGTGGTTTGTGTCTCCGTGTGTTAATGTGTGGTTTGTGTGTCCGTGTGTTAAGGTGTGGTTTGTGTCTCCGCGTGTTAAGGTGTGGATTGCGTGTCTGTGTGTTAAGGTGTGGTTTGCGTGTCCGTGTGTTAAGGTGTGGTTTGTGTGTCCGTGTGTCACGGTGTGGTTTGTGGATCCGTGTGTTATGTTGTGGTTTGTGTGTCCGTGTGTTAAGGTGTGGTCTGTGTGTCCGTGTGTTAATGTGTGGTTTGCGTGTCCATGTGTTAAGGTGTGGTTTGTGTGTCCGTGTGTTAAGGTGTGGTTTGTGTGTCCGTGTGTTCATGTGTAGTTTGCATGTCCGTGTGTTAATGTGTGGTTTGTGTGTCCGTGTGTTAAGGTGTGGTTTGTGTGTCCATGTGTTAAGGTGTGGTTTGTATGTCTGTATGTTAATGTGTGGTTTGTGTGTCCGTGTGTTAAACTATGGGTTGCATGTCCGTGTGTTAAGGTATGATTTGCGTGTCCGTGTGTTAAGTTATGATTTGCGTGTCCGTGTCTTAAGGCATGCTTTGCGTGTCCGTGTGTTAAGGTATGGTTTGTATGTCCGTGTGTTAAGGTGTGGTTTGCGTGTCCGTGTGTTGATGTGTGGTTTGGGTGTCCGAGCCTAAATGTGTGGTTTGTGTGTCCGTGTGTTAATGTGTGGTTTGTGTGTCCGTGTGTTTATGTGTGGTTTGTGTGTCCGTGTGTTAATGTGTGGTTTGTGTGTCTGTTCGTTAATGTGTGCTTTGTGTGTCCTTGTGTTAATGTGTGGTTTGTGTGCCCGTGTGTTAAGGTGTGGTTTGTGTGTCCGTGTTTTAATGTGTGGTGTGTGTCCGTGTGTTAAGGTATGGGTTGCATGTCCGTGTGTTCAGGTATGTTTTGCGTGTCCGTGTGTTAAGTTATGATTTGCATGTCCGTGTGTTAAGGTATGGTTTGCGTGTCCGTGTGTTAAGGTATGGTTTGTATGTCCATGTGTTAAGGTGTGGTTTGCGTGTCCGTGTATAAAGTTGTAGTTTGCGTGTCTGAGTGTTAAGTTGTGGTTTATGTGTCCGTGTGTTTCCGTGTGGTTTTTATGTCCGTGTGTTAGTGTGTGATTTGTATGTCCATGTGATAAAGTGTGGTTTGTGTGTCCGTGTATTAAGTTATGGTTTGCGTGTCCGTCTGTTAAGTTGTGATTTGTGTGTACGTGTGTTAAGTTGTGGTTTGCGTGTCCGTGTGTTGATGTGTGGCTTGTGTGTCCGTGCGTTAATGTGTGGTTTGTGTGTACGTGTGTTAAGTTGTGGTTTGTGTGTCCGTGTTTTCAGTTGTGGTTTGTGTGTCCGTGTGTTTAAGTTGTGGTTTGCGTGTCCGTGTTTTAATGTTTGGTTTGTGTGTCCGTCTGTTAATGTGTGGTTTGTGTGTCCGTGTGTTAAGGTGTGGTTTGCGTGTCCGTGTGTTAAGGTGTGGTTTGCGTGTCCGTGTGTTAAGGTGTGGTTTGCGTGTCCGTGTGTTAAGGTGTGGTTTGTGTGTCCGTGTGTTCATGTGTAGTTTGCATGTCCGTGTGTTAATGTGTGGTTTGTGTTCCCATGTGTTAAGGTGTGGTTTGTGTGTCCGTGTGTTAATGTGTGGTTTGTGTGTCCGTGTATTAAGTAGTGGTTTGCGTGTCTGTGTGTAAAGTTGTGGTGTGTGTTTACGTGTGGTTTGTATGTCCGTGTGTTAATGTGTGGTTTGTATGTCCATGTGTTAAGGTGTGGTTTGCGTGTCCGTGTATTTAGTTATGGTTTGCGTGTCCGTCTGTTAAGTTGTGATTTGTGTGCACGTGTGTTAAGTTGCGGTTTGCGTGTCCGTGTGTTGATGTGTGGTTTGTGTGTCCGTGCGTTAATGTGTGGTTTGTGTGCACGTGTGTTAAGTTGTGGTTTGTTTGTCCGTGTTTTCAGTTGTGGTTTGTGTGTCCGTGTGTTAAGTTGTGGTTTATGTGTCCGTGTGTTCATGTGTAGTTTGCTTGTCCGTGTGTTAATGTGTGGTTTGTGTGTCCGTGTGTTAATGTGTGGTTTGTGTGTCCGTGTGTTAAGGTGTGGTTTGTGTGTCCGTGTGTTAATGCGTGGTTTGTGTGTCCGTGTGTTAAGGTGTGGTTTGCGTGTCCGTGTTTTAATATGTGGTTTGTGTGTCCGTGTGTTAATGTGTGGTTTGTGGATCCGTTTGTTAATGTGTGGTTTGTGTGTCCGTGTGTTAAGGTGTGGTTTGTGTCTCCGCGTGTTAAGGTGTGGATTGCGTGTCTGTGTGTTAAGGTGTGGTTTGCGTGTCCGTGTGTTAAGGTGTGGTTTGTGTGTCCGTGTGTCACGGTGTGGTTTGTGGATCCGTGTGTTATGTTGTGGTTTGTGTGTCCGTGTGTTAAGGTGTGGTCTGTGTGTCCGTGTGTTAATGTGTGGTTTGCGTGTCCATGTGTTAAGGTGTGGTTTGTGTGTCCGTGTGTTAAGGTGTGGTTTGTGTGTCCGTGTGTTCATGTGTAGTTTGCATGTCCGTGTGTTAATGTGTGGTTTGTGTGTCCGTGTGTTAAGGTGTGGTTTGTGTGTCCATGTGTTAAGGTGTGGTTTGTATGTCTGTATGTTAATGTGTGGTTTGTGTGTCCGTGTGTTAAACTATGGGTTGCGTGTCCGTGTGTTAAGGCATGCTTTGCGTGTCCGTGTGTTAAGGTATGGTTTGTATGTCCGTGTGTTAAGGTGTGGTTTGCGTGTCCGTGTGTTGATGTGTGGTTTGGGTGTCCGAGCGTTAATGTGTGGTTTGTGTGTCCGTGTGTTAATGTGTGGTTTGTGTGTCCGTGTGTTTATGTGTGGTTTGTGTGTCCGTGTGTTAATGTGTGGTTTGTGTGTCTGTTCGTTAATGTGTGCTTTGTGTGTCCTTGTGTTAATGTGTGGTTTGTGTGCCCGTGTGTTAAGGTGTGGTTTGTGTGTCCGTGTTTTAATGTGTGGTGTGTGTCCGTGTGTTAAGGTATGGGTTGCATGTCCGTGTGTTCAGGTATGTTTTGCGTGTCCGTGTGTTAAGTTATGATTTGCGTGTCCGTGTGTTAAGGTATGGTTTGCGTGTCCGTGTGTTAAGGTATGGTTTGTATGTCCATGTGTTAAGGTGTGGTTTGCGTGTCCGTGTATAAAGTTGTAGTTTGCGTGTCTGAGTGTTAAGTTGTGGATTATGTGTCCGTGTGTTTCCGTGTGGTTTTTATGTCTGTGTGTTAGTGTGTGATTTGTATGTCCATGTGATAAAGTGTGGTTTGTGTGTCCGTGTATTAAGTTATGGTTTGCGTGTCCGTCTGTTAAGTTGTGATTTGTGTGTACGTGTGTTAAGTTGTGGTTTGCGTGTCCGTGTGTTGATGTGTGGTTTGTGTGTCCGTGCGTTAATGTGTGGTTTGTGTGTACGTGTGTTAAGTTGTGGTTTGTGTGTCCGTGTTTTCAGTTGTGGTTTGTGTGTCCGTGTGTTTAAGTTGTGGTTTGCGTGTCCGTGTTTTAATGTTTGGTTTGTGTGTCCGCATGTTAAGGTGTGGTTTGCGTGTCTGTGTGTTAAGGTGTGGTTTGCGTGTCTGTGTTTTAAGGTGTGGTTTGTATGTCCGTGTGTTAATGTGTGGTGTGTGTGTCCGTGTGTTAAACTATGGGTTGCGTGTCCGTGTGTTAAGGTATGATTTGCGTGTCCGTGTGTTAACGTTTGGTTTGTATGTCCGTGTTTTAAGGTGTGGTTTGTATGTCTATGTGTTAAAGCGTGGTTTGTGTGTCCGTGTGTTAAGGTGTGGTTTGTGTCTCCGTGTGTTAACATGTGGTTTGTGTTCCCGTGTGTTAAGGTGTGGTTTGTGTCTCCGCGTGTTAAGGTGTGGTTTGCGTGTCCCCGTGTTAAGGTGTGGTTTGCGTGTCCGTGTGTTAAGGTGCGGTTTGTATGTCCATGTGTTAATGTGTGGTTTGCGTGTCCGTGTATTAAGTTATGGTTTGCGTGTCCGTCTGTTAAGTTGTGATTTGCGTGTCCGTGTGTTCATGTGTGGTTTGTGTTCCCGTGTGTTAAGGTGTGGTTTGTGTCTCCGCGTGTTAAGGTGTGGTTTGCGTGTCCCCGTGTTCAGGTGTAGTTTGCGTGTCCGTGTTTTAAGGTGTGGTTTGCGTGTCCGTGTGTTAAGGTGTGGTTTGCGTGTCCGTGTGTTAAGGTGCGGTTTGTATGTCCATGTGTTAAGGTGTGGTTTGCGTGTCCGTGTATTAAGTTATGGTTTGCGTGTCCGTCTGTTAAGTTGTGATTTGCGTGTCCGTGTGTTCATGTGTGGTTTGTGTGTCCGTGCTTTAGTGTGTGGTTTGTGTGTACGTGTTTTCAGTTGTGGTTTTTGTGTCCGTGTGTTAAGGTGTGGATTGCATCTCCGTATGTTAAGGTGTGGTTTGCGTGTCCGTGTGTTAAGGTGTGGTTTGTGTCTCCGCGTATTAAGGTGTGGATTGCGTGTCCGTGTGTTAAGGTGTGGTTTGCGTGTCCGTGTGTTAAGGTGTGGTTTGTGTGTCCGTGTGTCACGATGTGGTTTGTGGATCCGTGTGTTATGTTGTGGTTTGTGTGTCCGTGTGTTAAGTTGTGGTTTGTGTGTCCTTGTGTTAATGTGTGGTTTGCGTGTCCGTGTGTTAAGGTGTGGTTTGTGTGTCCGTGTGTTAAGGTGTGGTTTGTGTGTCCGTGTGTTCATGTGTAGTTTGCATGTCCGTGTGTTAATGTGTGGTTTGTGTGTCCGTGTGTTAAGGTGTGGTTTGTGTGTCCGTGTGTTAAGGTGTGGTTTGTGTGTCCGTGTGTTAAGGTGTAGTTTGCGTGTCCGTGTTTTAATGTGTGGTTTGTGTGTCCGTGTGTTAATGTGTGGTTTGTTTGTCCGTGCGTTAAGTTGTGGTTTGTGTGTCTGTGTGTTAAGGTGTGGTTTGTGTGTCCGTGTGTTAAGGTGTGGTTTGTGTGTCTGTGTGTTAAGGTGTGGTTTGTGTGTCCGTGTGTTAAGGTGTAGTTTGTGTGTCCGTGTGTTAATGTGTGGTTTGCGTGTCCGTGTGTTAAGGTGTGGTTTGCGTGTCCGTGTGTTAAGTTGTGGTTTGTGTGTCCGTGTGTTCATGTGTAGTTTGCATGTCCGTGTGTTAATGTGTGGTTTGTGTTCCCATGTGTTAAGTGTGGTTTGTGTGTCCGTGTGTTAAGGTGTGGTTTGTATGTCCGTGTGTTAAGGTGTGGTTTGCGTGTCCGTGTGTTAAGGTGTGGTTTGTGTTACTCCGCGTGTTATTGTGTGGTTTGCGTGTCCGTGTGTTAAGGTGTGGTTTGTGTGTCTGTGTGTTAAGGTGTGGTTTGTGTGTCCATGTGTTAAGGTGTGGTTTGTGTGTACGTGTGTAAATGTGTGGTATGTGTGTTAAGGTGTGGTTTGCGTGTCCGTTTGTTAAGGTTTGGTTTGCGTGTCCATGTATTAAGGTATGGTTTGCGTGTCCATATGTTAAGGTGTGGTTTGCCGTGTCCATGTGTTAAGGTGTAGTTTGCATGTCCGTGTGTTAAGGTGTGGTTTGCGTGTCCGTGTTAATGTGTGGTTTGTGTGTCCGTGTGTTAAGGTGTGGTTTGTGTTTCCGTGTGTTAATGTGTGGTTTGCATGTCCGTGTGATAATGTGTGATTTGTGTGTCCGTGTGTTGAGGTGTGGTTTGTGTGTCCGTGAGTTAATGTGTGGTTTGTGTGTCCGTGTATTAAGGTGTGGTTTGTGTGTCTGTGTGTTAATGTGTGGTTTGTGTGTCCGTGTGTTAACGTTTGGTTTGTATGTCCGTGTTTTAAGGTGTGGTTTGTATGTCTGTGTGTTAATGTGTGGTTTGTGTGTCCGTGTATTGAGGTGTGGTTTGTGTGTCCATGTGTTAAGGTATGGTTTGTGTGTCCGTGTGTTAAGGTGTGGTTTGTGTCTCCGTGTGTTAACGTGTGGTTTGTGTTTCCGTGTGTTAAGGTGTGGTTTGTGTCTTCACGTGTTAAGGTGTGGTTTGCGTGTCCGTGTGTTAAGTTGCGGTTTGTATGTCCATGTGTTAAGGTGTGGTTTGCGTGTCCGTGTATTAAGTTATGGTTTGCGTGTCCGTCTGTTAAGTTGTGATTTGCGTGTCCGTGTGTTGATGTGTGGTTTGTGTGTCCGTGTGTTAAGATGTGGTTTGTGTGTACGTGTTAATGTGTGGTTTGTGTGTTAAGGTGTGGTTTGCGTGTCCGTGTGTTAAAGTTTGGCTTGCGTGTCCATGTGTGAAGGTATGTTTTGCGTGTCCATATGTTAAGGTGTTGTTTGCGTGCCCATGTGTTAATGTGAGGTTTGTGTGTCATGTGTTAAGGTGCGGTTTGTGTGTCCGTGTGTTAAGTTATGGTTTGTGTCTCCGTGTGTTAAGGTGTGGTTTGTGTCTCCGTGTGTTAACTTGTGGTTTGTGTTCCCGTGTGTTAAGGTGTGGTTTGTGTCTCCGCGTGTTAAGGTGTGGTTTGCGTGTCCCCGTGTTCAGGTGTAGTTTGCGTGTCCGTGTTTTAAGGTGTGGTTTGCGTGTCCGTGTGTTAAGGTGCGGTTTGTATGTCCATGTGTTAAGGTGTGGTTTGCGTGTCCGTGTATTAAGTTATGGTTTGCGTGTCCGTCTGTTAAGTTGTGATTTGCGTGTCCGTGTGTTCATGTGTGGTTTGTGTGTCCGTGCTTTAATGTGTGGTTTTTGTGTACGTGTTTTCAGTTGTGGTTTTTGTGTCCGTGTGTTAAGGTGTGGATTGCGTCTCCGTATGTTAAGGTGTGGTTTGCGTGTCCGTGTGTTAAGGTGTGGTTTGTGTCTCCGCGTATTAAGGTGTGGATTGCGTGTCCGTGTGTTAAGGTGTGGTTTGCGTGTCCGTGTGTTAAGGTGTGGTTTGTGTGTCCGTGTGTCACGATGTGGTTTGTGGATCCGTGTGTTATGTTGTGGTTTGTGTGTCCGTGTGTTAAGGTGTGGTTTGTGTGTCCTTGTGTTAATGTGTGGTTTGTGTGTCCGTGTGTTAAGGTGTGGTTTGTGTGTCCGTGTGTTAAGGTGTGGTTTGTGTGTCCGTGTGTTCATGTGTAGTTTGCATGTCCGTGTGTTAATGTGTGGTTTGTGTGTCCGTGTGTTAAGGTGTGGTTTGTGTGTCCGTGTGTTAAGGTGTGGTTTGTGTGTCCGTGTGTTAAGGTGTAGTTTGCGAGTCCGTGTTTTAATGTGTTGTTTGTGTGTCCGTGTGTTAATGTGTGGTTTGTTTGTCCGTGTGTAAAGTTGTGGTTTGTGTGCCCATGTGTTAAGTTGTGGTTTGTGTGTCCGTGTGTTAATGTGTGGTTTGTGTGTCCGTGTGTTAAGGTGTGGTTTGCGTGTCCGTGTGTTAAGGTGTGGTTTGTGTGTCCGTGTTTTAAGGTGTGGTTTGCGTGTCCGTGTGTTAAGGTTTGTGTGTCCGTGCGTTAAGTTGTGGTTTGTCTGTCCGTATGTTAAGGTGTGGTTTGTGCGTCCGTGTGTTAAGTTGTTTTTTTTGTGTCCGTGTGTTAAGGTGTGGTTTGTGTGTCCGAATTTAATTTGTGGTGTGTGTGTCCGTGTGTTAAGGTGTGGTTTGTGTGTCTGTGTGTTAAGGTGTGGTTTGTGTGTCCGTGTGTTAAGGTGTAGTTTGTGTGTCCGTGTGTTAATGTGTGGTTTGCGTGTCCGTGTGTTAAGGTGTGGTTTACGGGTCCGTGTGTTAAGTTGTGGTTTGTGTGTCCGTGTGTTCATGTGTAGTTTGCATGTCCATGTGTTAATGTGTGGTTTGTGTTCCCATGTGTTAAGTGTGGTTTGTGTGTCCGTGTGTTAAGGTGTGGTTTGTATTGGTGTGTGTTAAGGTGTGGTTTGCGTGTCCGTGTGTTAAAGTGTGGTTTGTGTTACTCCGCGTGTTATTGTGTGGTTTGCGTGTCCGTGTGTTAAGGTGTGGTTTGTGTGTCTGTGTGTTAAGGTGTGGTTTGTGTGTCCATGTGTTAAGGTGTGGTTTGTGTGTACGTGTGTAAATGTGTGGTATGTGTGTTAAGGTGTGGTTTGCGTGTCCGTGTGTTAAGGTTTGGTTTGCGTGTCCATGTATTAAGGTATGGTTTGCATGTCCATATGTTAAGGTGTGGTTTGCCGTGTCAGTGTGTTAAGGTGTAGTTTGTGTGTCCGTGCGTTAAGGTGTGGTTTGCGTGTCCATGTGTTAATGTGTGGTTTGTGTGTCCGTGTGTTAAGGTGTGGTTTGTGTTTCCGTGTGTTAATGTGTGGTTTGCATGTCCGTGTGATAATGTGTGATTTGTGTGTCCGTGTGTTGAGGTGTGGTTTGTGTGTCCGTGTGTTAATGTGTGGTTTGTGTGTCCGTGTATTAAGGTTTGGTTTGTGTGTCTGTGTGTTAATGTGTGGTTTGTGTGTCCGTGTGTTAACGTTTGGTTTGTATGTCCGTGTTTTAAGGTGTGGTTTGTATGTCTGTGTGTTAATGTGTGGTTTGTGTGTCCGTGTATTGAGGTGTGGTTTGTGTGTCCATATGTTAAGGTATGGTTTGTGTGTCCGTGTGTTAAGGTGTGGTTTGTGTCTCCGTGTGTTAACGTGTGGTTTGTGTTTCCGTGTGTTAAGGTGTGGTTTGTGTCTTCACGTGTTAAGGTGTGGTTTGCGTGTCCGCGTGTTCAGGTGTAGTTTGCATGTCCGTGTTTTAAGGTGTGGTTTGCGTGTCCATGTGTTAAGGTGTGGTTTGCGTGTCCGTGTGTTAAGGTGCGGTTTGTATGTCCATGTGTTAAGGTGTGGTTTGTGTGTCCGTGTGTTAAGATGTGGTTTGTGTGTACGTGTTAATGTGTGGTTTGTGTGTTAAGGTGTGGTTTGCGTGTCCATGTGTTAAAGTTTGGTTTGCGTGTCCGTGTGTGAAGGTATGTTTTGCGTGTCCATATGTTAAGGTGTTGTTTGCGTGTCCATGTGTTAATGTGAGTTTTGTGTGTCATGTGTTAAGGTGCGGTTTGTGTGTCCGTGTGTTAAGTTATGGTTTGTGTGCCAGTGTGTTAAGGTGTGGTTTGTGTCTCCGCGTGTTAAGGTGTGGTTTGCGTCTCCATGTGTTAAGGTGTGGTTTGCGTGTCCGTGTGTTAATGTGTGGTGTGTCTGTCCGTGTGTTAAACTATGGGTTGCGTGTCCGTGTGTTAAGGTATGATTTGCGTATCCGTGTGTTAAGTTATGATTTGCGTGTCCGTGTGTTAAGGTATGGTTTGTATGTCCGTGTGTTAAGGTGTGGTTTGCGTGTCCGTGTGTTGATGTGTGGTTTGGGTGTCCGAGCGTTAATGTGTGGTTTGTGTGTCCGTGTGTTAATGTGTGGTTTGTGTGTCCGTGTGTTAATGTGTGGTTTGTGTGTCCGTGTGTTAATGTGTGGTTTGTGTGTCTGTTCGTTAATGTGTGCTTTGTGTGTCCTTGTGTTAATGTGTGGTTTGTGTGTCCGTGTGTTAAGGTGTGGTTTGTGTGTCCGTGTTTTAATGTGTGGTGTGTGTCCGTGTGTTAAGGTATGGGTTGCATGTCCGTGTGTTCAGGTATGTTTTGCGTGTCCGTGTATAAAGTTGTGGTTTGCGTGTCTGAGTCTTAAGTTGTGGTTTATGTGTCTGTGTGTTTCCGTGTGGTTTTTATGTCCATGTGTTAGTGTGTGATTTGTATGTCCATGTGATAAGGTGTGGTTTGCGTGTCCGTGTATTAAGTTATGGTTTGCGTGTCCGTCTGTTAAGTTGTGATTTGTGTGTACGTGTGTTAAATTGTGGTTTGCGTGTCCGTGTGTTGATGTGTGGTTTGTGTGTCCGTGCGTTAATGTGTGGTTTGTGTGTACGTGTGTTAAGTTGTGGTTTGTGTGTCCGTGTTTTTAGTTGTGGTTTGTGTGTCCGTGTGTTAAGTTGTGGTTTGCGTGTCCGTGTTTTAATGTTTGGTTTGTGTGTCCGTCTGTTAATGTGTTATTTGTGTGTCCGTGTGTTAAGGTGTGGTTTGTGTGTCCGTGTGTTAATGTGTGGTTTGCGTGTCCGTTTGTTAAGGTGTGGTTTGCGTGTCCGTGTGTTAAAATGTGGTTTGTGTGTCCGTGTATTAAGGTGTGGTTTGTGTGTCCATGTGTTAAGGTATGGTTTGTGTGTCCGTGTGTTAAGGTGTGGTTTGTGTCTCCGTGTGTTAATGTGTGGTTTGTGTTCTCGTGTGTTAAGGTGTGGTTTGTGTCTCCGCGTGTTAAGGTGTGGTTTGCGTGTCCGTGTGTTCAGGTGTAGTTTGCGTGTCCGTGTTTTAAGGTGTGGTTTGCGTGTCCGTGTGTTAAGGTGTGGTTTGCGTGTCCATGTGTTAAGGTGCGGTTTGTATGTCCATGTGTTAAGGTGTGGTTTGCGTGTCCGTGTATTAAGTTATGGTTTGCGTGTCCGTCTGTTAAGTTGTGATTTGCGTGTCCGTGTGTTCATGTGTGGTTTGTGTGTCCGTGCTTTAATGTGTGGTTTGTGTGTACGTGTTTTCAGTTGTGGTTTTTGTGTCCGTGTGTTAAGGTGTGGATTGCGTCTCCGTATGTTAAGGTGCGGTTTGCGTGTCCGTGCGTTAATGTGTGGTTTGTGTGTCCATGTGTTAAGATGTGGTTTGTGTGTACGTGTGTTAATGTGTGGTTTGTGTGTTAAGGTGTGGTTTGCGTGTCCGTGTGTTAAGGTTTGGTTTGCGTGTCCATGTGTGAAGGTATGGTTTGCATGTCCATATGTTAAGGTGTTGTTTGCGTGTCCGTGTGTTGATGTGTGGTTTGTGTGTCCGTGCGTTAATGTGTGCTTTGTGTGTACGTGTGTTAAGTTGTGGTTTTGTGTCCGTGTTTTCAGTTGTGGTTTGTGTGTCCGTGTGTTAAGTTGTGGTTTGCGTGTCCGTGTTTTAATGTTTGGTTTGTGTGTCCGTCTGTTAATGTGTGGTTTGTGTGTCCGTGTGTTAAGGTGTGGTTTGCATATCCGTGTGTTAAGGTGTGGTTTGCGTGTCCGTGTGTTAAGGTGTGGTTTGCGTGTCCGTGCTTTAATGTGTGGTTTGTGTGTACGTGTTTTCCGTTGTGGTTTTTGTGTCCGTGTGTTAAGGTGTGGATTGCGTCTCCGTATGTTAAGGTGTGGTTTTCGTGTCCGTGCGTTAATGTGTGGTTTGTGTGTCCGTGTGTTAAGATGTGGTTTGTGTGTACGTGTGTTAATGTGTGGTTTGTGTGTTAAGGTGTGGTTTGCGTGTCTGTGTGTTAAGGTTTGGTTTGCGTGTCCGTGTGTGAAGGTATGGTTTGCGTGTCCATATGTTAAGGTGTTGTTTGCGTGTCCATGTGTTAATGTGAGGTTTGTGTGTCATGTGTTAAGGTGCGGATTGTGTGTCCGTGTGTTAAGGTGTGGTTTGCGTGTCCGTGTGTTGATGTGTGGTTTGGGTGTCCGAGCGTTAATGTGTGGTTTGTGTGTCCGTGTGTTAATGTGTGGTTTGTGTGTTAAGGTGTGGTTTGCGTGTCCGTGTGTTAAGGTTTGGTTTGTGTGTCCGTGTGTGAAGGTATGGTTTGCGTGTCCATATGTTAAGGTGTTGTTTGCGTGTCCATGTGTTAATGTGAGGTTTGTGTGTCATGTGTTAAGGTGCGGTTTGTGTGTCCGTGTGTTAAGTTATGGTTTGTGTCTCCGTGTGTTAAGGTGTGGTTTGTGTGTCAGTGTGTTAAGGTGTGGTTTGCGTGTCCATGTGTTAAGGTGTGGTTTGCGTGTCTGTGTTTTAAGGTGTGGTTTGTATGTCCGTGTGCTAATGTGTGGTGTGTGTGTCCGTATGTTAAACTATGGGTTGCGTTTCCGTGTGTTAAGGTATGATTTGCGTGTCCGTGTGTTAAGTTATGATTTGCGTGTACGTGTGTTAAGGCGTGCTTTGCATGTCCGTGTGTTAAGGTATGGTTTGTATGTCCGTGTGTTAAGGTGTGGTTTGCGTGTCCGTGTGTTGATGTGTGGTTTGTGTGTCCGAGCGTTAATGTGTGGTTTGTGTGTCCGTGTGTTAATGTGTGGTTTGTGTGTCCATGTGTTAATGTGTGGTTTGCGTGTCCGTGTGTTAAGGTGTGGTTTGCGTGTCCGTGTGTTAAGGTGTGGTTTGTGTTCCCATGTGTTAAGGTGTGGTTTGTGTGTCTGTTCGTTAATGTGTGCTTTGTGTGTCCTTGTGTTAATGTGTGGTTTGTGTGTCCGTGTGTTCATGTGTAGTTTGCATGTCCATGTGTTAATGTGTGGTTTGTGTTCCCATGTGTTAAGGTGTGGTTTGTGTGTCCGTGTGTTAATGTGTCGTTTGTGTGTCCGTGTATTAAGTAGTGGTTTGCGTGTCTGTGTGTAAAGTTGTGGTGTGTGTTTACGTGTGGTTTGTATGTCCGTGTGTTAATGTGTGGTTTGTATGTCCATGTGTTAAGGTGTGGATTGCGTGTCCGTGTATTTAGTTATGGTTTGCGTGTCCGTCTGTTAAGTTGTGATTTTTGTGTAAGTGTGTTAAGTTTGTGGTTTGCGTGTCCGTGTGTTGATGTGTGGTTTGTGTGTCCATGCGTTAATGTGTGGTTTGTGTGCACGTGTGTTAAGTTGTGGTTTGTGTGTCCGTGTTTTCAGTTGTGGTTTGTGTGTCCGTGTGTTAAGTTGTGGTTTGTGTGTCCGTGTGTTAAGGTGTAGTTTGCTTGTCCGTGTGTTAATGTGTGGTTTGTGTTCCCATGTGTTAAGGTGTGGTTTATGTGTCCGTGTGTTAAGGTGTGGTTGTATGTCCTTGTGTTAAGGTGTGGTTTGCGTGTCCGTGTGTTAAGGTTTGGTTGTCCGTGTGATAATGTGTGATTTGTGTGTCCGTGTGTTGAGGTGTGGTTTGTGTGTCCGTGTGTTAATGTGTGGTTTGCGTGTCCGTGTGTTAAGGTGTGGTTTGTGTGTCCGTGTGTTAAGGTGTGGTTTGTGTGTCCGTGTGTTCATGTGTAGTTTGCATGTCCGTGTGTTAATGTGTGGTTTGTGTGTCCGTGTGTTAATGTGTGGTTTGCCTGTCCATGTGTTAATGTGTGGTTTGCATGTCCATGTGTTAATGTGTGGTTTGCGTGCCCGTGTGTTAATGTGTGGTTTGTGTCTCCACGTGTTAAGGTGTGGTTTGCGTGTCCATGTGTTAAGCTGTGGTTTGTGTGTCCGTGTGTTAATGTGTGGTTTGTGTCTCCGTGTGTTAAGGTGTGGTTTGCGTGTCCGTGTGTTAAGGTGCGGTTTGTATGTCCATGTGTTAAGGTGTGGTTTGTGTGTCCGTGTGTTAAGATGTGGTTTGTGTGTACGTGTTAATGTGTGGTTTGTGTGTTAAGGTGTGGTTTGCGTGTCCGTGTGTTAAAGTTTGGTTTGCGTGTCCGTGTGTGAAGGTATGTTTTGCGTGTCCATATGTTAAGGTGTTGTTTGCGTGTCCATGTGTTAATGTGAGGTTTGTGTGTCATGTGTTAAGGTGCGGTTTGTGTGTCCGTGTGTTAAGTTATGGTTTGTGTCTCCGTGTGTTAAGGTGTGGTTTGTGTGTCAGTGTGTTAAGGTGTGGTTTGTGTCTCCGTGTGTTAAGGTGTGGTTTGCGTGTCCGTGTGTTAAGGTGTGGTTTGCGTGTCCGTGTGTTGATGTGTGGTTTGGGTGTCCGAGCGTTAATGTGTGGTTTGTGTGTCCGTGTGTTAATGTGTGGTTTGTGTGTCCATGTGTTAATGTGTGGTTTGTGTGTCTGTGTGTTAATGTGTGCTTTGTGTGTCTGTTCGTTAATGTGTGCTTTGTGTGTCCTTGTGTTAATGTGTGGTTTGTGTGTCCGTGTGTTAAGGTGTGGTTTGCGTGTCCGTGTGTTAAGGTGTGGTTTGCGTGTCCGTGTGTTAAGGTGTGGTTTGTGTTCCCATGTGTTAAGGTGTGGTTTGTGTGTCTGTTCGTTAATGTGTGCTTTGTGTGTCCTTGTGTTAATGTGTGGTTTGTGTGTCCGTGTGTTCATGTGTAGTTTGCATGTCCATGTGTTAATGTGTGGTTTGTGTTCCCATGTGTTAAGGTGTGGTTTGTGTGTCCGTGTGTTAATGTGTCGTTTGTGTGTCCGTGTATTAAGTAGTGGTTTGCGTGTCTGTGTGTAAAGTTGTGGTGTGTGTTTTCGTGTGGTTTGTATGTCCGTGTGTTAATGTGTGGTTTGCATGTCCATGTGTTAAGGTGTGGTTTGTGTGTCCGTGTATTTAGTTATGGTTTGCGTGTCCGTCTGTTAAGTTGTGATTTGTGTGTAAGTGTGTTAAATTTGTGGTTTGCATGTCCGTGTGTTGATGTGTGGTTTGTGTGTCCATGCGTTAATGTGTGGTTTGTGTGCACGTGTGTTAAGTTGTGGTTTGTGTGTCCGTGTTTTCAGTTGTGGTTTGTGTGTCCGTGTGTTAAGTTGTGGTTTGTGTGTTCATGTGTAGTTTGCTTGTCCGTGTGTTAATGTGTGGTTTGTGTTCCCATGTGTTAAGGTGTGGTTTGTGTGTCCGTGTATTAAGGTGTGGTTTGTGTGTCCGTGTGTTAAGGTGTGGTTTACGTGTCCGTGTGTTAAGGTGTGGTTTGTGTGTCCGTATTTTAAGGTGTGGTTTGCGTGTCCGTGTGTTAAGGTTTGGTTGTCCGTGTGATAATGTGTGATTTGTGTGTCCGTGTGTTGAGGTGTGGTTTGTGTGTCCGTGTGTTAATGTGTGGTTTGCGTGTCCGTGTGTTAAGGTGTGGTTTGTGTGTCCGTGTGTTAAGGTGTGGTTTGTGTGTCCGTGTGTTCATGTGTAGTTTGCATGTCCGTGTGTTAATGTGTGGTTTGTGTGTCCGTGTGTTAAGGTGTGGTTTGTGTGTCCGTGTGTTCATGTGTAGTTTGCATGTCCGTGTGTTAATGTGTGGTTTGTGTGTCCGTGTGTTAAGGTGTGGTTTGTGTGTCCGTGTGTTAATGTGTGGTTTGCATGTCCGTGTGTTAATGTGTGGTTTACGTGACCATGTGTTAATGTGTGGTTTGTGTGTCCGTGTGTTCAGGTGTGGTTTGTGCGTCCGTGTGTTAAGCTGTGGTTTGTGTGTCCGTGTGTTAATGTGTGGTTTGTGTCTCCGTGTGTTAAGGTGTGGTTTGCGTGTCCGTGTGTTAAGGTGTGGTTTGTGTGTCCGTGTGTCACGATGTGGTTTGTGGATCCGTGTGTTATGTTGTGGTTTGTGTGTCCATGTGTTAAGGTGTGGTTTGTGTGTCCGTGTGTTAATGTGTGGTTTGCGTGTCCGTGTGTTAAGGTGTGGTTTGTGTGTCCGTGTGTTAAGGTGTGGTTTGTGTGTCCGTGTGTTAATGTGTGGTTTGCGCGTCCATGTTTTAATGTGTGGTATGTGTGTCAATGTATTATGGTGTGGTTTGTGTGTCCGTGTGTTGATGTGTGGTTTGCGAGTCCATGTGTTAATGTGTGGTTTGTGTGTCCGTGTGTTAAGGTGTGGTTTGTGTGTCAGTGTATTAATGTGTGGTTTGCGTGTCCGTGTCTTAAGTTGTGGTTTGTGTGTCCGTGTGTTCAGGTGTGGTTTGCGAGTCCGTGTGTTAATGTGTGGTTTGTGTGTCCGTGTGTTAAGGTGTGGTTTGTGTGTCCGTGTATTAATGTATGGTTTGCGTGTCCGTGTGTTCAGGTGTGGTTTACATGTCCGTGTGTTAAGGTGTGGTTTGCGTGTCCGTGTGTTAAGGTGTGCATTGTTTGTCCGTATGTTAAGGTATGATTTGTGTGTCCTTGTTTTAAGGTATGATTTGTGTGTCCTTGTGTTAAGGTATGATTTGTGTGTCCTTGTGTTAAGGTATGATTTGTGTGTCCTTGTGTTAAGGCATGATTTGTGTGTCCTTGTGTTAAGGTATGATTTGTGTGTCCTTGTGTTAAGGTATGATTTGTGTGTCCTTGTGTTAATGTATGATTTGTGTGTCCATGTGTTCAGATGTGGGTTGTGTGTCCGTCTGTTAAGATGTGGTTTGTGTGTCGTATGTTGAGATGATAGGGTCGGACTGGGGATTTCTTGCCCTGGGACATCCTTACTGTTTGTACTCTCCGCTTTAGGCTCTGTCCAATTGTGTAACATGATGAACCTATTTTGTGCCCCATGGTTTGGGTCTGGACATGGCATGTGTTCACACCACGCTGGAAGGCTGGGTCCACACTGGGGATGGCTGAGCTGGCCTACAATCCCACAGCAGCACCTTCCCTTGTTGTGTTTGCATGATTGGCCATTCGGTCCAAGTGGAGGTCAGGCCCAGCATGGCATCTATTTACATTGACATGACCTATGGTTGTCCTGGTGACGGTGTGCCTGTGGTTAGACGCCGGCTCCCACACATTGAAGCCCTGGTACCTCCGCCAGGCTCCTGGGGTGAGATGCCAAGCGGAACAGAGTCATTTACCAATCGGACAATATGACCACCTGGGTTCTTAGCAGGAACCTGCAATGTATTTCCTACATGGTTTATTTGCTTAAGAATTCATCGCAACACATTGCTATTAAGAATTAGTTGGTTTATTAGCAAAGGTTTAACAATCACACTACACATTACCAGTTCATCTACCAGGCTGACAACCACCTGCCTCATCGTGGATCCCCCGAACCCAACTGGCTGGGGTTTTATTGAGTCTTGTGAACATCATGTGACTGCTCAGCCACTCACAATGCAACAGATCAACAAACCTGTGAGCATCCTCACAGATACACACATTACAGAACCCAACATGGCAAGTGATTGAAAGGATGACAGAGGGGAGAACTCAATCAAAAACCAATTTTGGAGCAGCATCTTATCTTAATTTTGAAAGAAAAGTTTAACTAATGTTTAGCTAAAGTGTAATTAATCAGTTGTTTAATCAATTGTAAAACTACAGCAGAGAAGGAAGCTAATTGTCTCCTCATGCCTGGGCTACAATAGACAGTGACAGTGCCCCCCACACCCTTCCCCAATCCCCCTCCCCCGCCGCCCCCATCCTACCTATTCTTCCCTCTCCTCCGCATCCTCCCCGTGTGGAATTCAGGCTCATTGTCACCATCCCAGACTCTTCACTCATTCTTTCCCAGAGCCTTGCGGCTATGGAAGAGCTCACCTTCCTCGGTCGACCCATCATCCGACAATTGACAGGATTTGAAAAGCTTGGAGCCATTTCATAATTACACCGTGGTGCATCCCAGCTTCCCCTCGACTCCTGCCCCGTATGCTGTGGTCCTGCACTTCAACCCACACCTGGGGTCTCTCAATCAAAGCCAGAATTAGCCGCATCGGTCATTGTCACCTCTGATGGGCTTTTGAACAATCTCTTCACCTGTCTTTTTATCTTTTTCAGGTTTGGGTTTTGCCTCAATGGTGATAGTGTTTTTCTGTAACACATATTATATCATGGTGCTCGCCTGGGGCTTATATTATCTCATCCATTCCTTCACCAATAACCTTCCTTGGGCTACGTGTGGAAACTCATGGAACACGCCTGAATGCACCGAAGTCTTCTGGCATGATCAGTGCCACAACGGGACCGTTGTCAACTCCACCAGGTTCAACATCAGCTGCGATGAACTGGCGGACAAGCGCTCACCCATCATTGAATTTTGGGAGTAAGTCTGAGATCCCCACATTGGACTCACACTCAATCGCACTGAGCATCTTCACTCTGAAACCTCGTGCTTTCTTTATATTTTCAGCTACTTTGGCGGGGGGGGGGGGGAAATATGTACACGTGAAGGCAAAGAAAGTCATTGCTGATTAATACAATATCCACTGTCCCATCAAACACTCCCGGGGCAGGTACAGCACGGGGTTAGATACAGAGTAAAGCTCCCTCTACACTGTCCCATCAAACACTCCCGGGGCAGGTACAGCACGGGGTTAGATACAGAGTAAAGCTCCCTCTACACTGTCCCATCAAACACTCCCAGGGCAGGTACAGCACGGGTTAGATACAGAGTAAAGCTCCCTCTACACTGTCCCATCAAACACTCCCGGGGCAGGTACAGCACGGGGTTAGATACAGAGTAAAGCTTCCTCTACACTGTCCCATTAAACACTCCCAGGGCAGGTACAGCACGGGTTAGATACAGAGTAAAGCTCCCTCTACACTGTCCCATCAAATACTCCCAGGGCAGGTACAGCACGGGTTAGATACAGAGGAAAGCTCCCTCTCCACTGTCCAATCAAACACTCCCAGCGCAGGTATAGTATGGGTCAGGTACAATGTACTATCCCACGCAGTCTAATCCCACTCTCCCTCTCTCCCTCTCTCTCTCCCCATACCCATTGAAATGTTATGTGGAATGTTTTTGTGACTACATTAACCCTTTCAGGAGGAAAGTGCTGCGGATCTCGAGTGGAATTGATCACCTCGGAACAATCAACTGGCAGATGCTCCTGTGCGTCCTCGCCACCTGGATCATTGTCTACTTCTGTATCTGGAAAGGTGTGAAGTCCACAGGGAAGGTACGACCCATTTCCTCGGCCCCACTCCGACTATTTCTCCGTGCGCACTTGTTAGCAGCTGTATAGTGATTATGTTGAAACTGTATTGTGGAACTGTACCCCAGCGAGAGTCAGTGTGTGTGGAACTGTACCCCAGTGAGAGTCAGTGTGTGTGGAACTGTATCCCAGTGAGAGTCAGTGTGTGTGGAACTGTACCCCAGTGAGAGTCAGTGTGTGTGGAACTGTATCCCAATGAGAGTCAGTGTGTGTGGAACTGTATCCCAGTGAGAGTCAGTGTGTGTGGAACTGTACCCCAGTGAGAGTCAGTGTGTGTGGAACTGTATCCCAGTGAGAGTCAGTGTGTGTGGAACTGTACCCCAGTGAGAGTCAGTGTGTGTGGAACTGTACCCCAGTGAGAGTCAGTGTGTGTGGAACTGTACCCCAGTGAGAGTCAGTGTGTGTGGAACTGTACCCCAGTGAGAGTCAGTGTGTGTAGGACTGTACCCCAGTGAGAGTCAGTGTGTGTAGGATTGTACCCCAGTGAGAGTCAGTGTGTGTGGAACTGTACCCCAGTGAGAGTCAGTGTGTGTGGAACTGTACCCTAGTGAGAGTCAGTGTGTGTGGAACTGTACCCCAGTGAGAGTCAGTGTGTGTGGAACTGTACCCTAGTGAGAGTCAGTGTGTGTGGAACTGTACCCCAGTGAGAGTCAGTGTGTGTGGAACTGTACCCCAGTGAGAGTCAGTGTGTGTGGAACTGTACCCCAGTGAGAGTCAGTGTCTGTGGAACTGTACCCCAGTGAGAGTCAGTGTGTGTGGAACTGTACCCCAGTGAGAGTCAGCACCATTAGGAGAGAATTTCTTGAGAAAGTAAATGACACAAATCCGTAGAATGGGTGAACCAGCAATAACTGGATGTGTTTACACTGATCTCTCAGTTGCTAAGTTGCCGATTGCATGTTTCGCTGTGACTGATCAACCTTCACCGCTGCTTCAGTGGAAACAGACACTTGCTTTCCCACATCTCCCACCGGGCATGGCATAGATTGTCTGGAGGCTAAATTGGCCCTTTGCATGGCTCCATTAGTGCCTCTGGAGTGTGCTAACAGGGAGCAATGGGGTTTTCTCCCGGGGGGGTGGGGGTGCACTGTCCTGGCAGCATCGCAGTCTATAGTTAGTGCCCCTGCCTGGTGCCTCATCACCATGTGTGCCAACCCATTACCGTCCCGCGGAAAAATTGCCCTGTGGGTCACCAAGCTGGCTGACATCAGTCGCGGGGACACTCCTTAAAGGGGAGTCCTTTAGTGCCCCAGGCCACTATTTGTATTGTGTCGGTCCAACAATGGCGGCTCTCACACCGTCCGTGCTGCCATCATGTAGCCTGGCACACCTCTTTGGGTTGCCAGGCTGCTGGCCCAGTGGCGGCCACTCGAGGGCCAAGCAGAGTGCGCAGCGACCCCTCCCGCTTAAATGAAGCGCCCACGTAGCGCTGGCCTGCTGCGTATAGTGCTGGGCTCAGCCCCACACTACTGGCCCGGGAGCTCCCCGCAAAGGAAGCGGCACGCCAGACACAGCGCTCTGATTCTTTTGAGTGGCGCATGGCCCAGTTCTGCGTCGGGGGCAGGACTTCCGGGCTGGCCACAGGGTGACATGGCCCTGGAAGGTTAGCACGCTCCCAATCGGGGCGAGGTGCAATCTCGAGGCCTCGGAGTGTGACTGTGGAATTGTGAGAGGTCTCACCTGATGGATTTGTGCCGAGAGCGAGACTGACCTTCGGTATCTGCTGGAGAAAGGACTGGGAGATGGTCCACGCTGCAATCTGAGTGCTATGTCCTCTCCCACGGGTCTTGATGTAGGATATAGTGAGCACTTCTGTGCCCATTTAAAACTAAGATGAGGAATTTCTTCTCTCAGAGGGTTGTAAATCTATGGAATTCTCTGCCCCTGAGAGCTGTGGAGTCTGGGTCATTGAATATATTAAAGGCAGAGAGAGACAGATTTTTGAGCGATAAGGGAGTAAAGGGTTATGGGGTGTGGGAAGGGAAGTGGAGCTGAGTCCATCATCAGATCAGCCATGGTCTTATTGAATGGTGGAGCAGGCTCGAGGGGCCAAATGGCCGACTCCTGCTCCGATTTCCTATGTTCTTATGTTCAAGGGGAACCTGTGACAGACTCACAAGCCTAGCCTGCCCCCGACTCAGTCCTTGTTTAAGCAGGGCTCCCTGCTGAATGTCTGCTGGAGTCTGTTGCTATAGAAGAACAATGGACTGCGTGGGATGGGGTGGATCAGTTGGTATTCCCATTTCACAGTCAGGATCTGCACTGGAATCCATTCTGATGGATTTTATCGGATGATACCACGTCCCAAACCCCTGACGTCATCTAGGACAAAGCAGCCCGCTTAAACCGTACCCCATCCACCATCTTAAACACCCACTCCCTCCACCACCTTAAATACCCACTCCCTCCAATCCTTAAACACCCACTCTCCCCAATCCTTAAACACCCACTCCCTCCACCACCTTAAACACCCAATCTCCCCAATCCTTAAACACTCACTCCCTCCAATCCTTAAACACCCACTCCCTCCAATCCTTAAACACCCACTCCCTCCAATCCTTAAACACCCACTCCCTCCAATCCTTAAACACCCACTCTCCCCAATCCTTAAACACCCACTCCCTCCAATCCTTAAACACCCACTCCCTCCAATCCTTAATCACCCACTCCTTCCAATCCTTAAACACCCACTCCCTCCAATCCTTAAACACCCACTCTCCCCAATCCTTAAACACTCACCCCCTCCAATCCTTAAACACCCACTCCCTCCAATCCTTAAACACCCACTCCCTCCAATCCTTAAACACCCACTCCCTCCAATCCTTAAACACCCACTCCCTCCAATCCTTAAACACCCACTCCCTCCAATCTTTAAACACCCACTCCCTCCATCACCTTAAACACCCACTCCCTCCAATCCTTAAACACCCACTCCCTCCATCACCTTAAACACCCACTCCCTCCAATCCTTAAACACCCACTCCCTCCATCACCTTAAACACCCACTCCCTCCACCACCTTAAATACCCACTCCCTCCACCACCGGCGCACCGTGGCTGCAGTGTGTACCATCTACAAGATGCACTGCAGCAACTTGCCAAGGCTTCTTCGGCAGCATCACCGAAACCTGTAACCTCTATCGCCTAAAAGGACAAGGGCAGCAGGTGCATGGGAACACCACCACCTCCACGTTCCCCTCCAAGTCACACATCATCCTGACTTGGAAATATATCGCCGTTCCTTCATCATCGCTGGGTCAAAATCCTGGAACTCCCTCCCTAACAGCACTGTGGGAGCACCTTCACCACACGGACTGCAGCGGTTCAAGAAGGCAGCTCACCACCACCTTCTCGATGGCAATTCGGGATGGGCAATAAATGCCGGCCATGCCAGCGACGCCCACATCCCGGGAACGAATTTTAAATAAAGAACAATTTGCAGTGTTGTGGGGAAAGAGCAGGGAGTAGGACTAATTGGAAAGCTCTGTCAAAGAGCCGGCACAGGCACGATGGGCCGAATGGCCTCCTTCTGTGCTGTGATATTCTATTATGGGATGGAAGTTCCCCTCTCTCATCTGTAAGGGACCTGCACGAAATGATTTTAAGTGGTTTCGATGCTGAACTAGGTCAAAAAGAGAAAATATAATTATTTAATTCCCCCAAACTGACCTCCTTCATCTTGATAAGGACATTTGCAAACTGGAAATTTACATAAATTGCATAGAATTTACAGCTTTGAAACACGCCATTTGGCCCAACTGCTCCGTGCCGGTGTTTCTGCTCCACACGAGCCTCCTCTCACCCCTCTTTATCTCACCTTATTAACATATCCTCCTATTCCTTTCTCCCTCATGTGTTTATCCAGCTTCCCCTTAAATGCATTTCTGCTATTTGCCTCAACCCCTCCCTGTGACAGCGAGTTCCACATTCTCACCACTCTCTGGGTAAAGAAGTTTCTCCTGAATTCCCGATTGGATTTAGTAAGAACATAAGAACATAAAAACTAAGAGCAGGAGTAGGCCATACAGCCCCTCAGGCCTGCTCCGCCATTCAATCAGATCATGGCTGATCTTTGACCTCAACTCCACTTTCCCGCCTGGTCACCATATCCCTTGATTCCCCGAGAGTGCAAAAATCTATCGATCTCAGTCTTGAATATGCTCACTGACTGAGCATCCACAGCCCCTCTGATTGAAGAAATTCCTCCTGATTTCAGTCTTAAATGGTCCTTATCCTGAGACTGTGTCCCCTGGTTCTAGACTCTCCAGCCAGAGGAAACATCCTTTCAGTATCTACCCTGTCAATCCCCCTCAGAATCTTGTTTACTTTAATAAGATCACCTCTCATTCTTCTAACCTCCAGAGTTTAAAGGCTCAGTAACCTATCTTATTTATTAGTGACTATCTTATATTGATGGCCCCTGGGTCGGTCTCCCCCACAAGTGGAAACATCTTCTCTACGTCTACCCTATCAAACCTTTCATAATCTAAAGACCACCGGCTTCTAAGTGAAATGTGCTGTTTCTCTAAAGTGCGGATTTTAAACCTCACTGGCTCTGGTTTGCGATCACTAACCCAGTTCCCGACGCTCGGTACGAGACAGCAGCTGATGGGTCAGCCAATTCCTTGAATGGCGAGCCCTCCCCCCTCATCCCTGGGGAGCAGCCGCTGAATACCAGATCCCAGCATTGCACACACACGATGCGCTCCTGCTAATCCCTTTGCCCTTCATTCTCCCGCATCCTCCACAAGGGATGGCCCTCAGCACAGCGTGTGGGCTTGAGCTCTCCGTCAGGCTCTCACACTCCAACACAATCTCATTCTTCCCATTTTACAAACTGTCTTTTTACATCGAGCCCAGCTCCCCTGAATCGACGTAGTTGTAAAATAGCCATCGGGAGTCTCCCTCCAGGGCTGAGGGGACCTGCAGACAATGACTGTGCATCCCATCCAAATGCTCTCTCCTGAGGTTGCTGCCCCCCATGTCCTAACTCGCACCAAGTCCCGCTCACCCATCAACCCCATGTCCTAACTCGCACCAAGTTCCGCTCACCCATCACCCCCGTGTCCTAACTCGCACCAAGTCCCGCTCATCCATCACCCCCCATGTCCTAACTCGCACCAAGTCCCGTTCATCCATCATCCCCCGTGTCCTAACTCGCACCAAGTCCTGCTCACCCATCAACCCCATATCCTAACTCGCACCAAGTTCCGCTCACCCATCACCCCCCGTGTCCTAACTCGCACCAAGTCCTGCTCACCCATCATCCCCCGTGTCCTAACTCGCACCAAGTCCTGCTCACCCATCAACCCCATGTCCTAACTCGCACCAAGTTCCGCTCACCCATCACCCCCCATGTCCTAACTCGCACCAAGTTCCGCTCATCCATCACCCCCCGTGTCCTAACTCGCACCAAGTCCCGCTCACCCATCAACCCCATGTCCTAACTCGCACTGAGTCCCGCTCACCCATCAACCCCATGTCCTAACTCGCACCAAGTTCCGCTCACCCATCACCCCCCGTGTCCTAACTCGCACCAAGTCCCGCTCACCCATCAACCCCATGTCCTAACTCGCACTGAGTCCCGCTCATCCATCACCCCCCTGTCCTAACTCGCACCAAGTCCCGCTCACCCATCAACCCCATGCCCTAACTCGCACCGTGTCCCACTCACTGATCACCCCCCGTGCCCTAACTCGCACCAAGTCCCGCTCACCCATCACCCCCGTGCCCTAACTCGCACCGAGTCCCACTCACCCATCGTCTTCCCGTGTCCTAACCCACACCGAGTCCCGTTCACCCATCCCCCCCCTGCCCTAACTCGCAGGAAGTCTTGCTTCCACTCTAAAAATGAGTCCTTAGGTGGCTGAACAGTCCAATATGAGAACCACAGTTCCTGTCACAGGCAGAACAGATAGTCGTTGAGGTAAAGGTTGGGTGGGACTGGTTTGCCGCACGCTCTTTCTGTTGCCTGCGCTTGATTTCTGCATGCTCTCGGCGATGAGACTCGAAGTACTCAGCGCCCTCCTGGATGCACTTCCTCCACTTAGGGAGGTCTTTGGCCAGGGACTCCCAGGTGTCACACACACACACACAGAAACACACATATACAGAAACACACACACACACACACACACACACACGCACACACACAGAAACACACACACACAGAAACACACAGAAACACACACACACACACAGAAACACACACACACACACACAGAAACACACTTTCCAGCAAATATGTCTGCATAGTGATGTTGTGTGCACACTGACTCTCTCTCTGTGCCCGAGCTGAGATGAGTTCTGTGCACACTGACTCTCTCTCTGTGCCTGAGCTGAGATGAGTTTTGTGCACACTGACTCTCTCTGTGCCCGAGCTGAGATGAGTTCTGTGCACACTGACTCTCTCTCTGTGCCCGAGCTGAGATGAGTTCTGTGCACACTGACTCTCTCTCTGTGCCCGAGCTGAGATGAGTTCTGTGCACACTGACTCTCTCTCTCTCTCTCTGTGCCCGAGCTGAGATCAGTGAGCCAGCCAGGGACGTGAATCAAAGCTGGTCAATGCCACGCTCGGCTGCACACTCCCCTGCTGAGCATCCATTGACTTTAATCCATTTTGCCATCACTTTGTTCGGTACAATGCAGGCAGAGTCAGTCATGTCCTTGACATTTTCATTATTATGTAAATTAGATTTGCTGCATCTCCTTGGATGACTCACTGATATCACAAGACGCTGGCACTTGCTGCCGAACCCAGGATTTCACCTCAGGTGCTGCTGTCGGGGGCTAAGGACCATCACACAGCTCGCCCAGAGCCCGCCATACCCAGCAACCCTGAAAACAGCCAGCTTCCCACTTCAAACCCCACCAGGGCAGTTTGAAAATTTGAATTCAGTTATTAAAATCTGGGTATTAAAAGCTGCTCTCAGTAACAATGACCATGAAGCTGTCGGATTGTCGTAAAAACCCAACTGGGTCACTGATGTCCCTTTAGAAAAGGAAACCTGCCGTCCTTACCCGGTCTGGGCCTATAGGTGACTCCAGTCCCACACCCAACGTGGTTTAATTTTCAGAATTTAGGAACAGTGATTTTCAAAAGGAAATTGGATGAAAAGGAAAAAATTGCAGGGCTGTGGGGAATCATTTCAAACACCTCGATTAGATCACCCCTCAACATCTTAAACTCGAGGGAACACAAGCCCAGTCTGTGCAACCTGTCCTCATAATTTAACCCTTTTAGCCCCGGGTATCATTCTGGTGAAACAGCGCTGCTCCCCCTCCGAGGCCGATATATCCTCCCTGAGGGGCGGGGCCCAGAACTGAACCCAGTTACTCCAGATGGGGTCTGGGCCTATAGGTGACTCCAATCCCACACCAACATGGCCGACACTTAACTGCCCTCTGAAGTGACTGAGTAAGACACTCAGTTTACATCAAACCTGCTCCCAGCGGTTCAAGAGAAAGGCCCACCCCACCTTCTCAGCGCAACTAGGAGTCATAGAATCATAGAAATTTACAGCACGGAAGGTGTCCATTTCGGCCCATCGTATCCGTGCTGGCTGACCAAGAGCTATCCAGCCTAATCCCACTATCCAGCTCCAGGTCTGTAGCCCTGCAGGTTATGGCACTTCAAGTGCACATCCAAGTATTTCTTAAATGTGCTGAGGGTTTCTGCCTCTACCACCCTTTCAGGCAGTGAGTGCCAGACCCCCACCACCCTCTGGGTGAAAAAATTTCCCCTCATAATTTTATACACCTCAATAAGGTCTCCTCAGCTTCCTCTGTTCCAAAGTAAACAAACCCAGCCTATCCAATCTTCATAGCTAAAATTCTCCAATCCCGGCAACATCCTCGTAAATCTCCTCTGTACTCTCTCCAGTGCAATCACATATTTCCTGTAATGTGGTGACTAGAACTGGACATAATACTCCAGCTGTGCCCTAACCAGCGTTTTATACAGTTCAAGCATAACACCCCACCGCCATCCCCCACTCTTATATTCTATGCCTTGGCTAATAAAGATAATTATCCCATATGCCTTCTTAACCACCTTATCACAGGTATCAGCTGTGGCTCAGTTGGTAGCACTCTTGTCTTTGAGTCAGAAGGTTGTAGGTTTGAATCCCACCCGAGACTTGAGCACAAAAATCTAGACTGACACTGCAGTTCAGTACTGAGGGACAGCTGCACTATCAGAGGTGCTGCCTTTCAGTTGAAACCTTAAACCAAGTATACCCTCTGTGTGTGCAAATTGGCTGCTGTGTTTCCTACTTTACAACAGTGACTACAATCTAGAAGTTCTTCATTGGCTGCATAGTGCTTTGAGATGTCTGGTGGTTATAAAAGACACTATATAAAGCCAAGTCTTTCTTTCTTTTTATCTACCTGGTCTGCTCCCCTCAGGGATCCATGAACATGCACTCTAAGGTCCCTCTGTTCCTCTAAAAGTGTCTTAGCATTTAATGGGTATTCCCTTGCCTTGTTAGCCCTCCCCAAATACTTTACCTCACATTTCTCCAGATTGAATTCCATTTGCCACTGTTCTGCCCACCTGACCAGTCCATTGATATCTTCCTGCAGTCTAAAGTCCTCCAGCACCACACCTGTAGCCACAGAGGATTGGAAAATGATGATCAGAGCCTCTGCTATTTCCAGTCTTACTTCTCTTAACGGCTGGAATACATTTCATCTGGGCCTGGGGATTTATTAACTTTCAAAGATGCTAAATCCCTTATTACTTCCTCTCTCACTATGAATATTTCACACTCCTCCTCCCCGATTGCGATGTCTGCATTGCCCCTCTCTTTTGTGAAAACTGACGCAAAGTATTAATTAAGATTCATACCCACGTCTTCCGCCTCCACACACTTGTTACCCTCATGGTCTCTAATAGGCCCTACCCTTTCTTTAGTTATCCTCTTGCTCTTAATGTATTTATAAAACATCCTTGGCTATTCCTTGATTTTACTTGCCAATATTTTTTCGAGCTTGCATTTTGCTTTCCTAATTTCCTTTTTAATTTCACCCCTGCACTTTATATACTCCTCTAGAATTTCTGCAGTATTGAACCCTCGGTATCTGTCATAAGCCTCCCTTTTTTTCTTTATCCTACCCTGTATGCCCCTGACATCCAGGGGGCTCTAGATTTGTTAGTCCCACCCTTTTTCTTTAAGGGAACATACTTGCTCAGAATACTCACTGTCTCCTCCTTGAATGCCTCCCATTGCTCTGACACTGATTTATCTTCCAGTAGCTGTTTCCAGTTCACTTTGGCTAAATCACATGTCAGCTCAGTAAAACTGGCTTTTCCCCAATTGAGAACTTTTATTCCTGGTCTATCTTTGTCCATTTCCATATCTACCCTAAATCTAACTGAATTATGATCACTAGCACCAAAATGCTCTCCCACTGATACCCCTTCCACCTGCCCAGCTTCGTTCCCTAAAACTAAGTCCAGAACCACCCCCTCCCTTGTTGGGCTTGCTATGTACGGTACTATCTCCCTCTAACTGTTTGGGGTCTATAGTAAACTCCCAGCAGTTTGATTGTCCCTTTTTTGTTCTTCGGTTCAACCCATATACCCTTATTTATGATCCTTCTAACATATCATTCCTCCTCGCAGCTGTAATTGTTTCTTTAATCAATACTGTGACCCCCCCCCCTCCTTTTTTACCTCCCTCTCTATCTTGTCTGAAAACCCTGTAACGAGAAATGTTGAGTTGCCATACCTGCCCTTTCTGCCAGTTCTCAGTAATAGCTATAATATCGTACTCCCACATGTCTATCTGTGCTCTCAGCTCATCTGCCTTATTCCGTAGACTCCTTGCATTGAAGTATATAATATTTAGCACTGCCAAACTCCCATGTTTTATATTTTCTAGCCTTTGTTTCCTCTGCCTTTAAACTCGTTTAATACTTTGCTGCCATCCAATTCCAGATTTGCTTCTCTCCTTTCTGAATCTACTCTCAGGTTCCCATCCCCCTGCCAACCCTCCCTAACAGCACTAACAAACCCCACTGTGAGGATATTGGTCCAGGCTCTGTTGAAGTGCAACCTGTCCGGCTTGTCCAGGTCCCACCTCCCCTGGAAACAGTCCCAATGCCTCAAGAATGGGCAATAAATGCCGGCCTTGCCAGTGATGCCCATATACCAAGAATCAGCCTCTGTGTTGTTTTGTATTTGGATTTCCAGAAGGCATTTGACAAGGTGCCACATAAAAAGTTACTGCACAAGATAAAAGTTCACAGGGTTGGGGGTAATATATTAGCATGGATAGAGGACTGGCTAACTCACAGAAAACAGAGAGTCTGGATAAATGGTTCATTCTCGGGTTGGCAATCAGTAACTAGTGGGGTGTCGCAGGGATCAGTGCTGGGACCCCAACTATTTACAATCTATATTAATGACTTGGAAGAAGGGACTGAGTGTAACGTAGCCAAGTTTGCTGACGATACAAAGATGGGAGGAAAAGCAATGTATGAGGAGGACACACAAAATCTGCAAAAGGAAATAGACAGGCTAAGTGAGTGGGCAAAAAATTGGCAGATGGCGTATAATGTTGGAAAGTGTGAGGCACTTTGGCAAGTTATTATTTAAATGGAGAAAAATTGTAAAGTGCTGCAGTACAGCCAGACCTGGGGGTACTTGTGCATGAAACGCAAAAGGTTAGTATGCAGATACAGCAAGTGATCAGGAATGGAATCTCAGCCTTTATTGCAAAGGGGATGGAGTATAAAAGCAAGGAAGTCTTGCTACAGTTATACAGGGTATTGGTGAGGCCACACCTGGAATACTGGAATATAGTTTTGGTTTCCATATTTAAGAAAGGACATACTTGCTTTGGAGGCAGTTCAGAGAAGGTTCACTAGGTTGATCCTGGAGATGAGGGGGTTGACTTATGAGGAAAGGTTGAGTAGGTTGGGCCTCTACTCATTGGAATTCAGAAGAATGAGAGGTGATCTTATGAGGGGGCTTGACAAGGTGGATGCAGAGAGGATGGTTCCACTGATAGGGGAGACTAGAACTAGGGGGCATAATAGAAACATAGAAACGTAGAAAATAGGTGCAGGAGTAGGCCATTCGGCCCTTCGAGCCTGCACCGCCATTCAATGAGTTCATGGCTGAACATGCAACTTCAGTACCCCATTCCTGCTTTCTCGCCATACCCCTTGATCCGCCGAGTAGTAAGGACTACATCTAACTCCTTTTTGAATATATTTAGTGAATTGGCCTCAACAACTTTCTGTGGTAGAGAATTCCACAAGTTCACCACTCTCTGGATGAAGAAGTTTCTCCTCATCTCGGTCCTAAATGGCTTACCCCTTATCCTTAGACTGTGACCCCTGGTTCTGGACTTCCCCAAGATTGGGAACATTCTTCCTGCATCTAACCTGTCTAAACCCATCAGAATTTTAAACGTTTCTATGAGATCCCCTCTCATTCTTCTGAACTCCAGTGAATACAAGCCCAGTTGATCCAATCTTTCTTGATATGTCAGTCCCGCCATCCCGGGAATCAGTCTGGTGAACCTTTGCTGCACTCCCTCAATAGCAAGAATGTCCTTCCTCAAGACCAAAACTGTACACAATACTCCAGGTGTGGCCTCATCAAGGCCCGATACAACTGTAGTAACACCTCCCTGCCCCTGTACTCAAATCTCCTTGCTATGAAGGCCAACATGCCATTTGCTTTCTTAACTGCCTGCTGTACCTGAATGCCAACCTTCAATGACTGATGTACCATGACACCCAGGTCACGTTGCACCTCCCCTTTTTCTAATCTGTCACCATTCAGATAATAGTCTGTCTCTCTGTTTTTACCACCAAAGTGGATATCCTCACATTTATCCACATTATACTTCATCTGCCATGCATTTGCCCACTCACCTAACCTATCCAAGTCACTCTGCAGCCTCATAGCATCCTCCTCGCAGCTCACACTGCCACCCAACTTAGTGTCATCCGCAAATTTGGAGATACTACATTTAATCCCCTTGTCTAAATCATTAATGTACAATGTAAACAGCTGGGGCCCCAGCACAGAACCTTGTGGTACCCCACTAGTCACTGCCTGCCATTCTGAAAAGTCCCCATTTACTCCTACTCTTTGCTTCCTGTCTGCCAACCAGTTCTCAATCCACGTCAGCACACTACCCCCAATCCCATGTGCTTTAACTTTGCACATTAATCTCTTGTGTGGGACCTTGTCGAAAGCCTTCTGAAAGGTCAAATACACCACATCAACTGGTTCTCCCTTGTCCACTCTACTGGAAACATCCTCAAACAATTCCAGAAGATTTGTCAAGCATGATTTTCCTTTCACAAATCCATGCTGACTTGGACCTATCATGTCACCTCTTTCCAAATGCACTGCTTTGACATCCTTAATCATTGATTCCATCATTTTACCCACTACCGATGTCAGGCTGACCGGTCTATAATTCCCTGTTTTCTCTCTCCCTCCTTTTTTGGCTACCCTCCACTCCATAGGAACTGATCCAGAGTCTATGGAATGTTGGAAAATGACTGTCAATGCATCCGCTATTTCCAAGGCCACCTCCTTAAGTACTCTGGGTTGCAGTCCATCAGGCCCTGGGGATTTATCGTCCTTCAATCCCATCAATTTCCCCAACACAATTTCCCGACTAATAAGGATTTCCCTCAGTTCCTCCTTCTTACTAGACCCTCTGACCCCTTTTATATCCGGAAGGTTGTTTGTGTCCTCCTTAGTGAATACCGAATCAAAGTACTTGTTCAATTGGTCTGCCATTTCTTTGTTCACCGTTATGACTTCCCCTGATTCTGACTGCAGAGGACCTACGTTTGTCTTTACTAATCCTTTTCTATTTAAATATCTATCAAAACTTTTGCAGTCCGTCTTAATGTTCCCTGCAAGCTTCCTCTCGTACTCTATTTTCCCTGCCCTAATCAAACCCTTTGTCCTCCTCCAATGAGTTCTAAATTTCTCCCAGTCCCCAGGTTCACTGCAATTTCTGGCCAATTTCTATGCCCCTTCCTTGGCTTTAATACTATCCCTGATTTCCCTTGATAGCCACGATGAGCCACCTTCCCTTTTTTATTTTTACGCCAGACAGGGATGTACAATTGTTGTAGTTCATCCGTGCGGTCTCTAAATGTCTGCCATTGCCCATCCACAGTCAACCCCTTAAGTATCATTCGCCAATCTATCCTAGCCAATTCACGCCTCATACCTTCAAAGTTACCCTTCTTTAAGTTCTGGACCATGGTTTCTGAATTAACTGTTTCATTCTCCATCCTAATGTAGAATTCCACCATATTATGGTCACTCTTTCCCAAGGGGCCTCACACAACGAGATTGCTAATTAATCCTCTCTCATTACACAACACCCAGTCTAAGATGGCCTCCCCCCTAGTTGGTTCCTCGACATATTGGTCTAGAAAACCATCCCTTATGCACTCCAGGAAATCCTCCTCCACCGTATTGCTTCCAGTTTGGTTAGCCCAATCTATATGCATATTAAAGTCACCCATGATAACTGCTGCACCTTTATTGCATGCACCCCTAATTTCATGTTTGATGCCCTCCCCAACATCACTACTACTGTACACAACTCCCACTAACGGTTTTTGTCCTTTGGTGTTCTGCAGCTCTACCCATATAGATTCCACATCAATCCAGAGATTACTACCTTTGAGGTTCTACTTTTTAATTTAACTCCTAGCTCCCTAAATTCAGCTTGTAGGAACTCTACCCGCTTCTTACCTATATCGTTGGTACCTACATGTACCACGACAACTGTCTGTTCACCCTCCCTCTCCAGAATGCTCTGCAGGCGCTCCGAGACATCCTTGACCCTTGCACCAGGGAGGCAACATACCATCCTGGAGTCTCGGTTGCAGCTGCAGAAACTCCTATCTATTCCCCTTACAATAGAGTTCCCTATCACTATAGCTCTCCCACTCTTTTTCCCACTCTTCTGTGCAGCAGAGCCACCCACGGTGCCATGAACCTGGCTGCTGGTACCTTCCCCTGGTAAGTCATCTCCCCAACAGTATCCAAAACGGTATATCTGTGTTGGAGGGAGATGACCGCAGGGGACTCCGGCACTACCTTCCTGCTCTTGCCTTGTCTCTTGGTCACCCATTCACTATCTGTCCTAACCCTTACATGCGGTGTGACCAACTCACTAAATGTGCTATCCACAACATTCTCAGCATCGCGCATGTTCCAGAGTGAGTCCATCCGCAGCTCCAGTGCCGCCATGCGGTCTGTCAGGAGCTGCAGCTGGACACACTTCCCGCACACATAGTAATCTTAGAATAAGGGGCCACCCATTTAAAAATGAGATGAGAAGGAATTTCTTCTTTAAGAGGGTTGTGAATCTGTAGAATTCGCTGCCTCAGAGAGCTGTGGAAGCTGGGTCATTGACAGAGATAGGCAGTTTCTTAACCGATAAGGGAATAAGGGGTTATGGGGAGCGAGCAAGGAAGTGGACCTGAGTCCATGATCGGATTAGCCATGATCGTATTAAATGGCGGAGCAGGCTCAAGAGGCCATATGGCCTACTCCTGTTCCTATTTCTTATGTTCTTATGTTTTATCTCTTCGCGTCGCTCTGCACTCGCCTCTCCGTATGTGATGACGCGGAAACACCTTGGATACAAAGGAGGATCTGTTCGAAAGGAAGCTGTTCTGAAAATGTGTAACTGATAATTCTCTGTCCGTGACCATTAACCAGGAGCGTAAAAAAGATAGACCTGCATTTATATAGCGCCTTTCATGACCTCAGGCTGTCCCAAAGCACTTTACAACCAATGAAGTACTTTTGAAGTACTGTTGTAATGTGGGAAACACGGCAGCCAATTTGCGTACAGCAAGCTCCCACAAACAGTAATGTGATAATGAGCGGATAATCTGTTTTAGTGATGTTGATTGAGGGATAAATTATTGTCCAGGACACCGGGGAGAACTCCCCTGCTCTTCTTCGAAATAGTGGTCATGGGACCTTTATGTCCACCTGAGTGAGCAGACTAGGCCTCGCTTTAACATCTCATCTGAAAGACGGCATCTCGGACAATGCAGCGCTCCCTCAGTACTGCCCCTCCGACAGTGCAGCACTCCCTCAGTACTGCCCCTCCGACAGTGCAGCGCTCCCTCAGTACTGCTCCTCCGACAGTGCAGCACTCCCTCAGTACTGCCCCTCCTCCGACAGTGCGGCGCTCCCTCAGTACTGCCCCTCCGACAGTGCGGCACTCCCTCAGTACTGCCCCTCCGACAGTGCAGCGCTCCCTCAGTACTGCCCCTCCGACAGTGCAGCGCTCCCTCAGTGCTGCCCTTCCGACAGTGCTGCGCTCCCTCAGTTCTGCCCCTCCGACAGTGCGGCACTCCCTCAGTACTGCCCCTCCGACAGTGCAGTGCTCCCTCAGTACTGCCCCTCCGACAGTGCAGCGCTCCCTCAGTTCTGCCCCTCCGACAGTACAGCACTCCCTCAGTACTGGCACTGGAGTGTCAGCCTGGATTATGGGCTCAAATTTCTGGAGTGGGACTTGAACCCACAACCTACACAAATTAGGGTTGTATTGCCTGGTATTTAGAAGGTTAAGGGATGATTTGATCAAAGTTTGCAAGATATTAAAGGGAACAGATAGGGTAAATAGCTGGTTGTGGATTTTGTGGTAGGGGGGCAGAGCCTAAAAATTAGAGCCAGACTTTTCAAGAGCTAAATTAGGAAACACTTCTACACACAAAGGTTGGTAGAAGTTTGGAACTCTCTTCCGCAATTTGCAATTGATGCTGGGTCAATTGTTAATTTTAAATTTGATATGGATAGATTTCTGTTAACCAAAGGTATTAAGGGATATGGGCCAAAGACGGGTAGATGGAGTTAGGTCGCAGATCAGCCTGATCACATTGAATGGTGGAACAGGCTCAAGGGGCTGAATGGCCTCCTCCTGTTCCTCTGTAACAGGCTAGAAGGACTGAATGGCCTCCTCCTGTTCCCGTGTAACAGGTTAGAGGGGCTGAATGGCCTCCTCCTGTTCCCGTGTAATAGGTTAGAGGGACTGAATGGCCTCTTCCTGTTCCCATGTAACAGTCGAGAGGGACTGAATGGCCTCCTCCTGTTCCCATGTAACAGTCTAGAGGGACTGAATGGCCTCCTCCTGTTCCCATGTAACAGTCTAGAGGGACTGAATGGCCTCCTCCTGTTCCCGTGTAACAGGTTAGAGGGACTGAATGGCTTCCTCCTGTTCCTGTGTAATAGGTTAGAGGGGCTGAATAGCCTCCTCCTGTTCTCATGTAATAGGTTAGAGGGGCTGAATGGCCTCCTTCTCTTCCTTTGTAACAGGCTAGAGAGGCTGAATAGCCTCCTCCTGTTCCTGTGTAACAGGCTCGAGGGGCTGAATGGCCTCCTTCTCTTCCTTTGTAACAGGCTAGAGAGGCTGAATGGCCTCTTCCTGTTCCTGTGTAACAGGCTCGAGAGGCTGAATGGACTCCCTGTGTAACTGGCTCGAGAGGCTGAATGGCCTCCACCTGTTCCTGTGTAGCAGGCTCGAGAGGCTGAATGGGCTCCTCCTGTTCCTGTGTAACAGGCTCGAGGGGCTGAATGGGCTCCTCCTGTTCCTGTGTAACAGGCTCGAGGTGCTGAATGGGCTCCTCCTGTTCCTGTGTAACAGGCTCGAGGGGCTGAATGGCCTCCTTCTCTTCCTGTGTAACAGGCTCGAGAGGCTGAATGGACTCCCTGTGTAACTGGCTCGAGAGGCTGAATGGCCTCCTCCTGTTCCTGTGTAACAGGCTCGAGGGGCTGAATGGCCTCCTCCTGTTCCTGTGTAACAGGCTCGAGGGGCTGAATGGCCTCCTCCTGTTCCTGTGTAACAGGCTCGAGAGGCTGAATGGACTCCCTGTGTAACTGGCTCGAGGGGCTGAATGGCCTCCTCCTGTTCCTGTGTAACAGGCTCGAGGGGCTGAATGGCCTCCTCCTGTTCCTGTGTAACAGGCTCGAGGGGCTGAATGGCCTCCTCCTGTTCCTGTGTAACAGGCTCGAGAGGCTGAATGGACTCCCTGTGTAACTGGCTCGAGGGGCTGAATGGCCTCCTCCTGTTCCTGTGTAACAGGCTCGAGGGGCTGAATGGCCTCCTCCTGTTCCTGTGTAACAGGCTCGAGAGGCTGAATGTCCTCCTCCTGTTCCTGTGTAGCAGGCTCGAGAGGCTGAATGGGCTCCTCCTGTTCCTGTGTAACAGGCTCGAGGGGCTGAAAGGGCTCCTCCTGTTCCTGTGTAACAGGCTCGAGGGGCTGAATGGCCTCCTCCTGTTCCTGTGTAACAGGCTCGAGGGGCTGAATGGCCTCCTCCTGTTCCTGTGTAACAGGCTCGAGGGGCTGAATGGCCTCCTCATGTTCCTGTGTAACAGGCTCGAGGGGCTGAATGGACTCCTCCTGTTCCTGTGTAACAAGCTCGAGGGGCTGAATGGCCTCCTGTTCCTGTGTAACAAGCTCGAGGGGCTGAATGGCCTCCTCCTGTTCCTGTGTAACAGGCTCGAGGGGCTGAATGGCCTCCTGTTCCTGTGTAAGAGGCTCGAGGGGCTGAATGGGCTCCTCCTGTTCCTGTGTAACAGGCTCGAGGGGCTGAATGGCCTCCTCCTGTTTCTGTGTAACAAGCTCGAGGGGCTGAATGGCTTCCTCCTGTTCCTGTGTAACATGCTCGAGGGGCTTAATGGCCTCCTCCAGTTCCTGTGTAACAAGCTCGAGGGGCTGAATGGGCTCCTCCTGTTCCTGTGTAACAGGCTCGAGGTGCTGAATGGGCTCCTCCTGTTCCTGTGTAACAGGCTCGAGGGGCTGAATGGCCTCCTTCTCTTCCTGTGTAACAGGCTCGAGAGGCTGAATGGACTCCCTGTGTAACTGGCTCGAGAGGCTGAATGGCCTCCTCCTGTTCCTGTGTAACAGGCTCGAGGGGCTGAATGGCCTCCTCCTGTTCCTGTGTAACAGGCTCGAGGGGCTGAATGGCCTCCTCCTGTTCCTGTGTAACAGGCTCGAGAGGCTGAATGGACTCCCTGTGTAACTGGCTCGAGGGGCTGAATGGCCTCCTCCTGTTCCTGTGTAACAGGCTCGAGGGGCTGAATGGCCTCCTCCTGTTCCTGTGTAACAGGCTCGAGGGGCTGAATGGCCTCCTCCTGTTCCTGTGTAACAGGCTCGAGAGGCTGAATGGACTCCCTGTGTAACTGGCTCGAGGGGCTGAATGGCCTCCTCCTGTTCCTGTGTAACAGGCTCGAGGGGCTGAATGGCCTCCTCCTGTTCCTGTGTAACAGGCTCGAGAGGCTGAATGTCCTCCTCCTGTTCCTGTGTAGCAGGCTCGAGAGGCTGAATGGGCTCCTCCTGTTCCTGTGTAACAGGCTCGAGGGGCTGAAAGGGCTCCTCCTGTTCCTGTGTAACAGGCTCGAGGGGCTGAATGGCCTCCTCCTGTTCCTGTGTAACAGGCTCGAGGGGCTGAATGGCCTCCTCCTGTTCCTGTGTAACAGGCTCGAGGGGCTGAATGGCCTCCTCATGTTCCTGTGTAACAGGCTCGAGGGGCTGAATGGACTCCTCCTGTTCCTGTGTAACAAGCTCGAGGGGCTGAATGGCCTCCTCCTGTTCCTGTGTAACAAGCTCGAGGGGCTGAATGGCCTCCTCCTGTTCCTGTGTAACAGGCTCGAGGGGCTGAATGGCCTCCTGTTCCTGTGTAAGAGGCTCGAGGGGCTGAATGGGCTCCTCCTGTTCCTGTGTAACAGGCTCGAGGGGCTGAATGGCCTCCTCCTGTTTCTGTGTAACAAGCTCGAGGGGCTGAATGGCTTCCTCCTGTTCCTGTGTAACATGCTCGAGGGGCTTAATGGCCTCCTCCAGTTCCTGTGTAACAAGCTCGAGGGGCTGAATGGGCTCCTCCTGTTCCTGTGTAACAGGCTCGAGGTGCTGAATGGGCTCCTCCTGTTCCTGTGTAACAGGCTCGAGGGGCTGAATGGCCTCCTTCTCTTCCTGTGTAACAGGCTCGAGAGGCTGAATGGACTCCCTGTGTAACTGGCTCGAGAGGCTGAATGGCCTCCTCCTGTTCCTGTGTAACAGGCTCGAGGGGCTGAATGGCCTCCTCCTGTTCCTGTGTAACAGGCTCGAGGGGCTGAATGGCCTCCTCCTGTTCCTGTGTAACAGGCTCGAGAGGCTGAATGGACTCCCTGTGTAACTGGCTCGAGGGGCTGAATGGCCTCCTCCTGTTCCTGTGTAACAGGCTCGAGGGGCTGAATGGCCTCCTCCTGTTCCTGTGTAACAGGCTCGAGGGGCTGAATGGCCTCCTCCTGTTCCTGTGTAACAGGCTCGAGAGGCTGAATGGACTCCCTGTGTAACTGGCTCGAGGGGCTGAATGGCCTCCTCCTGTTCCTGTGTAACAGGCTCGAGGGGCTGAATGGCCTCCTCCTGTTCCTGTGTAACAGGCTCGAGAGGCTGAATGTCCTCCTCCTGTTCCTGTGTAGCAGGCTCGAGAGGCTGAATGGGCTCCTCCTGTTCCTGTGTAACAGGCTCGAGGGGCTGAAAGGGCTCCTCCTGTTCCTGTGTAACAGGCTCGAGGGGCTGAATGGCCTCCTCCTGTTCCTGTGTAACAGGCTCGAGGGGCTGAATGGCCTCCTCCTGTTCCTGTGTAACAGGCTCGAGGGGCTGAATGGCCTCCTCATGTTCCTGTGTAACAGGCTCGAGGGGCTGAATGGACTCCTCCTGTTCCTGTGTAACAAGCTCGAGGGGCTGAATGGCCTCCTCCTGTTCCTGTGTAACAAGCTCGAGGGGCTGAATGGCCTCCTCCTGTTCCTGTGTAACAGGCTCGAGGGGCTGAATGGCCTCCTGTTCCTGTGTAAGAGGCTCGAGGGGCTGAATGGGCTCCTCCTGTTCCTGTGTAACAGGCTCGAGGGGCTGAATGGCCTCCTCCTGTTTCTGTGTAACAAGCTCGAGGGGCTGAATGGCTTCCTCCTGTTCCTGTGTAACATGCTCGAGGGGCTTAATGGCCTCCTCCAGTTCCTGTGTAACAAGCTCGAGGGGCTGAATGGGCTCCTCCTGTTCCTGTGTAACAGTCTCGAGGTGCTGAATGGGCTCCTCCTGTTCCTGTGTAACAGGCTCGAGGGGCTGAATGGCCTCCTTCTCTTCCTGTGTAACAGGCTCGAGAGGCTGAATGGACTCCCTGTGTAACTGGCTCGAGAGGCTGAATGGCCTCCTCCTGTTCCTGTGTAACAGGCTCGAGGGGCTGAATGGCCTCCTCCTGTTCCTGTGTAACAGGCTCGAGGGGCTGAATGGCCTCCTCCTGTTCCTGTGTAACAGGCTCGAGAGGCTGAATGGACTCCCTGTGTAACTGGCTCGAGGGGCTGAATGGCCTCCTCCTGTTCCTGTGTAACAGGCTCGAGGGGCTGAATGGCCTCCTCCTGTTCCTGTGTAACAGGCTCGAGGGGCTGAATGGCCTCCTCCTGTTCCTGTGTAACAGGCTCGAGAGGCTGAATGGACTCCCTGTGTAACTGGCTCGAGGGGCTGAATGGCCTCCTCCTGTTCCTGTGTAACAGGCTCGAGGGGCTGAATGGCCTCCTCCTGTTCCTGTGTAACAGGCTCGAGAGGCTGAATGTCCTCCTCCTGTTCCTGTGTAGCAGGCTCGAGAGGCTGAATGGGCTCCTCCTGTTCCTGTGTAACAGGCTCGAGGGGCTGAAAGGGCTCCTCCTGTTCCTGTGTAACAGGCTCGAGGGGCTGAATGGCCTCCTCCTGTTCCTGTGTAACAGGCTCGAGGGGCTGAATGGCCTCCTCCTGTTCCTGTGTAACAGGCTCGAGGGGCTGAATGGCCTCCTCATGTTCCTGTGTAACAGGCTCGAGGGGCTGAATGGACTCCTCCTGTTCCTGTGTAACAAGCTCGAGGGGCTGAATGGCCTCCTCCTGTTCCTGTGTAACAAGCTCGAGGGGCTGAATGGCCTCCTCCTGTTCCTGTGTAACAGGCTCGAGGGGCTGAATGGCCTCCTGTTCCTGTGTAAGAGGCTCGAGGGGCTGAATGGGCTCCTCCTGTTCCTGTGTAACAGGCTCGAGGGGCTGAATGGCCTCCTCCTGTTTCTGTGTAACAAGCTCGAGGGGCTGAATGGCTTCCTCCTGTTCCTGTGTAACATGCTCGAGGGGCTTAATGGCCTCCTCCAGTTCCTGTGTAACAAGCTCGAGGGGCTGAATGGGCTCCTCCTGTTCCTGTGTAACAGGCTCGAGGTGCTGAATGGGCTCCTCCTGTTCCTGTGTAACAGGCTCGAGGGGCTGAATGGGCTCCTCCTGTTCCTGTGTAACAGGCTCGAGGGGCTGAATGGCCTCCTCCTGTTCCTGTGTAACAGGTTTGAGGGGCTGAATGGGCTCCTCCTGTTCCGGTGTAACAGGCTAGAGGGGCTGAATGGCCTCCTCCTGTTCCTGTGTAACAAGATCGAGGGGCTGAATGGCCTCCTCCTGTTCCTGTGTAAAAGGCTCGAGGGGCTGAATAGCCTCCTCCTGTTCCTGTGTAACAGGCTCGAGGGGCTGAATGGCCTTCCCCTGCTCCAATGTTCCGGGGTGAGACAGCGCTACTCACAGAGCTGTGGCCGACAGCTGTTGAATTTAACACCAAACTGAACAGCTGCACTCTCAAATTGGGCGCTTGTTCATGGGTAGCGGTTTGAGCCGTGCTCTGTGAGGTGCTTGGTGAAGTATCGGTTACGATATACTGTTCGGCCTCTCAGTGGTAATATCAGGTTCCTCCCTGTAAGCAACCAGTGAAATTCTAGCCTTGGAAGGTGAAAGGGGCCTTGTAGTGAAAGGATCGCCCTCAGTGTGACTGACGCGTAGGAGCAGAAGTTGTGAATTATGTGGCCTCACTACGTGCAGAATATCTTACCCTTTGTTTCTGACCTACAGTCACATCTAGCCAGCTACCCATCGATTTCTGCCCTGTAATCTCTGAAAAATTGGCTTCCGTTTAAGATTGGGTAACAGGGAGCGTGTCAGATTCAACACAAACTCTGATAAACCGATCTCAACAGTGTGGCACTCCCTCAGTACTGCTCCTCCAACAGTGCAGCGCTCCCTCAGTACTGCCCCTCCGACAGTGCAGCACTCCCTCAATACTGCTCCTCCGACAGTGCGGCGCTCCCTCAGTACTGCCCCTCCGACAGTGCAGCACTCCCTCAATACTGCTCCTCCGACAGTGCAGCGTTCCCTCAGTACTGCTCCTCCGACAGTGCAGCGCTCCCTCAGTACTGCCCCTCCGACAGTGCAGCACTCCCTCAATACTGCTCCTCCGACAGTGCGGCGCTCCCTCAGTACTGCCCCTCCGACAGTGCAGCACTCCCTCAATACTGCTCCTCCGACAGTGCAGCGCTCCCTCAATACTGCTCCTCCGACAGTGCAGCGCTCCCTCAGTACTGCTCCTCCGACGGTGCAACGCTCCCTCAGTACTGCCCCTCCAACAGTGCGGCACTCCCTCAGTACTGCCCCTCCGACAGTGCAGCGCTCCCTCAGTACTGCCCCTCCGACAGTGCAGTGCTCCCTCAGTACTGCCCCTCCGACAGTGCAGCGCTCCCTCAGTACTGCCGCTCCGACGGTGCAGCGCTCCCTCAGTACTGACCCTCCGACAGTGCGGCACTCCCTCAGTACTGCCCCTCCGACAGTGCGGCGCTCCCTCCGTACTGCCCCTCCGACAGTGCAGCGCTCCCTCAGTACTGCACTGGCGTGTCATCGTAGACTTTGTGCTTAAATCTCTGGAGTGGGACTTGAACCCACGACTTTCTGAGTCAAAGACGAGAGTGCTGCCCACTGAGCCACCAATGGCGAAATGGGTTAAATGAGAACAGTTTGCAGAAACCTGGCTTGGATTTCCTTGAGTTTAGAAGGTCACGCTGTGATCAAATCAGATATTTATAAATCGATGCAAGGATTGGATAGGGTAAATGCAGAGAGACTTTCCTCTAAGGGGAGTGAGAAGAAATTGGAAGGTGGACCAGTGCCAGATGGGACAGGCTTGTTGGCTCTGTGGTGATATCCTTTGTCTAAATGTGCCCATGTTTTTGACGGTCAATTGGAATGACACGCTCTTCCCTTTAACCCTCTCTCCAGGTTGTCTACTTCACTGCTTTATTCCCCTACCTTGTCCTGATCATTCTCCTGGCCCACGGTGTATCCCTCCCGGGTGCTTTGGATGGCATCATCTACTACCTGAAACCTGATTGGTCCAAGCTTGGCGAAGCTCAGGTAAAAGATCGATCATTTCGTTCCTTCCCCCTTCGAGTTATCTTATTGTATTCCCCCCACCCCCCGCACCCTCCCGATTCTCGGAGAATGTTCTGTAAGACATTGGATGGGCCGAAGGCTTTCCTCGATTGTTGTGTCTGTGTCGGCCAGTGGAGCAGCGGAGACCTGGGCTCCGGGGACTAACTCGGAGCAAAGCTCCGACATTCTAATTTAATCGAGTTCGTCGGGAGAAAAAGTACATTTTGTGTTGTTGTGCTCTTGTTGGTTTTTTTAGGTTTGTATAACTTGAATCCTTGCACCCACGGACGTGCGCCCATTGACTCCGAGCAAGCTGCTGTTGCCTTTATAGAATGTTTTATTTTACTTGATTTCTCTTGAAGGTTTGGATTGATGCAGGAACCCAGATCTTTTTCTCATATGCGATTGGATTAGGAGCACTAACAGCACTAGGCAGCTACAATCGTTTTCACAACAACTGCTACAGGTAACCTGGCAACGCAGGAGATACACTTTGTTCATTTCCGTACTTTTTTTTTCTCCAACCAACCATTTTTGGGTATTTTCACAAATGGAAGGGAGGCTGTTGAAGGATGGGATGCTGCCCCCTGGTGTCAACAGTTCCGTTCTTTTATCTGTGATGTGCGCCATTCACGGAGCGACCTTTGGTAAACGTCTGACCCTTGACCCCCCTGTCGCCCACTTCTGGCCGTGACCTTTGCATTCCCGCTCTAATGCCCCCTCCCATCCCGGGCAATGCTGTAAATCAGTGATTGACAGCTACAGATACCTGGCCTGTAGTATTGTGGGGGGTTCAGGGGGTGGCAGACCGCACCTGTGGACATCTGCCCAAGATCACTGAACGCCAGGTGGGATCCAGTCTCTGGTGTCGACGAGCAGGAAGCTGAAGATCACCAGAACCCGTGAAGCGAGAGATTAAAACCACAGCGGTTTTGGATGGACAGAGGATGCAGCCATTAGGGCAATCGGCACCTGTGGAACTGAACCCTATCAAGGGGTGGGGGGGGGGGGGTCAACGTCCTTAGGAGGGGAGAATTGGCCAGAACAGAGAGAAGGAAGAAAGACTAAAGCATGCATGGGTAAGGATCTTTTACTCATGGGTAGATCAGGGCCAGGTATCACTGCTGTAACTGCCAATCACTGCCACCGATGTACCTGGTGTAGTTTAATGATATCCCAGGGAATGCTCACCATTCTCTGCAACCTTAAACCAGACGACTGCTGCTAAAAAAAACATGCTTGCCAGGGCCTGAGCATGGCTGGGCTGAGCATGGTTGACCATTAACAGTGACCACAGAGAGAAAGTGGATCGGGATGTGATCAAGCGAAGCGGCCGATAGCTGGCATCATAGCTCGGCCTCGCCACCTAGGTTACGGCACATTGGCGACATTGCGGGAAGATTCCGACAATGCGTGTGGGCCAGCTGGACCAGCCTAGACCAGGGAGGGCCGCACTAACGCAAGGGGTTTGCTCACTCACTCACCCACCCACCACGCAAACAACTCACCTCCCCAATACGGGCACAGCACCAAATGCCATATATTTGCGGAGTGAGTGACAGAGGGCGACCATTCGGCCCATCGAGCCTGTGCCGGCTCTGTGAAAGAGCGATTCAATCAGTCCCACTCCCCCTACTCTTTCCTCATACCCCTGTGAATCTTCCCCCTTCAAGTATTTATCCAATTCCCTTTTGAAAGTTACTATTGAATCTGCTCCCACCGCCCTTTCAGGCAGCGCGTTCCAGATCACAACAACTCGCTGCGTAAAAACTGGGGGAAGGAGGGGGATGAAATTTGGCTGTTTATTTACAAGGACAAAAAAAATGAGGACTTGTAAGCAATGCATCATTCCTCCGTGTGCTGGGAGTGAGTGATCCCGAACATGAGTCACACAGTGACAGTGCAGCACGCTCACACGTTACATCGGCTGATATTGGAAATGTCATGACAGGAACTTCTCATTGTCTCCCACAGCTTTAGACTTTAATACCAACAGCTGAGACTCACATTAGCCCAGGAACATGTCCGTGAGTGTTTCTGCCTATGACAGCCCATTTGGAGGTTTCTGCTGATTTACCCAACCCTACACCATGGATTAAGTGGGCACCCTTCCCTCAGCACATGCCATGCTCTGGTGCAATGGCACCTTCCTGCCCCCAGAATTACAATGAAGCTTACTTTCTGTGGTCCTGTCACTATCCCTTGCGAGGACCCTGGTATAATCCCTCTAACTGGTGACGCACACGCCCCAGGTACGTTATTGCTGATATCGTGTCGTGGTTATCGTTGATTGTCACTTCAGTACGAGAAAGCCAGATCAATCGTATCTACGTTTACAGACCTTTTCAGGACACGGGGCTTGCTGTGTCACGCTTTCCTGCTGGCTTCTGCTCCTGCACATAGTTGAGGTGGTCAGTTACTGTGAGCAGGAAACCATACTGCAGTTATACAGGTGCTGGTCTACAGTACGGGCCAACCTGTCCCATGTATCTACCTGCAGTTCCAGGGATTGATAATCAGGTATGACCTTTTGGGCCTCGTATCAACCTTCACAAGTCCTGATGTCACCGACCTACCAAACTGCTGAGCTTTGCCAACCTTTTCATAGCTGAGTTCTAGTGTGTACACAATAGTCTGGGGTTTGAGGAACATGCTCTTCACCTGCAGGTAAGCTTATGAGGTGGTAGAGGAAAATGTGGTCTTCCCACCCACTTACTCATCCCTCCCACCCACTCCCTCTCCTTCCCACCAACTCCTCCCCTTCCCACACCCTGCCCCTCCTTCCCAAACCCTCCCTTCCCACCCATTTCCCCATCTCCTCCCCTTCCTTCCCATTCCCTCCCACTCCTTCCCATCCCCTCCCACTCCTTCCCATCCCCTCCCCCTCCTTCCCACCCACTCCCCCCTCCTGCCCACCCACTCCCCCCCTTTCCTGAGCAGTACAGACTCACGGAGAAGATTCACCTTCAGTTTTAAGCTACCTCTTCAATTCAGAATCCAACATTGGCTCTCCCTGTCCTTCCTCGGGCTGTGTTAGTTTCTGGGCCATGTATATGCTGATTAACGACTCTTGTTTATGTGTGGCCAAGAAGATACATGTGGCTTTCCCAGGGAACTCTTTATCCAATAAAGCAAAATAGAATCTAAGGCCAGGTCTCCTCCTCGGCTGGCCAATTCCAGTGAGCCTTGAAGAGGGATATTTTTTCCTGATTGGACCACCATTGGAAATAATGAATTGTTATTGGTTCAGTTAAGTTTCACTCCATCACGGATTGATTTCATTTGCTCCAACTACAATGCAGTCTAATTCCTGAGAGGCTTTTCCATATAACTGAGGTCGGTCAGGAGTCTGCCAGTGAAACAAAGCTTTAGTCTTGAAACCATTCAGTGACAGCCCCGAGTACTCTACCCTCCCCCCACCCCGTTTAACATGCATGCATGCTGATTGTCTAATTAACCAATTATTACCAGTTATTTTTCCTCAGTCTACCTTGGAACTGAATCATGATCAGAATGCCCATGAACCCACCTGGTTTCCCCATCCCATGACAAACTTCAGTGATGGTGAACATTTCCCTGCAATTTCTGACCTCCCTCAACCACCCTCTGGTCCGTCAGCCAAGTGGCCATTCTGTGTATGAGAGGCGAGACACTGGATGGTGGCAGGTGTCAACCACCATTGGTGACTGAGTCCAATTCCGTCACCGCTCGGTGTCCACAAAGGTGGCAGAGAGGGAGGGGTCGGCACTAGATACTGATCCGGAACAGCACAGGGGCAACGGGGCTAAATGCAGCATCCTTGCTGCTCACCTCAGCACCTTTCTCCTCTGTACGATTTAGTACCACACTGGTGTACGTTTGAAAATTTGCATCATTTTTACAATAAAAACTCTGTCAGATTGTTGTAAAAACCCAACTTGTTCACTAATGTCCGTAGGGAAGGAAATCTGCCCTCCTTACCCGGTCTGGGCCTATAGGTGACTCCAGTCCCGACACCAACAAGGTTAACTCTTAACGACCCTCTGAAGTAACATAGCAGCCCACTCTCACACCAACAGTTCAAGAAGATAGCTCACCATCACCTTCTCTCGGGCAACATCCCAAGAATGAATAATAATAAAAAGCTGGGCAGTGCACATTGAGTCGCTGGCAACGGCGTCTTTGTCACATATTAATTGTGATTGATTCATCCAATAAAAGATTTCCTTGTCTCAATATTCAAATCAATCAAATTCTGCCTTATCGTTAACATTAAAAGCCACCCAACATCAATTAGCTGCAACACTTACAGTGATTAATTTTATTAGCTTAGCACTAAAGCCCAGTCAATGGTGATGAGTTGGTAACTGTCCCATTTCCTATTTGACATTTCACACCCCTCACTGACCCTAGCCTCCCAACTCAATGCTAACAGCTGGGAGTGCATGCCCAATCTCTAATTCTCGAAGAATCAGTCCCAGAGCACAGCAAGGCATACCTTGGTGATAAGTTTCCCAGGGACTGAGTGGAGTTTGCCCAGTGCTGGTACTCCATCTTCTACAAGAGCCCTTGGCCCAACCTCATTACACAAAATGACCGCTCGGCCAACATTGCGAATGCCCAGTCTTGCCCCACAAGGGTCCTGGAGGTAGCGATTAAACTTGGTGGTGGATCGCCTGAGTTAGCTGGTTGATATCACCTTTGCGAATCACCATTGAGAATCTGCGGAGTGACATTGCTGCCATTCACCTGTTGGGTCAACACCTGGGATTTGACCAACGTTAGATGATCCACCAGACTCCTGTGTCCAATTTCAGTCCTCATCCAATGCTGGTCCGCTAATCCATAAACAAATGTGGCCACTGAGCTACCCTGCACCAGTGTTCAATAGGATCATCCTGCACAACCCACCATCAGTAACTCCTGACTAAATCTGCAGTTTCCAAGGCCTTTAAACCTTCTCTGAACCTCAATAGCCAGCACTCTCTAATTCAAAGAATCAACCCCACTGCCCTACTTAGTCTCTGCCTCCTCCTAACTGCAGGATGGCCTTTAGAGAAGCTTGTGTTCATTTAGAAGCTTCAGGCAGCATCAAGGAATTCAATCTACCCTTACATGCTTGAATCATTCATTGCATGCCATCGCAGATAAAGTCAGCAGATGTCCTTCTCAATGTGCCTATTGGGGCAACCTTCCACCCTATCTCTGTACCAGTGAGACCTAACCAGTTTCTCCACGTCTCATGTTTAACCTCCACGCTATATCGTTGTGTTTGCAATTTCTCTCCCTCATTCCATCACCTCACCACTGAGGGCTGAGCCTTGGTTTTGGAACACTGGCAATAATTAGCAACCCAAGTGCCAAGCTTATCCAACGTGCTTTACGTCAGATTTATTTCTGGAGTTAATGTGGTGTGAATCACTGAATAGCCAGCCTGTACCGACACACAGTACAGCTCTGCCCTGGGTCTGGGTAAAAATCCACCAGTCCTCAGCTTATAGGAGAGTGACACTCACTCTCTCCTGCTTATAATTGACGATTTGTGCTGTTCAAGTTTGGGTTGGGTAGGGTCTCTCCATGTAATGGTAATCTTTACTGACAACACAATTCTGAAAAGGTTTACTGTTCCTGCAGCTGTCCATGGCTTGAGGATATGGTGAAGGTCAGGAGTTATTGACTGGCATTAACTATATGTACCGAGTTATTAAGTGATTTGAGCAGTATTTTGTTTTTAATATAAACTTTCTTCTGTTCCTCCCTTTGCTTCTAGTGGACACTGACTGTCCAATCAGAATGTGGAATGAAGTGAGTTTCAATACTGGGAGATCGTGCACTCAGCCCAAGGGCCAGTAGAGGGTTACCTGTAGATGGGTTTGTGCCAGAATGGAGTTAGGATGGTTGGGGGAAATCTCTACCTCTCTTTCCCAACAACAGCAGGGTTGATCGCATGATGTCCGTGTTAGTGATAGTGTTTGCCATCCAGCGAGATCCAAGTCCTGGTCCAGGTGGAATTATTTTACCGTGACTCTTCACCGCTAGTTCAGCTGTCCCTCAGCAGAGCGTACAACACGACCTTCCATCAGTATCGCTTCAGTAACATTGGTGCCCGTACAGTAGCCAGCACCAAAGCGAATTCACTGTTGCCCCGAGTGTTTTGATGTCTCTATTCGTCACTACCTTGCTGTCAGCAGTGGACAGGTCTCTCTGTCAGTATCAAATGATCTATCTGTTAATAATTTGCTCTTGTATGTATCCAATCGTTCCTGTGTCCTTGACGGTCTAGCACCTTTACATCCAATGAGTTTGTGTTCCTGGGTGTCTCCAGAGACTGTACTTCCACCAGCTGTAAACCGGTAATGTGCTCACTTCTGATTTTTGACTTGGGTTGTGGTGAAGTTTGGAGGAATCGATGGTTCTATTTTAAAGAGGTTATGTACTGATGGGGGGTTTTCTGTGCTTCACTGGGTTAAGTATTTAAAACAGCGTTTGGAGCTTGATCTGTGCTTTGGCCCGATGGGCTGATGGGAATGTGCTATAACTGCGCCTCTCTCTGCGTGCTTTATTTACAGGGACGCTTACCTCTTGGCACTGATTAACAGCACTACCAGCTTCTTCTCCGGGTTTGTCGTGTTTTCCGTACTTGGGTTCATGGCGTCGGAACAAGGTGTGGACATCTCAAAGGTGGCAGAATCCGGTGAGAATCAGTTCAGCTGACAAATATCTGCTTTTCGCAAAACAAGGAGCGACAGAAACTGGGAGGGAATGTTCGACCCATTTTAATTCAAACATCGGAAAAACAGTACCGCTCTTCATCGTCATATCCAACTGGAGAAGCTGGATAAGCCCATGAGGGATAAAGGAATAAGATATGTTGATGGGGTGGGAGGAGGCTGGTGTGGAGCATAAACACCGGCACAGAGCAGTTTCTGTGCTGTAATTTCACTTGAAGGGATCACAGTGAGATGGAGCGACAGCACGAAAACCCGACTCCCCATCCCGGAGTCCCTTTGAGCACAGCTCCCTGCTAGGGGCTTGAGGTCGAGGATTATCCTTTGACCTTTGATGCTCAGACATTGAGGGTCCTCTAAAGTTGCTTTCCTGTGGTGTGTTTTGAGGACTTGTTCCACTCTGGTTAGTTCTTGCTTTCAGCATTTGGCATTCTTTCATTTACACCAGACCATGTAACATCTTCATACTAACCATCGGGGGATTTAATAGAGTTGTTCAAAATTACAAGGGCTTTTGATAGTGTAAATAAGGAGACACTGTTTCCAGTGGCAGGAGGGTCGGTAACCAGAGGACACAGATTGAAGGTAATCGGCAAAAGAACCAGAGGGGGAGATGAGGAGAATTTATTTTACGCAGCGAGTTGTTGTGATCTGGAACGCGCTGCCTGAAAGGGCGGTGGGAGCAGATTCAATAGTAACTTTCAAAAGGGAACTGGATAATACATGAAAAGGAAAAAATTTGCAGGACTGTGGGGAAAGAGCAGGGGGAGTGGGTCTAATCTTTCACAGAGCCAGCACAGGCACGATGGCCTCCCTCTACGCTGTATGATTCTATGATTCTATCATTTGCTGGTAATGATATGCTGGTTCAGTCAGGGAGGATAGGATATCCTCACAGCAATGACCTGTCTCCCTATCCGACTGACCGGCAGCCCATGAGGAACCACGTCAGGCCTGTCTCCTACTCTGAGCCAACCTGTAGTGCCGTTGCTCTGTTAAAGGCTCTGGTTCCTTCTCTGTCACATCCCTCGTGGGGGCATGGCCTCAACTATCGCCTCATAACCCCTCCCCATAAACCCCCACCCCATAACTCCCCTCCCCACAAAACCTCTCCCCATAATCCCCCTCCCCCTCACAAAACCCCTCCCCATAATCCCCCTCTGCACAAAATCCCTCCCCATAATCTCCCTCCCAATAACACCCCCCACACCATAATCCCCTTCCCCACAAAACTCCTCCCCATAATCTCCCCACCCCTTAACCCCCTCCCCTTGAACACTTCCCCTTAAACCCCCTCCCCATAACACCCCCCACACCATAATCCCTCTCCCCATAACCCGCTCCCCACCCCATAACCCCCTCCCCACCCCATAACCCCCCCTCCCCATAATCCCCCTCCCCTCCCCATAACCACCCCCTAACAAACTCTCATGACCTCCTCCTCCTTCCACAAAACCCACTTCCCATAACCCCCTCCTCATAACACCCCCCCTTAACCCTGCCTCCCCTTAACCCCCTCCCCTCCCCATAACCCCCTACCCTGCCCATAACCCCCTCCCCTCCCCCTAACAAACTCCCATAACCCCCTCCCCATTAACCCCCTCCCGCTCCTCCTTCCCCATCAGCCCCTCCCCAGGAGTTTCTAACATCGCTGTGCCTGAGACCCAGAGTCCTTGACCTGATGGTTGTCCCTCTGGGAATCCCATGAGCTGAACCCAGTTCCCCCTGTTGTCTCTCTGGATTCTTCACCTTTGATCACTCCAGCTCTTCATACGTTGAGTATCCGCCGGAGGTTGTCTGGTTTGCTGCTGACTCTTCTTCCCCTTGGTTCCTTTTGTATTAATTTGCGGTTTTATATCTTCGCATTGTGTCTCCCAGTTTCTGCATTTGGGAATTGACCAATTCGCGTGCAGTCCACGGTCACTTACTGAGTGCTCAGACTTTGCACCTGCGGCTCTCTGAGTGAATCGCATTGTGTCTTCAAGGACTGCCAACTCAAACTCTGCCACTTAATTAGCCCACCCACCCACGGCGATGCTCATACCTTTACATAAGAACATAAGGAATAGGAACTGGAGTCGGCCATTTGGCCCCTCAAGCCTGCTCCGCCATTCAATAAGATCTGATCTTGGCTTCAACTGCACTTCCCTGCCCGCTCCCCATAACCCTTGACTCCCTTGTCATTCAAAAATCTATCGATCTCCGCCTTAAATATATTCAATGATATATTCAGAGTCAGCATGGTTTTAGGAAAGGGAAATCATGTTTGACAAATCTGCTGGAGTTCTTTGAGATGTAACGAACAGGGTGGATAAGGGGGAACCAGTGGATGTGGTGTATTCGGATTTCCAGAAGGCCTTCGATAAGGTTCCACACAAAAGGTTACTGCAAGAGCTCACGGACTTGGGGATACTATATTAGCGTAGAAAGAGGATTGGCTAACTAACAGAAAACAGAGAGTTGGGATAAATGGGTCTTTTTCAGGTTGGCAAACTGTAACTAGTGGGGAACCACAGGGTTCAGTGCTGGGGCCTCAACTATTTACAATCTATATTAATGACTTGAATGAAGGGACCGAATGTAATGTAGCCAAGTTTGCTGAAGATAAAAGGTAAGTGGGAAAGCAAGTTGTGAGAAGGATGAAAAGAATCTACAAAGGGATATAGACAGGCTAAGTGAGTGGGCAAAAATTTGGCAGATGCACTATAACGTGGAAAAATGTGAGGTTATCCACTTGGTAGGAAAAATAGAAAAGCAAATTATTATTTAAATGGGGTGCAATTACAAAATGCTGTAGTACACAGAGATCTGGGGGTCCTTGTGCATGAAATGCAAAAAGTTAGTATTCAGGTACAGCAAGGAATCAGGAAGGCAAATGGAATGTTGGCCTTTATTGCAAGGGGGTAGAGTATAAAAGCAGAGAAGTCCTGCTACAACTGTACAGGATATTGGTGAGGCCACACCTGGAGTACTGCGTACAGTTTTGGTCTCCGTATTTAAAGAAGGATATACTTGCATTGAAGGCTGTTCAGAGAAGGTTCAAGAGATTGATTCCTGAGATGAAAGGGTTGTTATAAGAAAGGTTGAGCAGGTTGGGTCTATACTCATTGGAGTTCAGAAGAATGAGAGGTGATCTTATTGAAACATATAAGATTCTGAGGGGGCTCGACAGGGTAGGTGCAGAGAGGATGTTTCCCCTCATGGTGGAATCTAGAACTTTTAAAACAGAATTGAGGAGGAATTTCTTCTCAGAGGGTCGTGAATCTGTGGAATTTTCTACCTCAGAGAGCTGAGGAGGCTGGGTCATTGAATATATTTAAGGCGGAGATAGACAGATTTTGAGCGATAAGGGAGTAAAGGGTTATGGGGAGTGGGCAGGGAAGTGGAGCTGAGTCCATGATCAGATCAGTCACGATCTTATTGAATGGCAGAGCGGGCTCGACGGGCCGTATGGCCTGCTTCTGCTCCTATTTCTTATGTTCTTATGACCCAGCCTCCATAGCTCTCTGTGGAAGGGAATTCCACAGATTCATTCTCTGAGAGAAGAAATTCCTCCTCATCTCAGTCTTCTATGGGTGACCTCTTATTCTGAGACCATAGCTCCTACAATACATTCAGTCGACTCAAGATTCCAACAATGCAGCCATTTAGCAATTCAAAACAGCGGCCATTTTCTAAGCTCCAGAACTTCTTCATTTCCTAATTGTGAGTCAGTGGATTGGGAGTGTAGGCAGTGTGCCCAGAATTATTTTTTTGACTGTGCGGCCCATTTACAGTTTCACGCATGCGCGGCATTTGACACGGGACGAGCGGGGAGCTGTGGGGGCGGGGGGGGGGGGCGGAGAGCTGTGGAGGGGGGAACGGGGAGCTGTGGGGACGGAGAGCTGTGGGGGGGGGGGAACAGAGAGCTGTGGGGGGGGGACGGAGAGCTGTGGGAGGTGGGGAGCTGTGGGGAGGGATGGGCGGAGAGCTGTGGGGGGTGGGGAGCTGTGGGGGGGGGATGGGTGGAGAGCTGTGGGGAGAGGGGAACGGAGAGCTGTGGGGGGGGCGGAGAGCTGTGGGGGGTGGGGAGCTGTGGGGGGGGGATGGGTGGAGAGCTGTGGGGGGGGAAACATAGAAACATAGAAAATAGGTGCAGGAGTAGGCCATTCGGCACTTCTAGCCTGCACCGCCATTCAATGAGTTCATGGCTGAACATGCAACTTCAGTACCCCATTCCTGCTTTCTTGCCATACCCTTTGATGCCCCTAGTAGTAAGGAGTACATCTAACTCCTTTTTGAATATATTTAGTGAATTGGCCTCAACAACTTTCTGTGGTAGAGAATTCCACAGGTTCACCACTCTCTGGGTGAAGAAGTTTCTCCTCATCTCGGTCCTAAATGGCTTACCCGTTATCCTTAGACTGTGACCCCTGTTTCTGGACTTCCCCAACATTGAGAACATTCTTCCTGCATCTAACCTGTCTGAACCCATCAGAATTTTAAACGTTTCTATGAGGTCCCCTCTCATTCTTCTGAACTCCAGTGAATACAAGCCCAGTTGATCCAGTCTTTCTTGATAGGTCAGTCCCGCCATCCCGGGAATCAGTCTGGTGAACCTTCGCTGCACTCCCTCAATAGCAAGAATGTCCTTCCTCAAGTTAGGAGACCAAAACTGTACACAATACTCCAGGTGTGGCCTCACCAAGGCCCTGTACAACTGTAGCAACACCTCCCTGCCCCTGTACTCAAATCCCCTCGCTATGAAGGCCAACATGCCATTTGCTTTCTTAACCGCCTGCTGTACCTGCATGCCAACCTTCAATGACTGATGTACCATGACACCCAGGTCTCGTTGCACCTCCCCTTTTCCTAATCTATCATCATTCAAATAATAGTCTGTCTCTCTGTTTTTACCACCAAAGTGGATAACCTCACATTTATCCACATTATACTTCATCTGCCATGCATTTGCCCACTCACCTAACCTATCCAAGTCACTCTGCAGCCTCATAGCATCCTCCTCGCAGCTCACACTGCCACCCAACTTAGTGTCATCCGCAAATTTGGAGATACTACATTTAATCCCCTTGTCTAAATCATTAATGTACAATGTAAACAGCTGGGGCCCCAGCACAGAACCTTGCGGTACCCCACTAGTCACTGCCTGCCATTCTGAAAAGTCCCCATTTACTCCTACTCTTTGCTTCCTGTCTGACAACCAGTTCTCAATCCACATCAGCACACTACCCCCAATCCCATGTGCTTTAACTTTGCACATTAATCTCTTGTGTGGGACCTTGTCGAAAGCCTTCTGAAAGTCCAAATATACCACATCAACTGGTTCTCCCTTATCCACTCTACTGGAAACATCCTCAAAAAATTCCAGAAGATTTGTCAAGCATGATTTCCCTTTCACAAATCCATGCTGACTTGAACCTATCATGTCACCTCTTTCCAAATGCGCTGCTATGACATCCTTAATAATTGATTCCATCATTTTACCCACTACTGAGGTCAGGCTGACCAGTCTATAATTCCCTGCTTTCTCTCTCCCTCCTTTTTTAAAAAGTGGGGTTACATTGTCTACCCTCCACTCCATAGGAACTGATCCAGAGTCGATGGAATGTTGGAAAATGACTGTCAATGAACGGGGAGCTGTGGCTGGGGGGAGCTGTGGGCGGGGGGGGGGGACGGAGAGCTGTCGGGGGTGGGGAGATGTGGGGGGGGGGAACCAGGGAGCTGTGGGGGGCGGATGGGGGGGAGCTGTGGGGGGGATAGGCAATGAACGGGCGGAGGACAGGTGGGGAGCTGTGGGGGGGACGGGTAGGGTTCGGGCGGGGTCGCACGGTCGAGCAGCTGACAGGGTACGTTGAGTGTAGGTGCAGGAGATGAGAGTGTGCGTTAGGTAAGACTGACTGACGGGGACTCTTGCTTTCCTCCTGTAGGACCTGGCCTAGCCTTCATTGCCTACCCGAAGGCAGTGACCCTGATGCCCATCGCACCACTCTGGGCCGCTCTGTTCTTCTTCATGCTCCTAGTCCTCGGGCTGGACAGTCAGGTAGGCCATTCGTGCCATTGCAACATATCTTCTGATTCACTCACAGGATGTGGGCGTCGCTGCCAAGACCGACATGTTTTGCCCGTCCCTGAGTGGGCATTCATCTTGAACTGATGGGATCGCGCTTTCACAGAGCCGGCACGGGCACGAGGGGCCGAATGGCCTCCTCCTGTGCTGTGTGAGTCTGCGATTCATTCAGTCGTTAGTATCACAGAAATTTACAGCACGGAAGGAGGCCATTGCGACCCATTATGTCCGCGCCGGCCGACCAAGACCTATCCAGCCTAATCCTACTTTCCAGCTCTAAGTCCGTAGCCCTGTAGCTTACGACACTTTAAGTGCACATCCAAGTATTTTTTAAATGGAGTGCGGGTTTCTCCCTCTACCACCCTTTCAGGCAGTGAGTTCCAGACCCCCACCATCCCTGGGTGAAGAAATTTCCCCTCATATCTCCTCTACCAACATTTCCTGGATTCTGGGGAGGTCCCAGCAGATTGGAAAACTGCAAATGTAACGCCCCTATTTAAAAAAGGAGACAGACAGAAAGCAGGAAACCATGGACCAGTTAGCATAACATCTGTCATTGAGAAAATGCTGGAGTCCATTATTAAGGAAGCAGTAGCGAGACATTTAGAAAATCATAATGCAGTCAAGCAGAGTCAGCATGGTTTTATGAAAGGGAAATCACGTTTGACAAATTTGCTGGAGTTCTTTGAGGATGTAACGAGCAAGGTGGATAAAGGGGAACCAGTAGATGTCGAGTATTTGGATTTCCAGAAAGCATTTGATAAGGTACCACGTTAAAGGTTACTGCACATGATAAGAGCTCACGGGGTTGGGGCAATATATTAGTGTGGATTGAGGATTGGCTAACTGACAGGAAACAGAGAGTGGGGATAAATGGGTCATTTTCAGGTTAGCAAACTGTAACTAGTGGGGTGCCACAGTGATCAGTGCTGGGGCCTCAACTACTTACAATTTATATTAATGACTTGGATGAAGGGACCGAGTGTAACGTAGTAGTAGCAGGACATTTGGAAAAGCATAATTCAATCAAGCAGAGTCAGCATGGTTTTATGAAAGGGAAATCATGTTTATCAAATTTGCTGGAGCTCTTTGAGGGTGTAACTGTTTTATATGTATACTTGTATTTACTCTGTACACCCACCAGAGGGCTCATCCCCTGGAGTCCCAAGGGATCCCATAATCCCTTGGGCGCACAGGTATTTAAGGAGGCTTCACAGGTTGGAGAGGCACTCTGGAGACCTGCAATAAAAGACTAAGGTCACACTTTACTTTGAGCTCAGTGTTCAGTCTGACTCTTTCTCCATACACAACAACTGGCGACGAGATACAGATAGCGAACACAAAGATGCAGAGAAGAGTGGGCATCCTGGAGAAATTCTCGGAGGGAGATGATTGGGAAACTTTTGTGGAGTGACTCGACCAATACTTCGTGGCCAACGAGCTAGATGGGGAAGAGAGCGCTGCCAAACGAAGGGCGATCCTCCTCACCGTCTGTGGGGCACCAACGTATGGCCTCATGAAGAATCTGCTCACTCCAGCAAAATCCACGGAGAAATCGTACGACGATTTGTGCACACTGGTTCAAGAGCATTTGAACCCAAAGGAAATCGTTCTGATGGCGAGGTACCGGTTCTACACCTACAAAAGGTCTGAAGGCCAGGAAATGGCGAGTTATGTCGCCGAGCTAAGACACCTTGCAGGACATTGCGAACTCGAAGGACATTTGGAGCACATGCTCAGAGACTTTTTCATACTTGGCATTGGCCACGAAACCATACTTTGCAAACTTTTGACTGTGAAGACCCCAACCTTGAGTAAGGCCATAGCGATAGCCCAGGCGTTCATTGCCACCAGTGACAATACGAAGCAAATCTCTCAGCACGCAAGTGCTGCTACAAGTACTGTGAACAAAGTGATGTTGTTTTCGAATCTTAACATACAGGGCAGGTCACACATACCTGCAGCTACACGTCGGCAGATGTCTCAGAGTCCACCATCAAGGGTGATGAATGCAAGGCCATTAACACCTTGTTGATGCTGCGGGGGTGATCATCGTTTCCATTCATGCCGATTCAAAGAGTACGTTTGCAAGGGCTGTGGAACAATGGGACACCTCCAACAAGTGTGCAGGTGAGCTGCAAATCCTGTTAAACCTGCAAACCACCATGTTGCAGAGGAGGACAGATCCACGGAGCCTCAGATCGAGGAGGCAGAGGTGCATGAGGTACACACATTCACCACGAATTGTCCCCCGATAATGCTGAATGTTGAACTAAATGGACTCCTGTCAATGGAGCAGGACACGGGCACGAGCCAGTCCATTATGGGAAAGGTTATGATGCAACAAGGCCTCAAGGCCAGTCTTAACTCCAGTTCACACAAAACTAAGAACTTACATGAAAGAACTGATTTCTGTAATTGGCAGTGCTACCGTAAAGGTCACCTATGATGGAGCGGTGCACAAGCTACCACTCTGTGTGGTACCGGGCGATGGTCCCACGCTGTTCGGCAGGAGCTGGCTAGGAAAGATACGCCGGAACTGGGATGACATCCGAGCGCTATCGCCCACTGATGACACTTCGTGCGCCCAGGTCTTAAACAAATTTCCTTCGCTGTTCGAACCAGGCATCGGGAAATTCCAAATGGCAAAAGTGCAGATCCACCTAATTCCGGGGGCGCGACCCATCCATCACAAGGCGAGTGCATTACTGTACATGGTGAGAGAATGGGTAGAGATCGAGCTAGACCGGCTGCAAAGAGAGGGCATTATTTCCCGGATTGAGTTCAACGAGTGGGCCAGTCCGATCATCCCTGTCCTCAAGGGAGACGGCACCGTCAGAATCTGTGGCGATTACAAAGTAACTATCAATCATTTTTCCCTGTAGGACCAATGCCCACTACCAAAGGCCGACGACCTCTTTGCAACGCTGGTGGGAGGAAAGACGTTCACGAAGCTGGATCTGACTTCAGCCTACATGATGCAGGAACTGGAGGAATCATCGAAGGCCCTCACCTGCACAAAGTTCTTTTTGTTTATAACAGATGCCCGTTTGGAATCTGATCGGCGGCGGCGATATTCCAGAGAAACATGGAAAGCTTACTGAGGTCGGTCCCACACACCGTGGTCTTCCAGGATGACATCCTGGTCATAGGTCGGAACACTGTCAAGCATCTACAGAACCTGGAGGAGGTTCTTAGTCGACTCAACCATGTGGGGCTCAGACTAAAACGCTCGAAGTGCATTTTCTTGGCGCCCGAAGTGGACTTCCTGGGAAGGAGGATTGCGGCGGACGGCATCAGGCCCACCAACGCGAAGACGGAGGCAATCGAGAACGCACCGAGGCCACAGAATGTGACGGAGCTGCGGTCGTTTCTGGGACTCCTGAACTACTTTGGTAACTTCTTACCGGATCGAAAAGGGGATGAATGGGTTTGAGGCAAAAGCCAAGAAAATGCTTTTGTAAAAGCGAGAAAATTGTTATGCTCAAACAAATTGCTTGTGTTGTATGATCCATGTAAGCGTTTGGTACTAGCATGTGATGCGTCATCATATGGCATCGGTGTATATTGCAACAAGCTAATGATTTCGGGAAATTGCAACCGGTTGCTTATGCATCCAGGAGTCTGTCTAAGGCTGAGAGAGCCTACAGCATGATTGAGAAAGAAGCGTTAGCGTGTGTCTATGGGGTAAAGAAAATGCATCAATACCTGTTTGGGCTAAAATTCGAATTGGAAACTGACCATAAGCCACTTATATCCTTGTTCTCCGAGAGTAAAGGGATAAATACCAACGCATCGGCCCGCAAGCAGAGATGGGCGCTCACGTTGTCCGCATACAACTACGCCATCCACCACAGGCCAGGCACAGAAAACTGCGCCGATGCTCTCAGTAGGCTGCCATTGCCCACCAATGGGGTGGAAATGGCGCAGCCCGCAGATCTAGCCATGGTTATGGAAGCATTTGAGAGTGAGCAATCACCCGTCACTGCCCAGCAGATCAAAACCTGGACAAGCCAGGACCCCTTATTATCTCTAGTCAAAAGCTGTGTATTTCACGGGAGCGGGTCCAGTATCCCAGTGGAAATGCAGGAAGAGATAAAGCCGTTCTAGCGGCGCAAAGATGAAATGTCGATACAGACAGACTGCCTTCTGTGGGGCAATTGAGTAGTGGTCCCCAAGAAAGGCAGAGACACCTCCACAGTACCCACCCAGGCATCGTAATGATGAAAGCGATAGCCAGATCCCATGTGTGGTGGCCAGTATCGATGTGGACTTAAGAGTCCTGCATTCACAGATGTAATACATGCTCGCAGTTAAGCAATGTACCCAGGGGAGGCGCCGCTAAGTTTATGGTCTTGGCCCTCCAAACTGTGGTCTAGGGTACACGTCGACTATGCAGGCCCGTTCTTGGGTAAAATGTTCCTTGTGGTTGTAGACGCGTACTCCAAGTGGATTGAGTGTGAGATAATGTCGGCTAGCACGTCCGCTGCCACTACTGAAAGCCTGCAGGCCATGTTTGCCACACACGACCTACCCGATGTCCTGGTGAGCCACAGCAGGCCATGTTTTACCAGTGCTGAGTTCAAAGAATTCATGACCCGTAACGGAGTCAAACATGTCACATCTGCCCCGTTTAAACCAGCGTCCAATGGTCAGGCAGCGAGAGCAGTGCAAACCAACAAGCAAGGCTTGAAGAGGGTAACTGAAGGCTCACTGCAGGCTCGCCTATCCCAAGTCCTGCTTAGATACCGCACGAGATCCCACTCACTCACTGGGATCCCACCTGCTGAAAGAGCACTTAAGACAAGGCTCTCGTTAGTTCACCCTGATCTACATGAACAGGTAGAGAGCATGCGGCTTCAACAAAGTGCATACCATGAAAGCGCAAATGTGCCATGCAAGATTGAAATCAATGATCCTGTACTTATATTAAATTATGGACAAGGTCCCAAGTGGCTTCCCGGCACTGTCGTGGCCAAAGAGGGGAGCAGGGTGTTTCAGGTTAAACTTTCAAATGGACTAATTCGCCGGAAACACTTGGACCAAATCAAACTCAGATTCACGGACTATCCTGAGCAAACCACCTTGGACCATACCTTTGTTGATCCCCCAACATGCACACCAGTGACAACCAGCACCACGGTTGACCACGAAGCAGGTCCCATCATCCACAGCAGCTCAGCAGGGCCCAACACACCAAGCAGCCCAGCAAGGCCAGCTGCACAGCAGCCCAGCAAGGGCCCAACAGATGATTTAAGAACACCAGCTTTCACACTGGGACGATCAACCAGGGCAAGAAGGGTCCCAGATCGACTCACATTGTAAATAGTTACACTATTGACTTTGTAGGGGGCGGGGAGTGTTGTTATATATGTGGACTTGTATTTACTCTGTACACCAGAGGGCTCATCCCCTGGAGTCCCAAAGGATCCCTTGAGAGCACAGGTATTTAAGAAGGCTTCACAGGTTGGAGAGGCACTCTGGAGACCTGCAATAAAAGAATAAGGTCACACTTTACTTTGAGCTCACAGTGTTCAGTCTGACTCTTTCTCCACACACAACAGTAACGAGCAGGGTGGATAAAGGGGAACCAATGGATGTGATGTATTTGGATTTCCAGAAGGCATTCGATAAGGTGCTACATAAAAGGTTATTGCACAATGTATAAGTTCTTGGGGGTAATATATTAGCATGGATAGAGGATTGGCTAGCTAACAGAAAACAGAGAGTCGGGATAAATCAGTCATTTTCTGGTTGGCAAACAGTGACTAGTGGGGTGCCGCAGGGATCGGTGCTGGGTCCTCAATTATTTACAATCTACATTAATGACTTGGATGAAGAGACCGAGTGTAATGTAGCCAAGTTTGCTGATGATACAAAGATGGATGGGAAAGCAAACTGTGAAAGCAAAGTGGGAAAGCAAGTTGTGAGAAGGATGAAAAGAATCTGCAAAGGGATATAGACAGGTTAAGTGAGTGGGCAAAAATTTGGCAGATGGCGTATAATGTGGCAAAATGTGACGTTATCCACTTTGGCAGCAAAAATAGAAAAACAAATTACAATTTAAATGGAGAAAATTTGCAAAGGGCTGCATTACAGAGGGACCTGGGGGTCCTTGTGCATGAAACACAAAAAGTTAGTATACAGGTACAGCAAGTAATCAGGAAGGCAAATGGAATGGTGGCCTTTATTGCAAGGGGGATAGAGTATAAAAGCAGAGAAGTCCTGCTCCAACTGTACAGGGTATTGGTGAGGTCCCACCTGGAGTACTGTGTACAGTTTTGGTCTCTGTATTTAAGGAAGGACATACTTGCATTGGAGGCTGTTCAGAGAAGGTTCACCAGGTTGATTCCGGAGATGAGGGGTTGACTTATGAAAATAGGTCTAGTAGGTTGGGCCTATACACATTGGAGTTCAGAAGAATGAGAGTTGATCTTATTGAAACTTATAAGATAATGAGGGAGCTTGATAAGGTGGATGCAGAGAGGCTATTTCCACTCATAGGGGAAATTAAAACCAGGGGACATAGTCTCAGATTAAGGGGCCGCCCATTTAAAACTGAGATGAGGAGACATTTCTTCTGAGGATTGTAAATCTGTGGAATTATCTGCCCCAAAGAGCTATGGAGGCTGGGTCATTGAATATATTTAATATGGCAATAGACAGATATTTGGGCGATAAGGGAATAAAGGGTTATGGGGAGTGGGCAGGGAAGTGGAGCTGAGTCCATGATCAGATCAGCCATGATCTTATTTAATGGCGGAGCAGGCTCGAGGGGCCAGGTGTCCTCCTCCTGCTCCTATTTCTTATGTTCTAACCCTGCTACCAATTACTTTAAATCTATGTCCCCTGGTTGTTGACCCCTCTGCCAAGGGAAACAGGATCTTCCTATCCACTCTATCCAGACCCCTCATTATTTTATATACCTCAATTAAATCTCCCCTCAGCCTCCTCTGTTCCAAAGAAAACAGACCCAGCATTTCCAATCTTTCCTCATAGCCAAAATTCTCCAGTCCAGGTAACATTCTTGTAAATCTCCTCTGCACCCTTTCCAGTGCAGTCACATCTTTCCTGTAATGTGGTGACCAGCACTGCACGCAGTACTCCAGCTGTGGCCTAACCAGTGTTTTATACAGTTCCCTCCTTCCTCTTGTGTTCCATGCCTCGACTAATAAAGGCAAGTATTCCATATGCCTTCTTAACCACCTTATCTACCTGGCCTGCTACCTTCAGGGATCTGTGGACCTGTACTCCAATTTTCCTTTGTTCCTCTACACTTCTCAGTGTCCTACCATTTAATGTGTATTCCCTTGCCTTGTTAGACCGCCCCAAATGCTCCCCTCACACTTATCCGGATTAAGTTCCATTTGCCACTGTTCTGCCCACATGATCAGTTGATTGATATCCTCCTGCAGTCTACAGCTTTCTTCTTCATTATCAACCACACAGCCTATTTTGGTGTCGTATGCAAACTTCTTAATCATAACCCCTATATTCAAATCTAGATCATTGATTTATACCACAAAAAGCAAGGGACCCAGTACTGAGCCCTGCAGAACCCCATTGGAAACATCCTTCCAGTCACAAAAACACCCATCGACCATTACCCTTTGCTTCGTGCCTCTGAGCCAATTTTGGATCCAGTTTGCCACTTTCATCGGTTAATTCGTTTTTTCCTTGATTGCAGTTTGTGGGAGTCGAGGGGTTCATCACTGGGATCATGGACCTGTTCCCCACCTCGGTGTCGGGGGGGCTACGCCGAGAGGTGGTCGTTGCCGTTTGTTGTTTGGTCTGTTTCATCATCGACCTGTCCATGCTGACAGACGTAAGTAAAACCATGTCGTGGGGCAATGGGGGTAAATGTGAGTATCAGCACACGGGGCAATGGGGGTAAATGTGAGTATCCGCACATATTGGGGCAACGGGGGTAAATGTGAGTATCAGCACACGTTGGGGCAATGGGGGTATATGTGAGTATCAGTCGTTAGGGCAATGGGGGTAAGTGTGAATATCAACACACGTTGGGGCACTGGAGGTAAGTTTGAATATCAGCACACGTTGGGGCAATGGGGGTAAGTGTGAATATCAGCACACGTTGGGGCAATGGGGGTATATGTGAGTATCAGTCGTTAGAGCAATGGGGGTAAGTGTGAATATTAGCACACGTTGGGGCACTGGAGGTAAGTGTGAATATCAGCACACGTTGGGGCAATGGGGGTAAGTGTGAATATCAGCACACGTTGGGGCAATGGGGGTAAGTGTGAATATCAGCACACGTTGGGGCAATGGGGGTAAGTGTGAATATCAGCACACGTTGGGGCAATGGGGGTAAGTGTGAATATCAGCACACGTTGGGGCAATGGGGGTAAGTGTGAATATCAGCACACGTTGGGGCAATGGGGGTAAGTGTGAATATCAGCACACGTTGGGGCAGTGGGGGTAAGTGTGAATATCAGCACACGTTGGGGCAATGGGGGGTAAGTGTGAATATCAGCACACGTTGGGGCAATGGGGGTAAGTGTGAATATCAGCACACGTTGGGGCAATGGGGGTAAGTGTGAATATCAGCACACGTTGGGGCAGTGGGGGTAAGTGTGAATATCAGCACACGTTGGGCAATGGGGGTAAGTGTGAATATCAGCACACGTTGGGGCAATGGGGGGTAAGTGTGAATATCAGCACACGTTGGGGCAATGGGGGTAAGTGTGAATATCAGCACACGTTGGGGCAATGGGGGTAAGTGTGAATATCAGCACACGTTGGGGCAATGGGAGGGGAGAATGTGAACAATATCATGCCATGGACCAACGGAACTGATGGGGGTCTGAGATACCTCCAAGCACTTTGTCCCTGAAACTCCTGGGGCGAGAGAAAGCATCAGTATGGGTGACGCCCGAGGGCAGGGCTCGGGTCCTGGTCCTACTTGGAGTCCGCCCTGAACTTTAAATTTCAGTCTGGGTGAGAAGGGAGTGGGAGTGAACTGTTGGTGTATCCTTGGCTTGCCTCTCCCCTCCCCCCATGTTAAGGCTGGATGTTGGGATGAGGGGAGTTTCCAGGATTCTGGGGGAAATTCTATCCTTTACGTCATTACAAAGCGGGTCAAATGACGTTCCTGTTGTTACCGTTCCCACTGTCCAAGGACCTCCTGGGATCCAGATACCACAGCAAACAATTACACTCAAACCACAGCTATTAAACAGCCCATAACTTATTTGATTTAACGTCTTTTTAAAAAATATTTGATTATTAAAGACATTCAAGATTATTGGTTATTACAGTCAGTTGGTTAGGTGGGTAAACCTGTTACAGTACTGAGCAATTGAAGGGTGACCTAATACTGGCTGAGGGGTGACATAATAAAATTATGAAAGGTTTTGACAGAGTGGATACAGAGAGAATGTTTCCACTTGTGGGGAAGAGCATAACTAGAGACCATCGATATAAGAAATCCAGTAGGGAATTCAGAAGAAACTTCTTTACCCAGAAAGTGGTGAGAAATTGGAACTCACTACCACAGGGAGTGGTTAAAGCGAATAGTACAGGTGCATTTAAGGGGAGGCTAGACAAGCATATGAGGGAGAAGGGAATAGAGGGTTATGCTGATAGATTTAGATGAGGAAAGACGGGAGGAGGCTCGAGTGGAGCATAAACGCCGGCATGGACTGGTTGGGCCACATGGCCTCGTTCTGTGCTGTAAATCCTCTGTAATAACATCTACCCAGGCTGAAAGCAAAGTTACTGAGCAGATCTGATCTGTTTAATTGGGTTTTTCAGGGGGAAATTGGATAAGTACTTGAAGATGAAAAAATTTGCCGGGCTATGGGGAAAGACCAGGGGCAGTGGGACTAATTGGATCACTCTTTCAGAGAGCCGGCACAGGCTCGATGGGCCGAATGGCCTCCTCCTGTGCTGTGAGATTCTAGGATTCTCTGATTTCTGTGCGGGATCAGATGTAATTTATGTCATGGAGCGTTTCCACATCAACATTCTGGAGCTCTGAGGGGCTAAAGCTGTTCAAGTACGTGTGATCACAAGGCTTCAACTCTGCTCCAGGGAAGGAGAGGCAGAGAAAACATAGACAGATGGGGAAAAAACAGTCCTGATATAGAAACAGCGAAAGATAGAACGAGAAACAGAGAGAAATGCTGGAATGCAGAGAGAGAAAAAGAAAGACAGAGGAGATCAAATAACACACTGCAAGCAGAGGGAGACAGAAAGAGAAAAACAGAATAACAGTACAGGTGTATTGTTCCTATGTAATCACCTGGACAGCAACATTATTCTCTGGCAGTGGGAGTCTCTGATCTGGGGGGAAATGGAGGGTTGAAGGAAAAACAGGCCACTTGCTGGGTGGGCAATAGGTTGTCGGCTGGAGGGGATAAAGGGAAATCATGGCGGACATTGTTGAGGGGTGGGTTTGCCCAAGGTCCTCGCCACCCTACTCACGGCAAAGGAACATCCCTCCCGCCTAAATCACAACCACTTTTCCAGGTATATCAGTTATCAGCATTTGTATGAATTATCGTTCCAAATCCTGCCCTTTGCAAGGGTTTTGAGTGGCATCAGTTTAGAGGGTCCCAACTCTGATGGGTTCAGGCCCATGGCACAAAACATCACCCGATCGGTAATCGCACGCAGTGGACACAAGGAGAGGCTGAAGAGAGAACAGAAATTCACCGGGAAAGTGTATAGGGTATCTAACCCGTGCTATACCTGCCCTGGGAGTGTTTGATGGGACAATGTAGAGTGAGCTTTACTCTGTATAACTTGTGCTGTTCCTGCCCTGGGAGTGTTTGATGGGACAGTGTAGAGGGAGCTTTACTCTGTATCTTATCATCATCATAGGCAGTCCCTCGAAATGAGGATGACTTGCTTCCACACCAAAAAAGGATGCGTTCACAGGTGTTTCAATGAAGGATCTAATATTCCAGGTCCTGAACTACATAGTGTAGGCCCCATGCTGTACCTGCCCTGAGAGAGTTTGATGGGACAGTGTAGAGGGAGCTTTACTCTGTATCTAACCCGTGCTGTACCTGCTCCGGGAAAGTTTGATGGGACAATGTAGAGGGAGCTTTACTCTGTATCTAACCCCGTGCTGTACCTGCCTTGAGAGAGTTTGATGGGACAGTGTAGAGGGAGCTTTACTCTGTATCTAACCCCATGCTGTACCTGCCCTGGGAGTGTTTGATGGGAGTGGTGTTGTGAAATTGAGAGCCAGGTTCCATTCCTCACAACTGACACTTGTTCCCTGACAGATACAACACTGTTTTTTGCCCTCGTGGCCAATCTCTCTGTGAGCATCAATCCCACCGGGACACTGCAGTAATGATGCTGAAACACTGCTCGTGTTCTAGTGCACTGCCCGTGAATGATGGGCCTCAGGCCATCAGTGAAAAGTGGGATATTAAACTGAAGTTTACTGTGCTGGAATTATTTATAATCTCAGTCGCAGGAGAAGGATCGGGAACTAGAATTCAAGGTTCACATCGTTACGTAGTGTATGTTAAGCCTGAGCTGCTGGGTGACATCTTCCGCAATGATAACACCTCCTTAAATGGTCCTGTCTGGGGAGAGAGGCCAATAACCAGGCAGCAGAGATTTAATGTAATTGCTTAAAGGTTTAGAGGGGAATTGAGAACTTATTGCATCCAGAGGGTGGGGTGGGGTTTGGAACTCACTGCCTGAAAGGGTGGTCGAGGCAGAAACCCTCATCACATTTAAAATGTACTTGGATGTAAAAGTATCGGGTATTTTAGCATAGTGGTTATATCACAGGACGAATAATCCAGAGGTCTGGATTAATGATTTGGAGACACGAGTTCAAATCCCACCAAGGCAACTGGGGAATTTAAATTCAATAAATAAATCTGGACTAAAAAAACTAGTATCAGTAATGTCCTTTAGGGAAGGAAATCTGCTGTCCTTACCTGGTCTGGCCTATATGTGACTCCTGACCTACAGCAATGTGGTTGACTCTTAACTGCTCTCTGAAATGGCCGAGTGAGACATTCAGTTGTATAAGGTGGTTCACCACCACATTCTCGAGAGCAATTAGGGATGGGCAATAAATGCTGGCCTTGCCAGCGATGCCCTCCTTCCTGGACCAAATAAATAAAAAAATATGCACTAGAAGTGCCATAACCTACAGGGCTATGGACCAAGAGCTGGAAAGTGGGATTAGGCTGGATAGCTCTTGGTCAGCTGGCATGGACATGATGAGCCGAATGGCCTCCTCGGTCCTACCTTCCTGAACAAACTGCTAAGGTTTAACCCATTAAAATGTACAGCTGGAAACTGGCTTCAGTGTGGTAGAAAAGAAAGAACTTGCATTTCTATAGTGCCTTTCACAGCCTCAAGACCTCTCAAAGCGCTTTACAGCTCATGAAGTACGTTTTTTGGAATGTAGTCACTGTTGTAATGTGGGAAACGCAGCAGCCAATGTGCGCTCAGCAAGCTCCCACAAACAGCCATGTGATAATGACCAGATAATATGTTTTAGTGATGTTGGTTGAGGGATAAATATTGGCCCCAGGCCACCGGGGATAAATCTCCTGGTCTTCTTCGAAATGGTGCCATGGGATCTTTTACGCCCACCTGAGAGAGCAGACATCTCACTTTGGTTTAACATCTCATCCGAAAGATGGCACCTCCGACACTGCAGCGCTCCCTCAGTACTTCCCCTCCAACAGTTCGGCACTCGCTCAGTACTGCACCTCCGACACTGCAGCGCTCCCTCAGTACTGCCCCTCGCTCAGTACTGCACCTCCGACACTGCAGCGCTCCCTCAGTACTGCCCCTCCAACAGTTCGGCACTCGCTCAGTACTGCACCTCCGACACTGCAGCGCTCCCTCAGTACTGCCCCTCCGACAGTGTGGCGCTCCCTCAGTACTGCCCCTCCGACAGCGCAGCACTCCCTCAGTACTGCCCCTCCGACAGTGTGACACTCGCTCAGTACTGTCCCTCCAACAGTGCGGTGCTCACTCAGTACTGCCCCTCCGACAGTGCGGCACTCGCTCAGTACTGTCCCTCCAACAGTGCGGTGCTCACTTAGTACTGCCCCTCTGACAGTGTGACACTCGCTCAGTACTGTCCCTCCAACAGTGCGGTGCTCACTCAGTACTGCCCCTCCGACAGTGCGGCACTCGCTCAGTACTGTCCCTTCAACAGTGCGGTGCTCACTCAGTACTGCCCCTCCGACAGTGTGACACTCGCTCAGTACTGTCCCTCCAACAGTGCGGTGCTCACTCAGTACTGCCCCTCCGACAGTGTGACACTCGCTCAGTACTGTCCCTCCAACAGTGCGGTGCTCACTCAGTACTGCCCCTCCGACAGTGTGACACTCGCTCAGTACTGTCCCTCCAACAGTGCGGTGCTCACTCAGTACTGCCCCTCCGACAGTGTGACACTCGCTCAGTACTGTCCCTCCAACAGTGCGGTGCTCACTCAGTACTGCCCCTCCGACAGTGTGACACTCGCTCAGTACTGTCCCTCCAACAGTGCGGTGCTCACTCAGTACTGCCCCTCCGACAGTGTGACACTCACTCAGTACTGCACTGGAGTGTCAGCCTATATCTCCGGAGTGGGACTTGAACCCATGATCTTGTAACTCAGAGACGAGCGTGCTACCCACTAAGTGATGGACTTGCTGAGTGCTGTGGGTCTCAGGTCAGTTGTAAGCGGGCTGATACCGCAGCAATATCGCACGTGGCCCTCTGATAGTTTCGGATGAACCTGCTTTTAGATTTAGGTGTCCCCGTGCTCCAAGATTAAAGGGTGATCTCATTGAGGTGTATAAGATGATGAAAGGAGTTGATGGGTAGATAGAGAGAAGCTATCTCCTGTGGTGGGGGGAATCCAGAACAAGGGGACAGAACCTTAAAACTGTTCAGGGGTGATGTCAGGAAGCATCAAAGGGGAATGGGAATCTGGAATTCTCTCCCCCGAAATGCTATTCAGGTAACTGAAAATTTCACAACTGATATTGCTAGATTTTTGTTTTGGTAAGGATATGAAAGGTTTCGGAGCCAAGGCGAGCGGATGGAGCTAAGATACAGAGGAGCCATGTTGTAATAGAATGGTGGAGCGGGCTCGAGGGGCTGAATGGCTGGCTCCTGTTCCTGTGATGCACAGACCAGCTGATGTCTAATTCTCCCCTTGTGTGTGACAGGGTGGGATGTACATCTTCCAGCTGTTTGATTACTACTCTGCGAGCGGGATTACCTTGCTGTGGCAAGCCTTCTGGGAGTGTGTGGTTGTGGCCTGGGTGTACGGTAAGTCTGCAGTACGTTGAGTTTTGGGCCCGACAGGAGATGAAATGGGGTCTTGTAACAACAGCAAATCTCCCCTCAACACCGTTGCTTCTCAGTTCCTGCTTTACAATCATCGAATCACACAGCACAAATGTCCACGAAAGGAATCCTCTGCCCAATCTGAGAGTATCTCGAAAGGTGGAACAGGACTGAATTGACATTTTGAACCTAAGTATTCGCCACAGGATCTCACTAACCTACAAAGTGTTGACACTTTCCCATGGAAGCTTATCGCCACGGTTCACCAATATAAAATCTTACAGCACAGAAGGAGGCCATTCGGCCCATCGAGCCTGTGCCAGCTCTGTGAAAGAACAATACAATTAGTCCCACTCCCCCTGCTCTTTCCCCACAGCCCGGCAAAATTCCCCTTCAAGTAATTATCCAATTCCCTTTTGAAAGTTACTATTGAATCTGCTTCCACCGTCCTTTCAGGCAGTGCGTTCCCGATCACAACAACTCGCTGTGTGAAATATTCTCCTCATCTCCCTCTGGTCCTTTTGCCAATCATCTTCAATCTGTGACCTCTGGTTACCGACTCTCCTGCCACTGGAAACAGTTTCTTCTTATTTACTCTATCAAAACCCCCTATGATTTTGAACACCTTTATTAAATCTCCCCTTAACCTTCTCTGCTCTAAGGACAACAACCCAGCTTCTCCAGTCTCTCCACGAGAACCCTTCAGATTGTGAATGGCTCTGGAATGGGTGTCGGCCCTCTTTCCTTCGAAAGAAGCTCTGAAGAAGCCCATGCTTTCTGATAAAGGCGTGGAGGGGCTGGGAAATTAGGGAAGGGTTAACCCCAGCTGCTCCTGGTGCCCACGTGGTTACCCTCAAATAACAGCTCACTGTGGTGGCGACAATGGGGTGCAACTTGGACCTCGCTTCTGTTATATGTGGGCAAAGAACGGGTGGAACGAGATTCAATTCAAGGACCAACCTTCCCCCTCTCCCTCCCTCCCTCCCTCCCAGCCTCCCTCCCTCTCTCTCTCCCTCCCTCCCTCTCTCCCAGCCTCCCTCCCTCCCTCTCTCCCTCTCTCTCTCCTTCCCTCCCTCCCTCCCTCTCTCACTCCCTCCCTCTCTCCCACTACCCCCTCCCTCTCTCCCTCTAACCCCTCTCTCACTCTCTCCCTCTACCCCCTCCCTCTCTTTCTCCCTCCCTCCCTCTTTCACTCCCTTCCCCCCTCCCCCTCTCTCTCCACCCTCCCTCTCTCGCTCCCCTCTCTCTCTCTCTCCCGCTCTCGCCCCCCTCTCTCGCTCCCCCCTTCTCTCTCTCTCTCCCTCTCTCTCTCCCTCCCTCTCTCTCTCCCTCTCCCCCTCCCCCTCCCTCTCATACTCTCTCCCTCCCTCCTTCTCTCTCTCCCTCCCCCCTCCCTTTCACTCTTCCCCTCCCCCTCCCTCTCTCTCTCCATCCCTCCCTCCATCCATCCCTCCCTCTCTCCCTCCCACTCTCACTCCCTCCCTTTCTTTCTCCCTCCCTTTCTTTCTCCCTCTCTCCCTCCCTTCCTCACTCACTCTCTTCCTCCCTCTCTCCCACCCTCCCTCTCTCTCTCCCTCCCTCCCTGCTTCTCCCCCTCTCCCTTCCTCTATATCTCCCTCCCTTCCTCTCTCACTTCCTCCCTCCCCCTTTCTCTCCCACCCTCCCCTCTCTCACTCTCCCTCTCTCTCCCTCCCTCTCTCTCTCTCTCTCCCTCCCTCTCTCGCTCCCCCTCTCTCGCTTCCCCTCTGTCTTTCTCTCTCTCCCTCACCCTCCCTCTCTCCCTCCCTCCCTCATGGTCTCCCTCCCTCTCTCCCTCCCCTTCTCCCTCCCCTCCCTTTCTTCTCCCTCCCTTTCTTTCTTACTCTCCCTCCCTTCCTCTATCCCCCCCACAGGGCAGGTACAATACAGAGCCCCCTCTACATTACCCTGTCAGTGTATCGCCACTTTATTCCACAAGGACTTTGGAAAATCGTCCAGCTTGAGATGTGGCCGTTGTTTTGCAGGCACCCCGGACAGCTCCAAGCAACAGGCGATGGGACCGTCCGTATGTAAATGAGGGGTGGCGCTGTTCTTAGGCCCCGATGGAAATTGGTTATTCAGCAGCTGCGGCAGCCTATCAGTGACGGTCAACGGGCAGGAGCTCCGCCCCCAACCTCCACAGTCCATCGATCTCCCCTTCCCCATCCTCCCTCCCCCACGTCCCCCGCTCCTGCCCCCTCCCCCACATTCCCCTCCCCCCATCCACAGCTGCCACCCCCTCCCCCATCAACTCACACTCCACCCCTCATCGTTCCCATTATTCGCTCCACCCATCTCACCTCATCCCCCACCACCCCATAACCAACTCCGCAGCCCATACCCGTCCACCACCCTAATAGACAGGAACCTGGTATGTTACATTCCAGCCAATTCCCTGATTGCCCCCCTCCTCCCCCTAGCTGGGTTTCCCGGGGACCACAGCCCTGGGCTCCCTGTGGAATATCGGGGCTGGTTTATGGGATGGCAGGTGAGGCTGTGCAGATGGTGAAATGAGTCCGACGTGTATTGTCGCTCCGTTTTCCAGGTGCGGAGCGTTTCACCAGCGACATCGCGCGGATGATCGGCTATCGGCCCCTGCCCTGGATCAAGTGGTGCTGGCTGTTCATTACACCCTGTGTCTGCGTGGTGAGTCCAAACCAGGATCACAAAGCTTCGGCCTGTGATCGATCTTTTATTGAAGGGGGTATTCCTTGCGCTGGTGGGAGGGGGGTTGCTGTCTGCAGATCTCCCTCATGGACCCCATTAAACTGGCCCCGCTTCCTGCGTCAGCGCCTGTGTGTTGTCCAGCCCGGAGCGCGCTCCTGCCCTTCCTCGACACCCACACGCACACACTGCCTCCAATTATTTCAGTGAAAACTATAATCCAAGTGCCCCCCCCCCCCTTAAAAGGGACACTAAACCCAACAAATCAAACCAATTAAACTTTTTGCATTATTTGATCAAATTAAAATTTGGAAGGCCGCGAGCGTACCGGTGGACACCGCGTGCTCCATCTCCAGGCTCGGATGTCACCGCGGAAGAGAGGCAGGCAGTCAGGCTGAACGACCGCCCGCTGCCTGGACCGGCTGATGGCCCCCTTGGCCGTGCCCAGAAGCAGTCCTACGAGAAGGCCCTCGGACCTACCCACACCCCTCTGCACAGGGTGCCCAAAGATCAGGAGTGTGGGACTGAAGTGCAACCAGAATTTGAGGAGCAGCCCCTTCACATATTGCCTACAACCCTGGCTACTTTCCCCCCTCTCGCTAACTACACGGGACCGCAGGCTAATCACACTCAGAGTACTGTCCACAGTTCTGGTCTCCCTAGCATATAGACGGACAAAAAAGAAAGACTTGCGTTTATATAGTGCCTTTCACGACCACCGGACATCCCAAAGCACTTTACAGCCAATGAAGTATTTTTGAAGTGTAGTCACTGTTGTAACCTTACAATGGTTACAGCACAGAAGAAGGCCATTCAGCCTGTCAAGCCCGTGCCGGCTCTTTGCAAGAGCACTTTAGCCAGTCCCACTCCCCCTGCCCTTTCCCCGGAGCCCTGCAAATATTTTTCTTTCAGGTGCTTATCCAGCTCCTCTTTGAAAGCCACAATTGAATCTGCCTCAACCACCCTTTCAGGCAGTGCCTTCTAGATCCTCACTGGTCGCTGTGTAAAAAGGTTTTTCCTCATGTCGCCTTCGGTTCTTCTGCCAATCACCTTAAGTCTGTGTCCTCTGATTCTCGACCCTTCCACCAATGGGAGCAGTTTCTATCTACTCTGTCTAGACCCCTCAGGATTTTGAACACCTCTATCAAACCTCCTCTCAACCTCTCTGCTCCAAGGAGAACAACCCCAGCTTCTCCAGTCTATCCACGTAACTGAAGTTCCTCATCCCTGCAACCTCTCTAAGGCCTTCACATCCTTCCTAAAGTGCGGTGCCCAGAATTGGACACAATACTCCAGTTGGGGCTGAACCAATGTTTTATACAGGTTCATCATAATTTCCACACTTTTGTACTCTATGCCTCTATTTATGGAGCCCAGGATCCCATAAGCCCTGCCACCTTCAATGATTTGTGCACATACACCTCCAGGTCTCTCTGTTCATGCACCCCTTTAGGATTGTACCATTTAGTTTATATTTCCTCTCCTCATTCTTTCTACCAAAATGTATCACTTCACACTTTTTTGCGTTAAATTTCATCTGCCACGTGTCCGTCCATTTCACCAGCCTGTCTTTGTCTTTCTGAAGCCTATGACTATCCTCCTCACTGTTCACTATACTTCCAAGTTTTGTGTCATCTGCAAATTTTGAAATTGTGCTCTGTACACCCACATCCCAGACATTAATATTCATCAAGAAAAGCAGTGGTCCTAGAACCGACTCCTGGGAAACACCACTGTATACCTTCCTCCAGTCCCAAAAACAACCGTTCACCACTACTCTCTGTTTCCTGTCCCTGAGACAATTTCGTATCCATGCTGCCACTGTCCCTTTTATTCCATGGGCTTCAACATTGCTGGCACTTTATCAAACACCTTTTTGAAATCCATGTACACCACGTAAACCACATTGCCCTCATCAAACCTCTCTGCTACCTCATCAAAAAACTGAATCAAGTTAGTTAAACATGATTTGCCTTTAATAAATCCATGCTGGCTCTCCTTAATTACTTGTCCAAGTCACTGTTAATTTTTCCCTGATGACTGTTTCTAAAAGCTTCCCCACTACTGAGGTTAAACTGACAGGCCTGTAGTTGCTGGGTTTATCCTTACACCCTTTTTTGAACAAGGGTGTAACATTGGCAATTCTCCAGTCCTCTGGCACCATCCCCGTATCTGAGGAGGATTGGAAAATTATGACCAGTACCTCCACAATTTCCACCTTCACTTCCCTCAGCATCCTAGGATGCATCCCATCCGGTCCTGGTGACTTATCTACTTTAAGTACAGCAGCCCTTCTAGTACCTCCTCTTTATCAATTTTTATCCAATCCAGTATCTCAACTATCTCCTCGTTCACTATGATTTTGGCAGCATCTTCTTCCTTGGTGCAAAGTACTCATTTAGTACCTCAGCCATGTCCTCTTCCTCCATGCGTAGGTCTCCATTTTGGTTCCTAATCGGCCCCACCCCTCCTCTTACTACCCGTTTACTATTTCTATGCGTAAAGAGGACTTTTGGATTCCCTTTTATCTTGGCCAAAGGTGGGCAGAGGAAGCGTTACAAAGACACCCTCAAAGCCTCCCTGAAAAAGTGCAACATTCCCACTGACACCTGGGAGTCCCTAAGGCCGAAGACCGCCCTAAGTGGAGGAAGTGCATCCAGGAGGGCACTGAGTTCCTCGAGTCTCATCGCCAAGAGCATGCAGAAATCAAGCGCAGACAGCGGAAGGAGCGTGCGGCAAACCAGGCTCCCTGCCCACCCTTTCCTTCAACCACTGTCTGTCCCACCTGTGACAGAGACTGTGGTTCTCGTATTAGACTGTTCAGCCACCTAAGGACTCATTTTCAGAGTGGAAGCAAGTCTTCCTCGATTCCGAGGGACTGCCTATGATGCTGATGATGATTATGGCTGCCATTTTATTCTCATACCCTCTCTTTCCCCCTCTTATTTTCTTTTTCACATCCTCTCTGAACTTTCTATATTTAGCCTGATTCTCAGATATATTCTCGACCTGACATCTGTCAGACCGCTCTAGTTCTGGTTCATCACATTCTCTATATCTTTCGTCATCCAGGGAGCTCTGACTTTAGTTGCCCTACCTTTAAAGGCAGCCCACTGTTCCACTACAGTTTTGCCCGTCAATCTTTCATTCCAGTTTACCCGGGCCAGATCCGTTCTCATCCCACTGAAATTGGCCTTGCCCCCAGTTAAACATTTTTACTTTAGATTGCTCCCTGTCCTTTTCCATAGCTAATCTAAATCTTATGATACTATGATCACTGTTCACCAAATGTTCACCTACCTACACTTGCTCCACTTGATCCACCTCATTCCCCAGAACCAGCATTGCCTCCTCCCTCGTCGGGTCGGAAACATTCTGCTCAAGAAAGTTCCCCTGAACAAACTTCATAAATTCTTCCCTCTCTCTGCCCTTTATACTATTATTATCCCAATCTATATTAGAATAGTTGAAGTCCCCCATTATCACAACTCTATTGTTCTTGCACCTCTCTGTAATTTCTCTGCAAATTTGCTCCTCTATAATTTTCCCAATAGTTGGTGGTCTATAGAATACACCTCATAGTCTAATGGCACCTCTATTATTTCTTAACTCTAGCCATATAGATTCTGTCGCTGACCCCTGCAGGGCATCCTCGCTCTCCAGCACTGTAACATTCTCCTTAACCAATACTGCCAACCCACCTCTATCTTTCCTTCCCTATCTTTCCTGAACACCTTATAACCAGGAATATTTAATACCTAATCCTGCCCATTTTTGAGCCAGGTCTCCGATATCACCAGGACATTATATTCCCATGTGGCTATTTGCGCCTACAGCTCACCAACCTTGTTTACTATGTTTCGTGCATTCACATACATACACTCCCGCCCCGCTCAAAAAATTCAGGTTTCCGCCCCCGAAAAGATGTGGAGCACAAGATAACGCGCTTTGCTTCGTTTCTGGGTCGGTAGTGGGGTGGACAGGTCGGGAGCGGGATGCAGTGCTACGCACTGGGCTGCAAGATCGCGGCACGGATCCCGCGATCAAGACGCCAATGGGGCACCGAAGAAAAACGTTAGATTTTTTTATAACATGGCCGTCATCTCCCCTTTAACTCTCGTCCGGCGAGCACCCTGCATCCCTGGTTCACCCTAAAGCCGTTGTTGACATCGCTCCGAGCAGCTTCAGCGGCGCTCCCCAATCTTTGTTCTGTGGCGATAACGGGGGGCTGGCGGTCACCGCTGCCACTGAACCCCTGCGGAACAAAGCGCGAATTGTTAGTGGCCGAGAACGGAAGCGCTAATGACACGGAGGTTTAGGCCCAAGAGTCTTAACAGCCAGGCCCAACATTAGCCCCGGAGGCTTCTCTTGCTCTCTTAGTTAAAGTCTTCATTCACATGATTATCTACAGTTACATTAATTAGTTGAATGAGTTACGCCAGAGAGAATAAAACACTCACCCACCAATCACCTACCGGAAGTCCTGTGATGTCACTCCTTGCTTTTGCTGTTCTTTTGGGATTTGACGGTCCCGCGCTCTTCATCCTGCACTGCATGCTGGCTCCGCAACCGATTCTTCTCAGATCCCAAGGGAGCACTGCACTGTCGGAGGGGAAGTACTGAGGGAGCGCTGCACTGTCGGAGGGGCAGTACTGAGGGAGCGCTGCACTGTTGGAGGGGCAGTACTGAGGGAGCGCTGCACTGTCGGAGGGGCAGTACTGAGGGAGCGCTGCACTGTCGGAGGGACAGTACTGAGGAGCGCTGCACTGTCGGAGGGGCAGTACTGAGGGAGCGCTGCACTGTTGGAGGGGCAGTACTGAGGGAGAGCTGCACTGTCAGAGAGGCTGCTCTTCAGTTGTAATGCTAACCTGAGGCCCTGTCTGCCCTCTCAGGAGTGAATACAAATATGGCACGTTTGAAGAGCACGGAGTTTCCCCGGTGGCCTGGCCAATATTCTCCCAACCAATGCCACCAAACGCAGATTGTCCGGTTATTCAACTCATTTGCTGCTTGTGGGATCTTGCTGTGCATAAATGGGCTGTTCAGTTTGCCCACGTAACAGCAGTGACTGCCCTTCAAATCAGCGAGTGTGTGACAGGAGCTTTGTAAGTACACATTGTTGCAGTTCGTTGTGTGCGAAGGCCATGTGTGACGATAATGGACAAACATTCTGCTCTGTGTTTCAGGGGATCTTCCTATTCCACATTGTAAACTACAAACCGCTTACCTACAACAAAACCTACGTGTACCCGTGGTGGGGCGAGACCATTGGCTGGTTCCTGGCCGTGGCTTCCATGATCTGCATCCCCCTCACCGTGGTTATCAAAATGCTTTGTGCCGAAGGGTCACTGCGAGAGGTCAGTCCTGTTCAATACTCATCAATCAGTGAGATTCTCTGGGGATGGGGGCGATCTCCCTCCCGTTTCACCCCTCACTGTAGCAGTTCCCCTCCCAGGGGAAAGGGTGTGCGATCTAATCGCGAGTCCGAAGATGATTGCAGCTCCCTCCAGGCAAGGTCAAGTGGTCCATTGCTCCTGGATGGGGCCAGTCCCAATTACAGTCTATAGCGGGAATGTAAACCCTCCAAGGACATGGGCTGTGGGAGGGGATTAAATGGGTAGGTGGAGTCTGTGATAAGGGAGAGTGTCATTGGGCTATGCGAGGGGATTAACTGGGTGGGTAGAGTCTGTGATGGGGGAGAGTGAAAGTGAGATTGGTGGTTTGAATAATATTTACTTGTTCTTTGCTTTCTTACATTTTTACAGTAAGGCTTCGAAGCCGGATATACTTTTTGGTGCCAAAATTCAACTATGTTTTATGTATTTGTCTATTTATTAGTTAGAAATTGTTATATTATCAGCGTAGCGTTAAAATGAGGTGAACTCCCCACAGCACACTGTTAGCGGGTGAAGATATCTGTCTAATTAAAGGGACAGAGAGGAGAGTCAGTGGGGAATGGCCCCACGCAGCGTGGCCCAGAGGTCCAGAGGTGTACAAGTCAGGGTGGACCCAGGGTCTATCACACGTTAGCTGGTCTCAGGCGGGATATTATCTGCGACTTTAATATTGGCCTATGGACCCCATGGCTAGGAAGGGGAAATATCAGCCATGGTTCCTGCTCCTGACCATTATCCAGGAACGCATGCTGTGAAGCGTGTGAGAGGGCCAGCACTTGCTCAGCAATACATAGGAACAGGAGGAGGCCGTTCAGCCCCTCGAGTAGTTCCACCACTCAATGAGATCATAGCTGATCTGTATCCTAACTCCATCTACCCGCCTTAGCTCCGTACCCATTAATAGCCCTGACTGAGCGAGCATCTGCTGCTTTCTGTGGGAGGAAGTTCCAAACTTCTACCACCCTTTGCATGACAAAGTGTTTCCTAATTTCGCTGCCAAATGGCCTGGCTTTTGTCATGTCCCCTTGTCCTAGACTCCCCCCCGCCTCCACCCCATTCACCAGCGTAAAACGTTTCTCTCTATCTACCCTATCAGTTCCTTTCATACCTTAAAAACCGCAATCAGACCCCCCCATCGAGGGACTGCCTATGATGATGTTACTGATGACCTTCAATATTCCAGCGAATACAAGCCAAGTTTCTGTAATCTCTCCTCATAATCTTACCCTTGGAGCCCCGGTAACATCATGGTCGAATATTCTGCCAACAAACACTGTCTAGCCTCAAACACTCAGGGGCTTGGACGAGGTACTGAAGGTTTGTCACAGCATTTGCAATCATGCCCCAGGGAGAGTCAGCACCTTCAGCAGAGAAGGAGGAAACTAAGAGAGGGAAAAAAAAAGACTATCAATGATTTGGATTCAGGAAAGAAACAGGAGCAGGAGTAGGCCATTTGGCCCCTCGAACCTGCTCCGCCATTCAATAAGATCATGGCTGATCTGATCATGGACTCAGCTCCACTTCCCCGCCCACTCCCCATAACCCTTTATTCCCTTATCGCTCAAAAATCAGTCTATCTGCGCCTTAAATATATTCAATGACCCAGCCTCCACAGCTCTCTGGGCAGAGAATTCCACAGATTTACAACCCTCTGAGAGAAGAAATTTCTCCTCATCTCAGTTTTAAATAGGCGGCCCCTTATTCTGAGACTATGCCCCCTAGTTTTAATTTCCCCTATGAGTGGAAATATTCTCTCTGCGTCCACCTTGTCGAGCCCCCTCAATATCTTATATGTTTTGATAAGATCACCGCTCATTCTTCTGAACTCCCCGGCTTCTCCAGTCTATCCACGTAACTGAAGTCCTCGTCCCTGGAACCATTCTCGTAAATCTCCTCTGCACCGTCTCCAAGACCTTCACATCCTTCCCAAAATGCGGTGCCCAGACTTGGACACAATACTCCAGTTGAGGCCAAAACTGTGTTTTCTACAGGTTGATCAAAATAAGACTCTAAATGTGGTAGAGGTATAGAGGGATCTGGGAAACAGCTTCACAAATCGCTACATGTAATGACCCAGGTTAATAAAGCCCAAAAAATGCAAACCAAGTTCTGGGGTTCATTTCTAGAGGAATAGAATTGAAAATTAGTGAAGTTATATTAAACTTGTATCAAACCTTGGAGTACTGTGCACAGTCTGGTCTCCATATTATAAGAACAATATCAGGGCATTGGAGAAGGTGCAGGAAATAGTCACAAGGATCATCCCAGAACTGAGAGGTTATATCCATCAGGAAACACGGAACCGGCTGGGGCCTGTTTCTCCAGAAAAGAGAAGGCTGAGGGGCAACCTGAGGGAGGTCTTTAGATTATGAAAGGGTTCGATAGGGTAGACATAGAGAAGATGTGGGTAGACATAGAGAAGATGTGGGTAGACATAGAGAAGATGTGGGTAGACATAGAGAAGATGTGGTAGACATAGAGAAGATGTGGGTAGACATAGAGAAGATGTGGTAGACATAGAGAAGATGTGGGTAGACATAGAGAAGATGTGGGTAGACATAGAGAAGATGTGGTAGACATAGAGAAGATGTGGGTAGACATAGAGAAGATGTGGGTAGACATAGAGAAGATGTTTCCACTTGTGGGGGAGACCAGAACTAGGTGCCATAAATATAAGATATTTCTCAATAAATGCAATAGGGAATTCAGGAGAAACTTCTTTACCCAGAGAGTGGTGAGAATGTGGAACTCGCTGCCAAAGGAAGGGGTTGAGGCGAATAGCAGAGATGCATTTAAGGGGAAGCTGAATAAACACACGAGGGAGAAAGGAATAGGAGGATATGGTGATGGGATGAGATGAAGAGGGGGGAGAGGAGGCTGGTGTGGAGCATAAACACCAGCACGGACCTGATGGGCCAAATGGTCTGTTTCTGTGCTATTCTGTGATGTAATTCCATGAATGAGGTACAGTGTGCAGTAGAGCAGCGTTCTCACATTGTGACTTTGTCCACAGCGCTGGCAGCACCTTACCACTCCCGTGTGGGGATCACATCACCTACAGTACATGGCCATGGAGGCCTCCTCAAAATTCCACCCGCCCGAGGCTCTGAGCCAGATCCACAAGGAGAAGGAGACTGCTATATAGCTGCTGCACCCCACAGGCCTGCGCTACACCTCCAACCCTCAGCACCATCCCAGCTCTGCCAAGTTCCATGTCTCATCTATTCCCATTCAGATTTTAGGCGCAAATTTTGAAGTATTTTGTACAGAATGTGTCTGTGAATCTTCAGTATGTGGATATAATGATTCTGTCTATTTGTTTGGACATATTCTTTGCCTTGTGAATGCACAGTGACTAGAAAACTGCACTCGTGACCAGCAACTTCATCAGATGTTAGACAAGCCTAGGTTAATGCTCTCGATGATCAATGTCATCCAATTACCCTGTCAACTAGCTTTGTCTGAACTATTTACTTTCTTCTTGTTGGTCTATACTGGACAAAGCAAACCAAGCACTCAGCAGGTCCAAACTATCTCCAGAGGACCTCAATCAAGGTATATAAGGTGCATCATGGGATAGAGATAGCCGGAACAAGACTTCCAGATACACCAGTGCAGCAGGCCAAGTGAGTGGAGGGCCAGGGTGTGAGAGGCAAGTTGAGGACTGATGTCAGGAAGTCTTTCTGAGGGTGAACAGGTTGGTAGGAAGGCTGGTTGAGGCCAAGACGCTGGATGCATTCAAATAACACCAGGAAGTGACAGGGAGATGGCAGGGTTGGTGTTCTGGGATGGTCAGGTTAGATGGACCAAAGGCCAAGATTATCTTTTGATCTCGTGATTTGCCGAATATCTCTGTTCCAATTTTCCACAGGAGCTATAGTATCTATAATGTTTAGTGCTGAATGTAGCCTTTAGTTCTATCACTTGCATACATCCCTCGATCCCAGGTTCTCTTGCGAGAAGGGAGAGGTGTTGGAGAGCATGCCCAATGGGTCTATTAGCAGGGTTACATTAGGTTCGTGGCTCTGTTGATTTGGACGCAACCTGATAGAGGTTTAAAGAAATAATCTCAGGATGTCCCCAAGCGCTTTACAGCGAGTGAAGCACTGTTTGGAGTGTGGTCACTGTTGTAACGTAGGAAATGCAGCAGCCAATTTGCGCACAGCAAGCTCCCATAAACAGAAACATAATAGTGATCAGATCATCTGTTTTATGTGCTAGTTGAGGGATAAATATTGGTCAGAACACTGAGAAGAACTTCCCTGCTCTTCTTTGAAATAGTGCCCACGGAATTTTTTACGCCCACATGAGGGGGTCTCGGTTTAATGTGTCAGCATGGATCATGTGCTCAAGTATCCGGAGCGGGGGACTTGAACCTACCACCATTCTGACTCCGAGGTGCAAGTGCTACCCACTGAGCCACGGCTGACACTTTACTGCTACACACTTAGACCTTTGGAGTGGCTGCCTTTAAAGTAAAATCTTCTATTGTTAATTGATTTACCTGCCGGGAATCAGAGTTTATTCCAGTCTTCCACTAAGGATGCAAGCTCTCGCACTGTCAAACAGGCAGTCAGACAATTTTTGTAGCGTTGGTTTTGCTGTAGAAGATATGGACGACAGAGTTGGAACAATGTGGCAAAATTCCGCGTGACCTCAATTGGAAAAGGAAAGGTGCTCCTGGAGAGGAGTGACGGGTTGTATCGGAAGAGTCGTGTTTGTAGACAGACTGAACAGGGAGTGATTTGCACGGACATATCAGACTGGAAACCTTCACCTCAGCAAAAAGGGGATATTTTGGGATGTGATAATGTGATGATGCTTGCTGTGTAGAATTATCTAGAAGGCTTGCACTCCCTTATGGAGCTTCTGCTCTTTTTCATTTTCACATATTTGCGGGTCATTAACTGAACAAACTTGCTCCAGCTTATAAAATGCAATAAATTTTAGAACATTAATGTGAATTTGTTTTTTATTTGTTCTCGAGATGTGATCGTCGCTGCCAAGGCCGGCATTTATTGCCCATCCCTAATTGCCCTCGAGAAGGTGGTGGTGAGCTGCCTTCTTGAACCGCTGCAGTCCGTGTGGTGAAGGTGCTCCCACAGTGCTGTTAGGGAGGGAGTTCTAGGATTCTGACCCAGCAACGATGAAAGAACGGCGATATATTTCCAAGTCAGGATGGTGTGTGACTTGGAGGGGAACGTGGGGGGAATGGTGTTGTGCCCGGTGGCAGGGAGTCAGCTGCTATAGGGAGTTCATAGAATCACACAGCACAGGAGGAGGCCATTCGGCCCATCGAGCCTGTGCCGGCTCTGTGAAAGAGCGATCCAATCAATCCCACTCCCCCGGTCTTTCCCCACAGCCCTGTAAATCTACCCCGCAAGTATTTATCCAATTTCCTTTTGAAAGTTACTATTGAATCTGCTCCCACCGCCCTTTCAGGCAGCGCATTTCAGATCACAACAACTCGTTGCGTAAAATTATTCATCTCATCTCCCCTCTGGTTGTTTTGCCAATCACCTTAAATCTGTGTCCTCTGGTTACCGACCCTCCTGCTACTGGAAACAGTGTCTCCTTATTTACTCTATCAAAACCCCTCATGATTTTGAATGCCTCTATTAAATCTCCCCTTAACCTTCTCTGCTCTAAGGAGAACAACTCCTGCTTCTCCAGTCTATCCACGTAACTGAAGTCCCTCAGCCCTGAGACCATTCTAGTAAGTCTTCGCACCCTCTCCATGTTGATGCAGTGCATCCTATAGATGGTGCGTACTGCAGCCACAGTGGGCTGGTGACAGAGATGGTCTGGAGCCCAATCAGGTGAGCCACTCAGTCCTGCATGGTATCACTCCCCCACCCTCTGTACAAGGCACTGAATGGTGCTATTGAAACCAGTCTGTGGGCCAGTGCTTAATTCCTTCTCATGATATCCCTCTGTAAAATAATGTGCATTGGCCGCATCAAGAAAAGCCAGGAGGGGATCATACACTAATATGGACAATAAATTATAGACCTGTTCTATGCAACAGTTGTAATTTATTTGCTTCATGGGTTCTTTGTTTAAGAATTCATGGCAACACATTGCTATTAACAACTAGTTGGTTTATTGGCAAAGGTTTAACAATCACACAATACACATTACAAGTTCAACTATTTTAGTTGTGCACTTTAAACAAATGCCCCCTGCAAGGGGGGTCACACACCAAAATAATTTTTTTTTCCAGTGCCCTTTTTTTTGTGGGTTGGGGGGTGGTTTAGGGCATTAAAAACAGAAATTATACAAGTGCCCCCTTGCTAAAAGGAGTGGGGAGGGGGGGCAATAAAACTGGCAAATTAAGCTTTAAACTTAAATGATCAAATTAAAATTTGGTTGCCAGGGGTGATGATGTACTCCAGTCCCTCCGGCGCCCACCTCTCGCGGAAGGCCGCAAGCGTACCGGTGGACACCGCGTGCTCCATCTCCAGGGACACCCTGGCCCGGATGTAGGCGCGGAAGAGAGGCAGGCAGTCAGGCTGAACGATCCCCTCGACTGCCCGCTGCCTGGACCGGCTGATGGCACCCTTGGCCGTGCCCAGGAGCAGTCCTACGAGGAGGCCCTCGGACCTACCCGCTCCCCTCCGCACAGGGTGCCCAAAGATCAGGAGTGTGGGACTGAAGTACAACCAGAATTTGAGGAGCAGCCCCTTCAAATATTGGAACAGGGGCTGCAACCTCGCACATTCAATAAAAACATGGAACACAGACTCTTCCAGACCGCAGAAATTGCAGGCGGCCTGGGAGCCCGTGAACCAACTTAAAAACTTATTGCACGGGACTGCTCCATGCACCACCCTCCAGGCCAAGTCCCCCAAAATAATGGAAGGACTCCCGCGTAGAGAGCACTCCATCGGGGACCCCCGCCTCCTCCGGACAGCAAGATGGTGTGCCATGGCGTGTCCGGACAGCAGACGAGGATGGCAAGCTGGAGAGTGTGCAAGAGCAACTCGTACAGGAATCCCCTCCACGCAGAACTGAAAGGCACGGAGGGGATTTCCCCAAGGAGGCTCAAGTTGTGAGGCGCCGGCTCCCAAGGGAAGTTTCGGGACTTGGCACGGATGAGGAATTCCGTCCGGACGGGGGTCAGTTCGGACGGGATCTCCCCACGTGCTTGAGCCTCCTCGACACACCTAACAGAGTCAGAGCCCAATGCTGTTTTTAGCGACTTGATGGCATTGGCCACGCACCGGACGTCGGCCCAGGAAATGCGCCGTGCCAGCACATCTGGCGCCATCCTCTGCTATTGAGCAGGTCCCTGACCCTGGTCACCTTGCCAGCCACAGCCCTCTCGTCCGCCTGCCACCTAAAACCGCAGTCGTGGAGGTACGGATTCCTGAGCAGCGGCTCCTGCAGGACAGCCGCCACTCCAGACGGTGGAGAGCTTCACTTGGTGGTGACTCTGTTCCAGACCCTGATGAGTTCCTGGTAAAAGACAGGCAACCCCCGAATGGTGGTCCTGACGCCTCCCCAGGCTCACAAATAGAAGCTGCTTGTCATAATTGAGGCTGTACTGCTGGCGGAAGAAATACGTCGCAAGCACATATCACCTAGGAGGGGGCTCGACGTAAAGGTATCTCTGCAGGGTCTGAAGATGGAAAGACAAATCTATGAGCATCCTCACAGGTGCATACATTGCACTAGGTTGTGACATGTTATATTAAAAGAATATCTTTGCACTTGAAAAACTCATTGTCCCCACTTTCCAGCTGTGTTTTCGAGCCTGAGGCAGTTGGTAGGCATTGTGTGGCTTGGATGTAACCTCATTCTGACAACAAAAATTCCTTCTGTTCAATCCCCCAAATAGGCTAAGACAGGAAGCAAAGTTTGTGAACATCAATTGCAAGCTCTGCTCTGAGGTTTTTCATAATCTGTCGGAATGTTAGTCCCTAACAGGAGGGGCTGATGCAATTGGTGACGATGCAATCTCATAGGGTCTCTTTTTAACATCAACCAATAGAGTTAGCCAATGTAAAAGGATTTGTTGCAAAGAGGTCCTACCATTGCGGGCATCAGCTCCCTCCATAGTGTCCACCCCACAACACCATCGTGTGACTGAGTTACCAGAAATGATTCTGGCTCAGAAATTGTCCAAAATTGCAATGTTGTCCCCCTGAAGTTTTATTTGGTCAAATTTGACCTATAGTGGTCGCCCTTGTGCCCCTGGGTTAGAAGGGGCTCCGTGGGCACCACATCGTGTCCCTGGGTCAGAAGGAGCTCCGTGGGCACCACATCGTGTCGCTGGGTCAGAAGGGGCTCCGTGGGCAGTACATCGTGCCCCTGGGTCAGAAGGAGCTCCGTGGGTATCACATCGTGCCCCTGGGTCAGAAGGGGCTCCGTGGGCAGTACATCATGCCCCTGGGTCAGAAGGGACTCCTTGGGCACCACATCGTGCCCCTGGGTCAGAAGGTCATGATTCCACACACTTGCTCTCTCAGATGGATAAAAAGATTCAACGGCCACTATTCCAAAGAAGAACAATGGGAGTTCTCCGCAGTGTCCTGGGCCAATATTTATCAACACCACTAAAACAGATTATCTGGTCATAATCATATGGCTGTTTGTAGGAGCTTGCTGCTCTTTGTATCAGAATCCTGCTTGTTAAAAAATGGCCTTAATATCCAAGAGCAGTGACGAGCCGGGATAATTAACTGGATCTTTCACACTTTTGTCTGTGTACAAATTGACTGTGTTTCCCACATTACAACAGTGACTACACTTCAAATGTACTTCATTGGCTCTAAAGCACTTTGGGGCTTCCTGAGGTCATGAAAGGCGCTGTAGGCAAGTCTATAAGCTGCTGGAATAGATGAATGCACCTGAGGTGGGTTAATATGCTTCCATCAAACCAGATGTTGCTGTTTTCAATACTTACATTCATGTGCACTTACATGACAGCAACATTTAAGAGCTGTGTCCTTCACCGCGATCCTGCTCGCCCACATCCAGTGAGTCACCAGCCCACCTGCTCTACACGAGCTGGGTCCTCACAGATACACAGCAGCGACCAGGGAGGTGTTCGGTGAGGGAAAATCTTCCAGTGACTCTCCTCCAGTTTGGCTCTGAGCTCCACTGTTGTGGGGGAAAAAACACCGCTCAAAGTCATTTATAGTCCACGATACGAGAATTCTTTAATACAAGCATGCTCGGCATCCCGAAGTCAAGTCCCAAAGTCTCTCAACTTTACAGTCGTGGTAATGTATTTAACATAATCCAGCAGAAGCGAAACTTGACAATTGACAAGCTAAGACCTTACTCCAAGTCATAGTTGTTATGTATTGAATAAAGAGTCTGGCCAGATACTGTGAACTCAAAGTAAAGTGTGACCGTAGTCCTTTATTACAGGTCTCCAGAGTGTCTCTTCAGCCTGTGAGGCCTCCTTATGTACAGGTGCTCCCAAGGGATTGTGGGATCCCTTGGAACTCCAGGGGATGAGCCCTCTTGTGGTTAAACAAGGTATTTACAGGTTTACATATATAACAACACTCCCCCCTCCCCCGCCCAAAGTCAACAGTGTAACTATTTACTGGGGAGGAGTTGGCTTGTTGTCATGAACTGGAAATGGGGCGATGTCAATGCAATTTATTCTGTGGAGCGAGTATCATGCTCACAGGTCCTGGACAAATTTGACTCATTATTTCAACCCAGCATCGGCACTTTCATGGGGACCAAGGTAGTGATTCACATAAACCCAGACGTCAGGCCAGTGCAGCATAAGGCCAGAGCGGTGCCGTACGTGATGCGGGAAAAGATAGAATGCGAATTGGACTGCTGAGGGAAGGCATCATCTCACCAGTCAAATTCAGTGACTGGGCGAGCCCAATTGTGCTGGTGCTCAAGGCGGATGGGTCGGTCAGGATATGTGGCGATTACAAGGCCACCATCAATCGGGTATCACTCCAAGACCAGTACCCGCTACCGAGAGCGGAGGACCTCTTTGCGACGCTATCCGGTGGCAAACTTTTTTCAAAATTGGATCTGACCTCAGCTTACATGACCCAGGAGCTGGCAAGTGAGTCGAAGAAGCTGACCACCATCATGACACACAAGGGGTTGTTTGAGTACAACAGATGTCCGTTCAGAATTTGCTCGGCCGCCGCGATCTTTTAGCGAAATATGAAAAGCATCCTCAAGTCGATTCCAAGGACGGTGGTTTTTCAAGACGACATCCTCATCACGGGTCGCGATAGTGAAGAACACCTCCACAACCTGGAGGAGGTGCGTCGTAGACTGGACCAGGTAGGGCTGCGACTAAAAAAGGCGAAGTGTGTCTTCTTAGCTCCAGAGGTAAAATTCCTGGGGAGGAGGATAGCGACCTACTGCGTCCAAAACGGAAGCGATCCAGAGAGCACCCAGACCCCGCAACACGACGGAGCTGCGTTCGTTCCTCGGGCTCCTGAACTATTTTGGTAACTTTCTTCCCAAATTGAGCATGCTGTTAGAGCCGCTACATGTGCTCCTACGCAAAGGTCGCGATTAGGTCTGGTGGGACAGCCAGGAAAGGGCTTTTGATAGAGCACGCAATTTGTTATGCTCCAACAAACTGTTAACGTTATATGACCCGTGTAAGAAACTAGTTTTAACGTGTGATGCGTTGTCCTATGGGGTCAGGTGTGTGTTGCAGCATGTGAATGCCAATGGTCAGTTACAGCCGGTAGCTTATGCCTCCAGAAGTCTGTCCCGGGCAGAAAGGGGCTATGGGATGGTAGAAAAGGAAGTGCTAGCATGTGTATATGCAGTAAAAAAAATGCACCAGTACCTGTTTGGCAGGAAATTTGAGCTGGAGACAGATCACAAACCCCTAACATCCCTTTTGGCCGACAACAAGGCCATAAATGCAAATGCGTCGGCCCGCATACAGAGGTGGGCACTCACGTTAGCCGCCTATGACTACACAATTCGGCACAGACCGGGCACTGAAAACTGCGCCGATGCACTCAGCAGGCTCCCACTAGCCACCACTGAGGGAGCAACTGAGCATGATACTGAGATGGTCATGGCTGTTGAAGCTTTTGAAAGCGAAGGTTCACCTGTGACAGCCTGTCAGATTAAAGTCTGGACAAATAAAGATCCGCTACTGTCTTTAGTTAAGAAATGTGTCCTGAATGGAGACTGGGAAGCCATGTACGGGGCATGTCCTGAGGAGTTTAAACCATTTCATAGGCGCAAGGATGAACTCTTGATTCAGGCCGATTGCCTACTGTGGAGAAACCGAGTAGTCATGCCCCAGATGGGCAGAGAGGTGTTTATCAGAGAACTTCACAATGAGCACCCGGGCATTGTCATGATGAAGACAATTGCCAGGTCACACGTTTGGTGGCCAGGGATAGATTCAGACCTGGAACTTTGTGTTCGCAGGTATAACACGTGTGCCCAGCTGGGCAATGCGCCCAGGGAAACCCCCCTTAGCCCCTGGTCCTGGCCCGCCAAGCCATGGTCACGTATCCATGTGGACTACGCAGGTGCTTTCATGGGAAAATTGTTTTTGGTTATCGTAGACGCCTACTCCAAATGGATTGAGTGTGCCATTTTAAATTCAAGCACATCTTCTGCCACGGTAGAAAGTCTACGGGCAATGTTCGCCGCCCATGGTCGACCGGATGTCTTGGCCAGCGACAATGGCCTGTGCTTCACAAGCACTGAATTCCAGGACTTCATGGCAGGCAATGGAATCAACCATGTCAGAACGGCACCGTTCAAGCCGGCCTCAAACGGCCAGGTGGAACGAGCAGTGCAGATAATCAAACAGGGGATGCTCAGAGTCCAAGGGGGTTCCCAACAAAGTCGCTTATCACGCCTCCTGTTGGCTAATAGATCCCGACCACACTCACTCACAGGGGTTCCACCCGCAGAGCTGCTAATGAAAAGGACGCTCAAAACCAGGTTATCCCTTATACACCCTACTATGAAAGAAATTGTTGAGAGCAGGCGTCAGTCACAATGTGATTACCATGACAGGAATGCGAGGGTGCGATGTATTGATGTCAATGACCCTGTTTTTGTCCATAATTACGCTGATCCCAAATGGCTTGCAGGCACTGTGATTGCCAAAGAGGGGAATAGGGTTTTGGTAGTTAAACTTACCAATGGACAAATCTGCCGCAAACACGTGGATCAAACAAAAAGGAGGTTCAGCAACCCCATCGAAGAAGCAGAGGAAGAACACGACGTAGAGTTTACACCACCACAGGTGACTGAACACCGGAACCAAGTGGAGGAGAGCCCAGTCACTGTGGGCAGTCCGGACAGGCCTGAGGCACCGCAAACAGCAGACACTCAGGCCAGCGCCCAACAACCGGAGCCCCAACTCAGGCGCTCTACAAGGGAGCGTAAACCACCAGAGTGACTTAACCTGTGATCCCAATAAGACTTTGGGGGGAGGTGATGTCATGTATTCAATTGTCATTGTAACCCATGCGTAAGCTGACCTAAGTTGTATACCTTGAGAATACTGACCACAGGGGGCGAACTTGTGGGAGACACTCCTAACCTGGACTTTCCGGTATAAAAGGGGAAGCTCCACCCACCGTATGTCTCTTGAGGTCTTGGTAATAAAGGTAACTGGTCACAGAGTGACCTTCTCTCAAGTATGGGCCTCGTGTACATTTATACTATATAGTAAGGACATATTACCGACTTTATCTCACATTCAATCCATTTGGAGTACGCTTCTACAACCACTAGGAACATTTTTCCCAAAACGGGCCTGCATAGTCGACATGGACCCTAGACCACAGTTTGGAGGGCCAAGACCATAAACTTAGTGGCGCCTCCCTGGAAGCATTGCTTAACTGTGAACATGTATTACATTTGTGCACGCAGGACTCCAAGTCTACATCGATACCGTGGGATCTGGCTATTGCTTTCATCATTACAATGCCTGGGTGGGTACTGTGGAGATCACTAATGAAAGTGTCCCTGCCCTTTTTGGGTGCGACTACCCGATTACCCCACAGAAGGCAGTCTGCCTGTATAGACATTTCATCTTTGCGCCGCTGGTACGGCTTTATTACTTCCTGCATTTCTAACGGGACACTGGACCAACTCCCGTGGAGCACACAGTTTTTTACTAAGGACAGTAAGGGGTCCTGGCTCATCCAGGTTCTAATCTGTTGGGCGGTAACAGGTGACTGCTCACTCTCGAATAACTAAATCTGCAGGCTGTGCCATCTCCATCCCTGTGGTGGGCAATGGTAGCCTACTGAGAGCATCGGCACAGTTTTCTGTGCCTGGCCTGTGGCGGATGGCGTAGTTGTATGCGGACAACATGAGCGCCCATCTCTGGATGCGGGCCGATGCATTTGTATTTATCCCCTTACTTTCAGAAAAAAGGGATATCAGTGACTTATGATCGGTTTCCAATTCAAATTTGAGCCCTAACAGATATTGGTGCATTTTCTTTACCCCTTAAACACATGCTAACGCTTCTTTTTCGATCATGCTGTAGGCCCTCTCAGCCTTAGACTGACTTCTTGATGCATTAGCAACTTCTTGCAATTTCCCAGATTCATGAGCTTGTTGCAATACACATCCAACACCGTAAGACGACGCATCACATGCTAGTACCAAACGCTTACATGGATCATACAACACAAGCAATTTGTTTGAACGTAACAGTTTTCTAGCTTTTACAAAGGCATTTTCTTGACTTTTACCCCATACCCATTCGTCTTCCTTATGCAGTAAATTGTGTAGTGGTGCAGTGTGCTAAGACCCAGTAAGAAGTTCCCAAAGTAGTTCAAAGGTCCCAGAAATGACCGCAGCTCCGTCACGTTCTGTGGTCTCGGTGCTTTCTCGATTGCCTCCGTCTTTGAATCGGTGGGCTTGATGCCGTCCGCCGCGATTATTCTCCTCAGGAACTCCACTTCAGGCGCCAAGAAAACACACTTCGAGCATTTTAACCTAAGCCCCATGCGATTGAGCCGACTAAGAACCTCCTCCAGGTTCTGCAAATGCTCGACGGTGGCCTGACCTGTAACCAAGATTTTTTTCCTGGAAGACCACGGTGCCCGGGACCGACTTCAGCAAGCTTTCCATGTTTCTCTGGAATATCGCCGCAGCTGATCGAATCCCAAACGGGCACCTGTTGTAAATAAAGAGACCTTTGCGCGTGTTGATGCAGGTGAGGCCCTGCGATGATTCCTCCAGCTCCTGCGTCATGTAGGCCAAGATCAAGTCCAGCTTCGTGAACGTTTTTCCTCCCGCCTGCATCACAAATAGGTCGTCTGCTTTTGGCATTGGGTATTGATCCTGCAGGGAGAAACGATTGATAGTTACTTTGTAATCACCACGGATTCTGACGATGCCGTCTCCCTTGAGGACTGGAGCAATCGGACTGGCCCACTCGTTGAATTCGATCTACGAAATGATGCTCTCTCGTTGCAGCCGGTCCAGCTCAATTTCCACCCTCTCTCTCATCATGTATGGTCCCGCTCTCGCCTTGTGATGGATGGGTCGCGCCCCCGGAATCAGGTGGATCTGCACTTTTGCTCCTTCCCAATGCCTGGTTCGAACAGCGAGGGAAACTTGTTTAGGATATGGGCACATGAAATACTGTCGACGGATGAGAGCGCTCGGACATCGTCCCAGTTCCAGCATATCTTCCCCAGCCAGCTCCTGCCGAGCAGCGTGGGGCCATCGCCCGGTACCATCCAGAGTGGTAACTTGTGCACCGCTCCATCGTAGGAGACCTTTACGGTAGCACTGCTGATTATGGGAATCAGTTCCTTTTTGTACGTTCTCAGTTTAGTGCGAATGGGAGTCAGGACTGGCCTTGAGGCCTTGCTGCACCACAATTTATCGAAAGTCTTTTTGCCCATAATGGACTGGCTCACACCCGTGTCCAGCTCCATTGACACTGGGAGTCCATTTAATTCAATCTACAGCATTATCGGGGGGACACTTTGTGGTAAATGGATGCACCCCATATACCTCTGCCTCCTCGGTCTGAGGCTCTGGTTCATCGTGATCCACCGTGGATCTGTCTTCCTCTGCAACATGGTGGTTTCCAGGATTAGTAGGGTTTGCAGCTCGCCTTCACATATGTTGGAGATGTCCCAATGTTCCACAGCCCTTTCAAACATATCCTTTGAAGCGGCATGAATGGAAACGATGATCACCTCCGCAGCGCCAACAAGTTGTTAATGGCCTTGTATTCACCACCCTTGGTGGTGGACTCTGAGACAATTGCGGACATGCAGCTGCAGGCATGTGAGGCCTGCCCTGTACGTTATGATTCGAAAACAACATTACTTTGTTCACAGTACTTGTAGCAGTACTCGTGTGCTGAGAGATTTGTTTGGTATTGTCACTGGTGGTGATGAACGCCTGGGCCATCACTATGGCTTTACTCAAGGTTGGGGTCTGTATAGTTAAAAGTTTGCGAAGTATTAGTTCATGGCCAATGCCAAGTACAAAAAAGTCCCTGAGCATGTGCTCCAAGTGTCCTTCAAATTCGCAATGTCCTGCAAGGCACCTTAGCTCGGCGATGTAGCTCGCCACTTCCTGGCCTTCAGACCTCTTGTACGTGTAGAACCAGTACCTCGCCATCAGAACGCTTTCCTTCGGTTTTAGATGCTCCCGGACCAGTGTGCACAAATCATCATATGACTTCTTTGTGGGTTTCACTGGAGCAAGCAAATTTTTCATGAGGCCATACGTTGGCCACCGCAAACGGTGAGGAGAATCGCCCTTCGTTTGGCAACGTTCGCTTCTCCTTCCAGCTCATTGGCTACGAAGTATTGGTCAAGTCGCTCCACGAAGGTTTCCTAATCATCTCCCTCTGAAAATTTCTCTAGGATGCCCAGTGTTCTCTGCATCATTGTGGTGGGATTTGTCATCTGTATCTCGTCACCAGTTGTTATGTCCAGATACTGTGAGCTCAAAGTAAAGTGTGACCGTAGTCCTTTATTACAGGTTTCCAGAGTGCCTCTCCAGCCTGTGAGGCCTCCTTATGTACAGGTGCTCCCAAGGGATTGTGGGATTCCTTGGGACTCCAGAGAATGAGCCCTCTGGTAGTTAAACAAGGTATTTACAGGTTTACATATATAACAATAGTCAACATCTTCAGTAAGCTGTATGAAAGCATGGGCCTTACACTAAACATCCGTAAGACAAAGGTGACCCCGCCACACAGCACTGCCCCCAGTCACCAAGATCCATGGCGCGGCCCTGGACAATGTGGACCACTTTCCTTACCTCGGGAGCCTATTATCAGCAAGGGCAGACATCAACGACGAGATTCAATACCGCCTCCAGTGCGTCAGTGCAGCCTTCGGCCACCTGAGGAAAAGAGTGTTCGAAGATCAGGCCCTCAAATCTGCCACAAAGCTCATGGTCTACAGGGCTGTAGTGAAACCCACCTTCCTGTATGGCTCAGAGATGTGGACCATATACAGTAGACACCTCTGGTCGCTGGAGAAATACCACCAACGATGTCTCCGCAAGATCCTGCAAATCCTCTGGGAGGACAGACGTACCAACGTTGGTGTCGTCGATCAGGCCAACATCCCCAACATCAAAGCCACACTCGACCAGCTCTGTTGGGCGGGCGACATCATCCACATGCCTGACACAAGACTCCCCAAGCAAGCGCTCTACTCGGAACTCATACACGGCAAGCAAGTCCAAGGTGGGCAGAGGAAACGTTTCAAGGACACACTCAAGGCCTCCTTGATAAAATGCAACATCCCCACCGACACCTGGGAGTCCCTGGTCAAAGACCGCCCTAAGTGGAGGAAGTGCATCCGGGAGGGCACTGAGCACCTCGAGTCTTGTCGCCGAGAGCATGCAGAAAGAAAGCGCAGGCAGCGGAAGGAGCGTGTGGCAAACCAGACTCCCCACCCACCCTTTCCTTCAACGACTGTCTGTCCCACCTGTGACAGAGACTGTAATTCCCGTATTGGACTGTACAGTCACCTGAGAACTCACTTTTAGAGTGGCAGCAAGCCTTCCTCGATTTTGAGGGACTGCCTATGATGATGATGATGATGAATGACCTGGCTACACCTGGGTTTAAACAACCACTACGTATTCCCTATCTAGCTGCCCAATGCCCCACCCATCTTGGCTTGTTCTAAATACTTAGAAACGGGCCTGGTTTGAGAGATGTGCTTTCCCTGCTTCCCTTACTCGGGTTATTGTTTTAGCCAATCTTTTGGATTTCCTTCGCCGGGCTCGGCCATAGATGTCATGAAGGAGATATACAGCAATCGCCAGCTGGATCACCACTAACACATGCGATATTATGCCGATCCACGGATGGATCTGAATGTTCAGTCCCCGGCCCCATAAGTCATCCCACCAAGTGGTGACCTTAATCTCCTCTATTTCCTTTTTTATGTCCTTGTTCTATTGCTGGAGCGTGTAGTACATCTTCTGAGATTCAGTGATCTTTTCCGGTAGCTCCACCATGTGTTCCGGCAGTGGGGGGTACGTCGTACCCAGATGTGTGTGATGTAGTTTGGTAGTTCCTTCTTGATGCCTTTGGACTCCTGGATTGAAGTGGACTCTCAGCTGTGTATATCGATCAGTTCTTCTCGTCCAATCCTCACCAGTACCTCCGGGGTGAAACAGAACACCGGGCTGGGGATCTCACAGGTCTGTTCTGCGCACTCAAAAATCTTTCTGTTTAGTGGTTACACAGTACAGGGTATGCTCCTTTGTCGACATAAGCAGCCCGTGTTGGTGTTAAATGGGCTCTAATGGCCCCCATAGTACAGTTTATCCCTTTCCTTGATACAGGCCACAATTGAGTCAAAACTCATTTTATGAGGGCAAATTGTTATTCCCCGACGTGTGGCACAACCTTCCAACTTGGTTCCCACGAAACTAGCACAATATGTTGCTGCATTATGTATTACGTTATGTATTTCCCTTAATGATTCCGATGTTTTGGACTCGATATACCTCTCAAGGCTCTGTTCCCAATACAATCACTGATATTGCAAGTATCAGTCCAGCAGACTGCCACCGTTCACTTTACATTCACTTTGGGTGGAGTATACCCACACCATTCCCCTGAGTTGGCACCCTGGCATAGTCTGCCTTGACCGAATAGATTAGCCAATTGCTCGCTGCGAATCCATAAGGGTACCTCACCTTCCTTTATCTGGACTAAATTTTTCCTGGTCTGTGCCAGCACCCAATCTCCAAATGTGCTACAGACATCATTCCTTGCAGCATTCTCGAAGGCTTTATGGTCCTCCTTAATCATTTTATTCATGGTTTGGGCATGTGCCTCGAGGACAGTAGCCACGTCCTGAAGCCGACCAGTAAGGACCTGATCCTCAGTCAATTGGGAGTCCTGGTTCTGATTCTGCTCCCTTAGAATTTATTTAATTCTGGAGCCCAGGTCTCTAATGTTACTGTCCAGGGTTGCTAAACCAATCGTATTAACTATTGAGCTTCCAGTGTTAAATGTGGCCACCACATCATTAAGCGTATCTCTCCTGTGTCACCTTTTGTGGTGTTGGCCCAGGGCACAGCCACTCCCTTTAACCTCTTGTTCCAGCACTTGTCTGGTTAGTTTTTGATACAGCTTCTGGGTTTTATTTGAGCACCACCCGGGAAGACCGATGTTTGTTAAGTCTAGTACCACGGGTACCAACTCATGGTGTACATTATCATACATTGCATTTCCTGTCGGGACCAAAACCAACCCATTCTTTGGTCCTGGTGTTTGCTTTGGACATCTTCCCTGGAATACCAGGAGGAGGATCTCCAGTGCTTCCAGAATGAATGTTCTATCGCCGCATCCTTTATCTGCAACAAAATAATTACAGCATTGGCTGGTGGCCCTCCACATATTTTGATTCGTTTTGAAACGGTTTTATAAATGGCCCCCTCCTCTCATGTCTAAGTATACCCGTATCGCTAGTCATGAGATCCTGAAATAGACCCTTCCAGTGGTGTGTCCTTGACCCCACAACTCTCCTCTTCTACTACTGACTCACACGTATGCTCTGTCCCTTGGCTCAGAACTCCAGTTGTCGGGTTCACCCCATGGTCTCGAATAATTTGAACGGATTTATCTTTGGAAATAAGCACTGCTCCCCAGGCTGCAGTCGGCTATCAGAAATGTCCCTCGACTTTCCTGTGTTCAATAGTCCCACCACAGTATACTGGGTGTGTAAGATGGTCTGTCCTGCCAACATGACTGGCTCACTGACGCAGACTGCCAGGTGGGCACAATCTACGGCCGCGACGCATCGGGGCAGTCCGGCCGCGCCCGGTGATTGCCGGGTGGAGTGATCGGCTACTGGTCGTTTCCTATCTCCGTGGTCTTGTACCAATACAGCATTGTAAAAATCCCCTTTGTTATCACAGTAGAGATGGAATGGTTCACTCATATCAGGCAAACCCACAGCTGGGGCACTGATCAGGGCTTGCTTAACTTGCGTATACGCCAATTCCTATTCCGGTCCCCAGGTGACTGACTGTAATGGGGATGACTAAGGACATGAAACCTGGGATAAAATTCCGGCAATAGTTTAAAAACTCCTAAAACTTGCCTGACTCCTTTTACATTCTGCGATTGCTGTCCGTCGGACACGGGACATAGCCCTGTGCCCCTGTCCCAGGTATTGCACGGAAGTCTGACCTATCTGTGTCTTTTTGGGGCTTACTCGCAGTCCTGATTTATGTTTCTTGTTCCCCGTGGTATTTTGCCAGATAACCTTCCTCTGTCTTGGATCTATTAGGGTGTCCGCCTCTTTTAATATATTCATCCCTAAAATAGTTCCTTCATTATTGGGGCACTTGGTTTTGATCTCCCTTTTACTCCTGTGGCGCATTTGATGCCTAATGTGAGGAGAATGGAACCTGCGTCCCCCTTAGTCGAGAAATGATAGAACGTAAGAACATAAGAATTAGGCTCCTCGAGCCTGCTCTGCTATTCAATAAGATCATGGCTGATCTTCGACCTCAACTCCACTTTCCCGATCCCCATATCCCTTGATTACCATACAGCTAATTGAATGGCGGAACAAGCTGGAGAGGCTGAACGGCCTCCTCCTGTTCCTATGATCGACTATAATCTGATCTCTGCTCTCAGGACAATGGTGACTTTGCTTCCCTGAAGAAGTATTTCCCGCCCTGCAACGGGCCATTCAGCCCATCAGGTCCGTGCCGGTGTTTATGTTCCACACGAGCATCCTCCCACCCTCTTCATCCCACCCCATCAACATATCCTTCTATTCCTCTCTTTCTCATGTGTTTATCTAACTTTTCCTTATCTCTGCTATTCGCCTCAACCACTCCCTGTGGTAGCAAGTTCCACATTCTCACCACTCTCTGGGTAAAGAAGTTTCTCCTGAAATCCCTGTTGGATTTATTAGTGACTGTCTTATATTGATGGCCCCTGGTTCTGGTCTCCCCATAAGTGGAAACATCTTCTCTACGTTTACACTATCGAACCCTTTCATAATTTTAAAGACCTCCATCAGGTCACCCCTCAGCCTTCTCTTTACTACAGAAAAGAGCCCTGCCTGTTCAGTCTTTGCTGATAGTTATAACCTCTCAGTTCTGGTATCAGCCTGGTGAATCTTCCCTGTACCTTCTCCAGTGCCTCGATCTCCTTTTTTATAATATGGAAACCAGAACAGCGCACAGTGCTCCCAATTGAAGCCCAACCAAGGTTTGATACAAGTTTAATATAACTTCACTAATTTTCAATTCTATTTCTCAAGAAATGAACCCCAGAGCTCGATTTGCATTTTTTGGGCTTTATTAACCTGGGTCGCTATATGTAGTGATTTGTGAAGCTGTTCCCCAGATCCCTCTATTCCTCTATGCTACACTCATAATAAAGGATGAAACGGAGTACTGTGTACAATGAGCAAGTGTGACCTTAGCTCCTTTATTGCAGTTCCAGAGTGCAGGTACCTCGTGGGTGACCTGCTTATATATCGTGCTCCCAAGGGATGCTGGGATCCCTTGGGACTCCAACAGGTAGGCCCTCTGGTGGTAGTGTAATACAGGTTACAAGGGGTTAAATACATAACACTCTACCCCATTTAGAGTCTTATTTTGATGAACATTTATAAAACACTGGTTCAGCCTCAACTGGAGTATTGTGTCCAATTCTGGGCAAGGCACTTTCATCATCCTAGCCGGTCCCTCGAAACGAGGATGACTTGCTTCCACACCAAAAAAGGACAAGTTCACAGGTGCCCCAAACTACATGCTGAAGGGTGAAAGATACCTGTGCGTGGATTTTTTTAACGTGTTGTGGCCGTTGCACACCAGTCACCACACGGGCTTGACAGATCTATGTCTTGGTTCAGTGGCAAGGATTACCCAAGACGACTGGAGACCAGCTCTGCTGCACGTACCTAGTGCGCACACATATCGCAGTGTGGGCTGGCCCGTACTGCTCCTGGGCCCCTGGCCCCGAACTCACGTCTCCCCTGAGCCCCGATCACATCCCTCCACAGTCTCTCGCCGCTCCTTCACGCCGACCTCGCCGCTCCTGCTGTATCTGCCCACGCTCCAATCACCGACCTGGACCCCGATGACATCACTCCTCGCTGCCGTCGCCCTCCCGCACCAGCTTGTGCTGCTCCCTGGAGTGGTATGCCCCGACCTGTGAGAGCACCGGCGGTGGGCTGGGGCCATAGCAGGAGCAGCGTGGTGGCATACCGCTCTGGGGCGGGATTGCACTTTAGGAAGGATGTGAAGGCCTTAGAGAGGGTGCAGAAAAGATTATGAGAATGATTCCAGGAATGAGGGACTTCAATTACATGGATAGACTGGAGAAGCTGGGGTTGTTCTCCTTGGAGCAGAGAAGTTTGAGAGGAGATTTAATAGAGGTGTTCAAAATCATGAGGGCTCTTGATCACTGATTCTCTCACCATGTGCAATATTTTTATTGATCAAACGAGCTGACCGGGCTTATGTGTAAATGGTGTGGCAGACAAACAGGTTGAATGAGTGCAATCTGCTCACCGATCCATCCTCTTTTCTTCCCCTGCCCGAATATGAGAGGGAGGGAAGGGAAGGAGAGAGAGAGAGAGAGAGAGAGAGAGAGAGTGTACCCCTGCCACATTTGTGCTGGCTTTTATTTTATAACTGCCATAAAGGAGAATCTCCCCTTTCAAGCCGCTGTTCGATGTTGTAGGATCCATTCCTCCCCCCCAACAGTAAAAATTGGACTATTAAATATAAAAACTCAGAACTGTATTTCAGCCCGCAAAAAGAGCTGGGCAGGAAAGGGTTAATTCAAACATTGCAGCCAAACCATCAGACATCATGAGAGACGATGATACAGACTATCGGCTATCACCAGACAATGGCAGCAGTAGAGTGACATTCACACCTTCAATGGTTTTCTGTCTGGACCAGGGAATGGAATCCACACAAGACAATGGCATCAAAACATTCGATGGTCCCGGCCATTGCAGCAAAACTATGAATCATCGAGAGATTGAAATCCCCTGGGAGGACAGACGCACCAACATTAGCGTCCTGGGCAGGACCAGAACCAATGTCCTAGGGGGAGTGTTTGCTAGTGCTGTTGGGGAGGAGTTAAACTAATATGGCAGGGGGATGGGAACCTATGCAGGGAGACAGAGGGAAGTAGAATGGGGGCAGAAGCAAAAGATAGAAAGAAGAAAAGTAAAAGTGGAGGGCAGAGAAACCTAAGGCAAAAAGCAAAAAGGGCCACATTACAGCAAAATTCTAAAGGGGCAAAGTGTGTTAGAAAGACAAGCCTGAAGGCTCTGTGCCTCAATGCTAGGAATATTCAGAATAAGCTGGACAAATTAACTGCGCAGATAGCAGTTAACGGGCATTATGTAATTGGCATCACGGAGACATGGCTCCAGGGTGACCAAGGCTGGGAACTCAACATCCAGGGGTATTCAACATTTAGGAAGGATAGACAGAAAGGAAAAGGAGGCAGGGTGGCATTGCTGGTTAAAGAGGAAATTAATGCAATAGTAAGAAAGGACATTAGCTTGGATGGTGTTGAATCGGTATGGGTGGAGCTACGGAATACCAAGGGGCAGAAAATGCTAGTGGGAGTTGTGTACAGACTACCAAACAGTAGTAAGGTTTGGAACAGCATCAAACAAGAAATTAGGGATGCATGCAATAAAGGTACAGCAGTTATCATGGGTGACTTTAATCTACATATTGATTGGGCTAACCAAACTGGTTAGTGCGGTGGAGGAGGATTTCCTGGAGTGTATTAGGGATGGTTTTCTAAACCAATATATCGAGAAACCAACCAGGGAGCTGGCCATCCTAGACTGGGTGATGTGTAATGAGAAAGGACTAATTAGCAATCTTGTTGTGCGAGACCTCTTGGGGAAGAGTGACCATAATATGGTAGAATTCTTTATTAGGATGGAGAGTGACACAGTTAATTCAGAAACTAGGGTCCTGAACTTAAGGAAAGGTAACTTTGATGGTTTGAGGCGTGAATTGGCTAGAATAGACTGGCAAATGATACTTAAAGGGTTGACGGGGGATCAGCAATGGCAAACATTTAAAGATCACATGGATGAACTTCAACAATTGTACATCCCTGTCTGGAGTAAAAATAAAATGGGGAAGGTGGCTCAACCGTGGCTAACAAGGGAAATTAAGGATTGTGTTAAATCCAAGGAAGAGGCATATAAATTGGCCAGAAAAAGTAGCAAACCTGAGGACTAGGAGAAATTTAAAATTCAGCAGAGGAGGACAAAGGGTTTAATTAAGAGGGGGAAAATAGAGTATGAGAAGAAGCTTGCCGGGAACATAAAAACTGACTGCAAAAGCTTCTATAGATAAGTGAAAAGAAAAAGATTAGTGAAGACCAACGTAGGTCCCTTGCAGTCGGATTCAGGTGAATTTATAATGGGGAACAAAGAAATGGCAGACCAATTGAACAAATACTTTGGTTCTGTCTTCACGAAGGAAGACACAAATAACCTTCCGGAAGTACTAGGGGACCGAGGGTCTAGTGAGAAGGAGAAACTGAAGGAAATCCTTATTAGGCGGGAAATTGTGTTAAGGAAATTGATGGGATTGAAGGCCGACAAATCCCCGGGGCCTGATAGTTTGCATCCCAGAGTACTTAAGGAAGTGGCCCTAGAAATAGTGGATGCATTGGTGATCATTTTCCAACAGTCTATCGACTCTGGATCAGTTCCTATGGACTGGAGGATAGCTAATATAAGGGAGGGAGAGAGAAAGCGGGTAATTATAGACCGGTTAGCCTGACATCAGTGGTGGGGAAAATGTTGGAATCAATTATTAAGGATGAAATAGCAGCGCATTTGAAAAGCAGTGACAGGATCGGTCCAAGTCAGCATGGATTTATGGAGGAGAAATCATGCTTGACAAATCTTTTGGAATTTTTTGAGTGTAAAGTCCTTACTCCACAGCATGAAACCACACGAGGCACATTCCAGGGACAAGGCCACTCAGTAACCTTAACTCTTTATTACAGCACTCCAGAAGTGATGACCCTGCATGGGACCTCCCTTTATATACCTGAGTGATCAGGTAAGGAGTGTCTCCCACAAGTTCACCCCCTGTGGTCAAGGTGTGCATCTGTGTTGAGTGTATACAGTAATACAGTGGTGTTACATTGTAGTTACAAACATGACATCACCTTCCCCACCCCCGAAAGTCTTATTGGGATCATAGGTTTCGTTTTTCAGGTGGTCTACGCTCCCTCGTGGAGTGCCGCAGTTGGTGCTCTGGTTGTTGGAAACTGACGTGAGTGACTGTCACCTCTGGTGATTCCGGCCTGTCCGGGCTGACCACAGGGACTGTGCATTCCTCTGACTGCTTTTGTTGCACATTCACTGGCGGTAGTGTGAGCTCCAGCTCATGGTCTTCTTCAGGTTCCTCCGTGTCATTGCTGAACCTTTTATTTACTTGGTCCAGATGCTTACGGCATATCTGGCCATTGTTGAGTTTTACCACAATAACCCTATTCCCTTCTTTGTCAATTACAGTACCCTCGAGCCATTTGGGCCCCATGGCATGAGTGAGGACGATTACAGGATCATTTATTTCTATACATCTCCCCCTTGAATTATGGTCATGGTACTCGTTTTGTGACTTGCGCTTGCCCTCAACTATGTCGGTCAGGACTGGATGAGGGACAACCGAGTTTTGAGTGTCTGTTTCATGAGTAGCTCTGCGGGCGGGACCCCCGTGAGCAAGTGCGGGCGGGACCTATAGGCCAGCAAGAGACGCGATAGGCGGCATTGTAGGGAGTGTCCTTGAATCCTGAGCATCCCTTGCTTAACGATTTGGACTGCACGTTCCGCCTGGCCATTGGAGGCCGGCTTGAACGGTGCAGTCCTGACGTGGTTGATGCCATTGCCTGACATAAACTCCCGGAATTCATAGCTCGTGAAACACAGGCCATTATCATTAACCAGGATGTCCGGCAAGCCATGGTTTGCAAAAATCGCACGTAGGCTTTCCACGGTGGTGGATGACATGCATAAATTCAGGATGATGCACTCGATCCATTTCGAGTACGCATCTACAACGATAAGGAACATCTTCCCCATGAACGGGCCCACGTAGTCAACGTGAATGCGTGACCATGGCTTGGTGGGCTAGGGCCACGGGCTGAGCAGGGCCTCCCTGGGGGCATTGCCCAGCTGGGCACATGTCGTGCACCTGCGAACACAGTGTTCCAGGTCTGAGTCAATTCCGGGCCACCAAACGTGTGACCGGGCAATGGCCTTCATCATCACAATGCCTGGGTGCTCACTGTGGAGTTCCCTGATGAACGCTTCCCTGCCCTTCTAGGGCATGACTACCCGGCTGCCCCATAGTAGGCAGTCAGCTTGGAAGGAGAGCTCATCCATCCATCTATGGAATGGTCTGACCTCCTCAGGGCATGCTCTGTGTGCGGGCGCCCAATCCCCAATCAGGACACATTTCTTAATCAGGGATAGGAGGGGATCTCTATTAGTCCAGATTTTGATCTGGCGGACTGTGATGGGGGAGCCTGCACTGTCGAAGGCATCGACAGCCATGACCATCTCAGCACTTTGCTCAGCTGCCCCCTCAGTGGTGGCCAGTGGGAGCCTGCTGAGCGCTTCAGCGGAATTTTCAGTGCCGGGCCGGTGCCGGATGGAGTAGTCAAAGGCCGCTAGCGTGAGAGCCCATTGCTGTATGCGAGTTGATGCGTTGGCATTGACAGCCTTGCTGTCTGACAACAGGGAAGTGAGTGGCTTATGGTCTGTCTCTAATTCAAACTTCCTACCAAACAGGTACTGATGCATTTTCTTTACACCATAGACACATGCAAGAGCTTCCTTCTCAACCATCCCATAGCCCCATTCTGCTTGAGAGAGCGACCTCAGCATTACCCTGCTGCAACACGCACCCAACCCCATAGGACGATGCATCACATGTCAGAACTAAACTTTTGCAAGGGTCGTACAGGGTCAACAGCTTGTTTGAACACAGTAGGTTTCGCGCCCGATCAAAAGCCCGTTCCTGACAGTCCCCGCAAAACCAATCGCAACCCTTACGCAGGAGCACGTGTAGCGGCTCCAACAACGTGCTCAGGTTCGGCAGAAAGTTCCCGAAATAGTTCAACAGTCCCAGGAATGAAAACAACTCCGATGTGTTGCAGGGCCTGGGTGCTCATCGAATCGCCTCTGTTTTGGATTCGGTGGGCCAAATCCCATCTGCAGCAACCCTCCTGCACAGAAACTCAACCTCAGGAGCTAAGAACATGCATTTAGACTTCTTGAGTCGCAGGCCTACCCGGTCCAGTCGGCGTAGCACCTCCTCCAAGTTGTGGAGATGTTCCTTGGTGTCTCGACCCGTGATAAGGATGTCGTCCTGCAATACAATCGTTCCAGGGATGGATTTAAGCAGGCTTTCCATGTTGCATTGAAAAATTGTGGCCGCTGATCGAATGCCAAACGGGCACCTGTTACACGCAAACAGTCCCTTGTGCGTGGTGATGGTGGTCAGTAGTTTAGATTCGTCGGCCAGTTCCTGGGTCATATAGGCTGAAGTGAGGTCCAACTTGGTGAACAGCTTGCCGCCTGCCAGCGTGGCGAAGGGGTCCTCCGCTCTTGGGAGTGGGTATTGGTCTTGTAAGGACACCCGATTGATGGTGGCCTTGTAGTCGCCACAGATCCTGACAGAGCCATCCGCTTTAAGAACGGGGACGATGGGGCTTGCTCAGTTGCTGAATTCAACAGGCGAGATGATGCCCTCTCGCAATAGCCGGTCCAATTCGCTCTCGATTTTCTCCCGCATCACATACGGCACCGCTCTGGCTTTGTGGTGCACTGGCTTGGCATCCGGGGTGATATGTATCACTGCTTTAATGCCTTTGAAAGTCCCGACGCCCGGTTGGAAAAGTACAGTAATACAGTGGTGTTACAATGTAGTTACAAACATGACATTGAGGATGTAACTAGTAGAGTGGACAAGGGAGAACCAGTGGATGTGGTGCATTTGGACTTTCAAAAGGCTGTTGACAAAGTCCCACACAAGAGATTGGTGTGCAAAATCAAAGCACATGGTATTGGGGGCAATATACTGACGTGGATAGAGAACTGGTTGGCAGACAAGGGATAAACTGGTCCTTTTCAGAATGGCAGGCAGTGACTAGTGGAGTGCCGCAGGGCTCAGTGCTGGGATCCCAGCTCTTTACAATATACATTAATGATTTAGATGAAGGAATTGAGTGTAATATCTCCAAGTTTGCAGATGACACTAAACTGGGTGGTGGTGTGAGCTGTGAGGGAGACGCTAAGAGGCTGCAGGGTGACTTGGACAGATTAGGTGAGTGGGCAAATGCATGGCAGATGCAGTATAATGTGGATAAATGTAAGGTTATCCACTTTGAGGGCAAAAACGCAAAGACAAAATATTATCTGAATGGTGGCAGATTAGGAAAAGGGGAGGTGCAACGAGACCTGGGTGTCACGGTTCATCAGTCATTCAAAGTTGGCATACAGATACAGCAGGCGGTAAAGAAGGCAAATGGTATGTTGGCCTTCATAACTAGGGGATTTGAGTATAGGAGCAGGGAGGTGGTGCAGGCTCGAAGGGCCGAATGGCCTAGTCCTGCACCTATTTACTGCAATTGTACAGGGCCTTGGTGAGGCCTCACCTGGAATATTGTGTTCAGTTTTGGTCTCCTAATCTGAGGAAGGACGTTCTTGCTATTTAGGGAGTGCAGCGAAGGTTCACCAGACTGATTCCCAGGATGGCTGCACTGACATATGAGGAGAGACTGGGCCTTTATACATTGGAGTTTAGAAGGCTGAGAGAGGATCTCATAGAAACATACAAGATTCTGACGGGACGGGACAGGTTAGATGCGGGTAGATTGTTCCCGATGTTGGGGAAGTCCAGAACCAGGGGACACAGTCTTAGGATAAGGGGCCGGCCATTTAGGACTGAGATGAGGAGAAACTTCTTCACTCAGAGAGTTGTTAACCTGTGGAATTCCATGCCACAGAGAGTTGTTGATGCCAGTTCATTGGATATATTCAAGAGGGAGTTAAGGGGATCAAGGGGTATGGAGAGAAAGCAGGAAAGGGGCACTGAGGGAATGATCAACCATGATCTTATTGAATGGTGGTGCAGGCTCGAAGGGCCAAATGGCCTACTCCTGCACTTATTTTCTATGTTTCTATGTTTCTATGTCCTCGACCAGGCCAACATCCCCAGTATTGAAGCACTGACCACACTTGATCAGCTCCGCTGGGCAGGCCACATTGTTCACATGCCAGACACGAGACTCCCAAAGCAAGTGCTCTACTCGGAACTCCTTCATGGCAAATGAGCCAAAGGTGGGCAGAGGAAACAATATGGGGACACCCTCAAAGCCTCCCTGAAAAAGTGCAACATCCCCACCAACACCTGGGAGTCCCTGGCCAAAGATCACCCTAAGTGGAAGAAGTGCATCCGAGAGGGCGCTGAGCGCCTCGAGTCTCATCGCCGAGAGCATGCAGAAATCAAGCGCAGGCAGCGGAAAGAGCGTGCGGAAAACCAGTCCCACCCACCCCTTCCCTCAATGACTGTCTGTCCCACCTGTGACAGGAACTGTGGTTCTCATATTGGACTGTTCAGCCACCAGGTCGTCCTCGATTCGGAGAGACTGCCTATGTTGATGAACATCATCAGAGCACCAGAAGAGAGACATTCACACCTTCAATGGCTTTCTGATTGAAAAAGATACAGGGATATTCACACAATCCTCAACCATGGATACCGAGGAAGGCTTTGCTTGTGTTGCACAGCAGGAGAGCTGATATCACAGGAAGGAACAGGAATTTCTTCGAGAAGGAATTTCTTCTCCCAGAGGGTTGTGAATCTGTGGAATTCTCTGCCCAAGGAAGCAGTTGAGGCTAGATCATTGAATGTATTCAAATCACAGATAGATAGATTTTTAACCAATAAGGGAATTAAGGGTTATGGGGAGCGGGCGGGTAAGTGGAGCTGAGTCCACGGCCAGATCAGCCATGATCTTGTTTAATGGCGGAGCAGGCTCGAGGGGCTAGATGGCCTACTCCTGTTCCTAATTCTTATGTTCTTATGTTCTTCTGAAATCTGTTTCAAGATCACAAGCTGGTTTTTGGAATAAAGAAGACCCATTTTCGAGGGGAGAGCAGTACAGGAACAGAATCGAAACAGCAACAGAAACCAACCAGTCTTCAGGACACAAGAAAAGGGCCTGCAGTCAACCTCAGAAGACAGCTGAGGAATTGGTGATTGTATGTTTGTTCCAGGCAAATCATAGAAGGGTTTTGTGTGTGGGTCTGGGTAACTTTATATGTAACAGTCAAATCACGGAGGGGTTTAACTGTGTCATATTGTGCGATGCAAATGACCCTTTCGTAGGGGTTTGTATTCCGGATTTTTTCGTCCCATATAAATCGTAGAGATTTATACTGAGGGGATGGGTAATTGTGTGTATGTTCAATAAAACAAACAAATCTTGGTTGAGCCAAAACCCTGTGTTGTGTGTATTTTGTTCTTATAAATCTTGACATCAAAGAACCATGTGTAATGGGGGACTAGTATTTAGAAACCCTTACAATGTCGCAGTTTAAATAAATTTGCTTTGACACAATTTCATAATCTTTCTCACAACCTGCTCACAGACAGTTAGAGATGGTATTGAAATATGACGAGGACAAATTATATTCAGCGTGAAGTATCATCAATATAAGAATATAAGAACATGAGAATTAGGAGCAGGAGTCGGCTATTCGGCCCCTCGAGCCTGCTCCGCCATTCAGTGAGATCATGGCTGATCTTTGACCTCAACTTCACTTTCCTGCACTGTCCCCATATCCCTCGATTCCCTTAATATCTAAAAATCTATCGATCTCCGTCTTGAATGTACTCAAAGACTGAGCTTCCACGGCCCTTGGGGGCAGTGAATTCCAAAGATTCACCACCCTCTGAGTGAAGAAATTTCTCCTCATCTCAGTCCTATATGGCTGACCCCTTATTCTGAGACTGTGCCCCCTGGTTCTAGACTCCCCAGCCAGAGGAAACATCCTCCCTGCATCTACTCTGTAAAGCCCTGTAAAAATGTTGTATGTTCCAATGAGATCACCTCTCATTCTTCTAAACTCTAGAGAATATAGACCTAGTCTACTCAATTTCTCCTCATAGGACAATAGCCCCATCCCAGGAATCAGTCTGGTGAACCTTTGTTGCACTCCCTCTATGGCAAGTATATCCTTCCTTAGGTAAGGAGACCAAAACTGCATGTGGAAGAGAAGAAATGACTGAATTCTATTCAGCAGGTTGAACTTTGATGTCTTGTATTGTATTTAGAATGGCTGGAGAGAGTCACATCTTGATCACCCTTCTACTCGGTGCCAGTAAGGAGATGACCTCACCCTGGGCCATTGACTGCGAAGACCACTGGTCTACCTGGCATTGATCTTCTGCCCATCTGGTGTCTCTGACCAGCGTTTGCATCTATAACGCACCCTAACGCAGGGCTGGCATTGGATGAGGGAGAGACTCGACCACCTCCAAGTGCATTCCTGTGATTCCAGTGCTGTTCCCTCCTGGGCCCGTGAGTGGGAGATGGCGGGGAACAGGGGGTCCGGTTTCAGGTCCTGTTACTGCGTATCCGAGCGGCAACCCTTTCCAGTGGTTCTCGGTCCGGCAACGCCTCAAATTTAAAAATCTCATCCTTATTTTCAAATCTCTCCATGGCCTCGCCCCTCCCTATCTCTGTAATCTCCTCCAGCTCTACAACCCTCCGAGATCTCTGCCTTCCTCTAATTCTGGCCTCTTGACCATCCCCCGATTTCCATTGCTCCACCATTGGCGGCCGTGCCTTCAGCTGCCTGGGCCTCAAGCTCTGGAATTCCCTCACTAAACCTCTCCGCCTCTCTTCTCCTTTAAGATTCGCCTTGAAACCTCCCTCTTTGATCAAGCTTTTGGTCACCTATCCTAATATCTCTACGTGGCTTGTGTCAATATTTATTATATAGCCGCTCCTGTGAAATATCTTGGGACGTTTTACTACATTAAAGGCGCGATATATATGTAAGTTGTTGTGAGACCTGTCACAATCTCAATTACATTTGGGCTGAATGGCCTTTGCTATTCCTACTGAATCTTCTGTTGTTAATTAGTCACAGGATTCCACAATGTTGGGAATAATCTGCTCGTATAAAGAGGGAACCTGGAATCATAGAGGATCTTTACAGTCATGGTTCAATGGGTAGGGCTCTCTCTCGCCTCTGAGTCAGAAGGTTGTGGGTTCAAGCACCACCCCAGAAACTTGAGCTAACTTCAGGCTGACACTCCAGTGCAGTACTGAGGGAGCACTGCACTGTCGGAGGGGCAGTACTGTGTTGTGTATGTAAATACCCTGTACACTCAATGTACAGTTACATAAGACCAATGAATGTATCTTTACACTGTATCATATCATCATAGGCAGTCCCTCGGAATCGAGAAAGACTTGCTTCCACTCCCAAACTGAGTTCTTTGATGGCTGAACAGTCCGATACAAGAGCCACAGACCCTGTTACAGGTTGGACAGACATTCGTTTGGGGAAGGGGTCGGTGGGGCTGGTTTGCCGCATGCTCCTTCTGCTGCCTGCGCTTGGCCTCTTCATGCTCTTTGCGTTAAGACTCGAAGAGCTCAATGCCCTCCCGGATGTACTTTCTCCACCTCGGGCGGTCATTGCCAGGGTCTCCCAGGTGTCAGTGGTGATGTCGCACTTTACCAGGGAGGCTTTGAGGGTGTCGTTATAACGTTTCCCCTGTCCTCCTTTGGCTCGTTTACCATGAAGGAGCTCCGCATAAAGCATTTGCTTAGGGAGTCTCGTGTCTGGCATACGAACTATGTGGCCTGCCCAGCGAAACTGATCGAGTGTGGTCAGTGCTTCAATACTGGGGATGTTAGCCTGATCGAGGACACTGATGTTGGTGCGCCTGTCCTCCCAAGAGATTTGCAGGATCTTGCGGAGACATCGTTGGCGATATATCTCCAGCGATTTGAGGTGCCTTCTATACATCGTCCATGCCTCAGATCCATACAGGAGGGTGGGCATTACTATAGCTCTGTAGACAATGAGCTTGATGGTAGATTTGCGGGCCTGATCTTCAAACACTCTTTTCCTCAGACGGCCGAAGGCTGCACTGGCGCACTGGAGGCGATATTGAATCTCCGCATCAATGTCTGCCTTTGTTGATAAGAGGCTCCCGAGATATGGGAAATGGTCCATGTTGTCGAGGGCCACGCCGTGGATCTTGATGATTGGAGGGCAGTGCTGAGCAGTGGTGACAAGCTGGTGGAGGACCTTTGTCTTACGGATGTTAAGCATAAGGCCCATGCTTTCATATGCCTCAGTGAATACATTGACTATATCCTGGAGTTCAGCCTCTGAATGTGCGCAGATGCAAGCGTCGTCCGCATACTGCAGCTCAACGACACTGTAAACAATGTGCCTATACCACCAGAAAGTGCAACAGGTGGAGACCTAGAGGTCACCTGTACACCGCAGGTAACCAGGTATAAAAGGGAGCCCACCTCACTGTAACCGCATTCAGGAGCTCCAATAAATGGACTAAGGTCAAAACAGTTCAAGTGCAATACCTTACCTCGTGGAGTCATTACTAAAGTGCCTGTAAACCCTACAATTGGCGATAAGAATATGAATTCCATGTGAAAAATGGCAACTTTCAACAATTCTCTGATGGAGAAGATTGGGATGCCTTTGTGGAAAGGCTAGAACACTACTTAAACATAGAAACATAGAAACATAGAAACATAGAAACATAGAAAATAGGTGCAGGAGTAGGCCATTCGGCCCTTCGAGCCTGCACTGCCATTCAATAAGATCATGGCTGATCATTCCCTCAGTACCCCTTTCCTGCTTTCTCTCCATACCCCTTGATCTCTTTAGCCATAAGGGCCATATCTAACTCCCTCTTGAATATATCCAATGAACTGGCATCAACAACTCTCTGCGGCAGGGAATTCCACAGGTTAACAACTCTCTGAGTGAAGAAGTTTCTCCTCATCTCAGTCCTAGATGGCCTATCCCTTATCCTAAGACTATGTTCCCTGGTTCTGGACTTCCCCAACATCGGGAACATTCTTCCCGCATCTAACCTGTCCAGTCCCGTCAGAATCTTATACATTTCTATGAGATCCCCTCTCATCCTTCTAAACATCAGTGAATAAAGGCCCAGTTGATCCAGTCTCTCCTCATATGTCAGTCCAACCATCCCTGGAATCAGTCTGGTGAACCTTCGCTGCACTCCCTCAAAAGCAAGAACGTCTTTCCTCAGATTAGGAGAACAAAACTGAACACAATATTCCAGGTAAGGCCTCACCAAGGCCCTGTACAACTGCAGTAAGACCTCCCTGCTCCTATACTCAAATACCCTAGCTATGAAGACCAACATACCGTTTGCCTTCTTCACCGCCTGCTCTACCTGCATGCCAACTTTCAATGACTGATGAACTATGCACCTCCTCTTTTCCTAATCTGCTCCCATTCAGATTGATATGTCCTTACTATACAGTAAAAATTCACACGAGGCCCATACGAGAGAGAAGGTCACTCTGTGACCAGTTACCTTTATTAGCCAGCACTGAAGTGGAGAAGATGGGTGGAGCTTCCCCTTTTATACCTGATAGTCCAGGTTAGGAGTGTCTCCCACAAGTTCACCATCTAGTGGTCAGTGTTCTCAAGGTGTACAACTTAAGTCAGTTTATACATGGATTACAATGACAGTTGAATACATGACATCACCTCCCCCCCAAAGTCTTATAGGGATCACAGGTTAAGTCTCTCTGGTGGTTTACGTTCCCTTGTAGAGCGCCTGAGTTGGGGCTCCGGTTGTTGCGGTGCCTCAGGCCTGTCCGACTGCCCACGGTGACTGGGCTCTCCTCCACTTGGTTCCGGTGTTCGGTCACCTGTGGAGGAGTGAACTCTACATCGTGTTCTTCCTCTGCTTCTTCTATGGGGTTGCTGAACCTCCTTTTTGTTTGATCCACGTGTTTGCGGCAGATTTGTCCATTGGTAAGTTTAACTACCAAAACCCTATTCCCCTCTTTGGCAATCACAATGCCTGCGAGCTATTTGGGCCCTGCAGCGTAGTTGAGGACAAAGATAGGGTCATTGACATGGTAGTCACATTGCGATTGGCGCCTGCTCCCAACAATTTCTTTCATGGTGGGGTGTATAAGGGATAACCTGGTTTTGAGCGTCCTTTTCATTAGCAGCTCTGCGGGTGGAACCCCGGTGAGCGAGTGTGGTCGGGATCTATTGGCCAACAGGAGGCGCGATAAGCGGCTTTGTAGGGAACCCCCTTGGATTCTGAGCATCCCCTGTTTGATTATCTGCACTGCTCGTTCCACCTGGCCGTTTGAGGCCGGCTTGAACGGTGCCGTTTTGACATGGTTGATACTATTTCCTGCCATGAAGTCCTGGAATTCAATGCTTGTAAAGCACGGGCCACTGTCGCTGACCAAGACGTCCGGAAGATCATGGGCGGCGAACATTGCCCGTAGACTTTCTACCGTGGTAGAGGATGTGCTTGAATTGAGAATGTCACACTCGATCCATTTGGAGTAGGCGTCTACGACAACCAAAAACATTTTTCCCATGAAGGGACCTGCGTAGTCCACATGGATGTGTGACCATGGCTTGGCGGGCCAGGACCAGGGGCTAAGCGGGGCTTCCCTGGGCGCATTGCCCAGCTGGGCACACGTGTTGCACCTGCAAACACAAAGTTCCAGGTCTGCATCTATTCCTGGCCACCAAACGTGTGACCTGGCAATTGCCTTCATCATGACAATGCCCGGGTGCTCATTGTGGAGTTAGAAACATATAGAAACATAGAAAATAGGTGCAGGAGCAGGCCATTCAGCACTTCTAGCCTGCACCGCCATTCAATGAGTTCATGGCTGAACATGAAACTTCAGTACCCCCTTCCTGCTTTCTCGCCATACCCCTTGATCCCCTGAGTAGTAAGGACTTCATCTAACTCTCTTTTGAATATATTTAGTGAATTGGCCTCAACTACTTTCTGTGGTAGAGAATTCCACAGGTTCACCACTCTCTGGGTGAAGAAGTTTCTCCTCATCTCGGTCCTAAATGGCTTACCCCTTATCCTTAGACTGTGACCCCTGGTTCTGGACTTCCCCAACATTGGGAACATTCTTCCTGCATCTAACCTGTCTAAACCCGTCAGAATTTTAAACATTTCTATGAGGTCCCCTCTCATTCTTCTGAACTCCAGTGAATACAAGCCCAGTTGATCCAGTCTTTCTTGATAGGTCAGTCCCACCATCCCGGGAATCAGTCTGGTGAATCTTCGCTGCACTCCCTCAATAGCAAGAATGTCCTTCCTCAGGTTAGGAGACCAAAACTGTACACAATACTCCAGGTGTGGCCTCACCAAGGCCTTGTACAACTGTAGCAACACCTCCCTGCCCCTGTACTCAAATCCCCTCGCTATGAAGGCCAACATGTCATTTGCTTTCTTAACCGCCTGCTGTACCTGCATGCCAACCTTCAATGACTGATGTACCATGACACCCAGGTCTCGTTGCACCTTCCCTTTTCCTAATCTGTCACCATTTAGATAATAGTCTGTCTCTCTGTTTTTACCACCAAAGTGGATAACCTCACATTTATCCACATTATACTTCATCTGCCATTCATTTGCCCACTCACCTAACCTATCCAAGTCACTCTGCAGCCTCATAGCATCCTCCTCGCAGCTCACACTGCCACCCAACTTAGTGTCATCCGCAAATTTGGAGATACTACATTTAATCCCCTCATCCAAATCATTAATGTACAATGTTCTCTGATGAACACCTCTCTGCCCATCTGGGGTATGACTATTCGGTTTCCCCATAGTAGGCAATCTGCCTGAATCAAGAGTTCATCCTTCCGCCTGTGAAACGGTTTAAATTCCTCAGGGCATGCCCCGTATGTGGCTGCCCAGTCCCCATTCAGGACACATTTCTTCACTAAAGACAGTAGCGGGTCTCTATTTGTCCAGATTTTGATCTGATGGGCTGTCACGGGTGAGCCTTCGCTTTCAAAAGCTTCAATAGCCATGACCATCTCAGCAGCATGCTCAGTTGCCCCCTCAGTGGTGGCTAGAGCGAGCCTGCTGAGTGCATCGGCGCAGTTTTCAGGGCCCGGTCTGTGCCGACTTGTTTAGTTATAGGCGGCTAACGTGAGTGCCCACCTCTGTATGCGGGCCGACGCATTTGCGTTTATGGGCTTGTTGTCGGCCAAAAGGGACGTTAGGGGTTTGTGATCTGTCTCCAGCTCAAATTTCCTGCCAAACAGGTACAGGTGCATTGTTTTTACTGCATATACACATGCAAGTGCTTCCTTTTCTACCATCCCGTAGCCCCTTTCTGCCTGGGACAGACTTCTGGAGGCATAAGCTACCAGCTGTAACTGACCCTTGACATTAACATGCTGCAACACACACCCGACACCATAGGACGTCGCATCGCATGTTAAAACAAGTTTCTTACATGGGTCATGTAGCGTTAACAGATTGTTGGAGCATAACAAATTGCGTGCTCTATTAAAAGCCCTTTCCTGGCTGTTCCCCCAGACCCATTCGCGACCTTTGCGTAGGAGCACATGTAGCGGTTCTAACAACATGCTAAATTTGGGAAGAAAGTTACCAAAATAGTTCAGGAGCCCCAGGAATGAACGCAGCTCCGTCGTGTTCCGGGGTCTGGATGATCTCTGGATCACTTGTGTTTTGGACGTAGTAGGTCTGATCCCATCTGCCGCTACCCTCATCCCCAGAAATTCTATCTCGAGAGCTAGGAAGACGCACTTCGCCTTTTTCAGTCGCAGACCTACCTAGTCCAGTCTGCTCAGCACCTCCTTCAAGTTGTGGAGGTGTTCTTCAGTATCGCAACCCGTGATGAGGCTGTCGCCTTGAAAAACCACCGTCCTTGGAATCGACTTGAGGAGACTTTCCATGTTTCGTTGAAAGATCGCGGCGGCCGAGCGAATCCCGAACGGACATCTGTTGTACTCAAACAACCCCTTGTGTGTCGTGATGGTGGTCAGCTTCTTCGACTCACTCGCCAGCTCCTGGGTCATGTAAGCTGAGGTCAGGTACAATTTTGAAAAAAGGTTGCCACCGGATAGCATCGCAAAGAGGTCCTCCGCTCTCGGTAGCGGGCACTGGTCTTGGAGTGACACCTGATTGATGGTATCTTGACTGACCCATCCGCCTTGAGCACCGGCACAATCGGGCTCACCCAGTCACTGAATTCGACTGGCGAGATGATGCCTTCCCTCAGCAGGCGGTCCAATTCGCCTTCTTTCTTTTCCCGCAACACGTACGGCACCGCTCTGGCCTTGTGGTGTACTGGCCCGGCGTCCGGGTTTATGTGAATCACTACCTTGGTCCCCATGAAAGTGCCAATGCCGCGTTGAAATAGTGAGTCAAATTTGTCCAGGACCTGTGAGCATGATATTCGCTTCACAGAAGAAATTGCATTGACATCGCCCCATTTCCAGTTCATGACAGCAAGCCAACTCCTCCCCAGTAGTGCGGGACCATCCCCCGGGACAATCCAGAATGGCAACCTGTTCTCCGAATCTTTGTGGGTCACGACTACTGTGGCGCTGCCTAGCACCAGAATGATCTCCTTTGTATATGTCTGTAGCTGTGCGTCAATCGGCAATAATTTTGGCCTCCTGGCCTTGGACGCCCACAACTTGTCGAACATTTTGATACTCATCAGGGACTGGCTGGCCCCCGTGTCTAGCTCCATTGATACTGGGATGCCATTGAGGAGCACTTTCATCATTATTGGTGGCGTCCTGGTGTATGAACTGTATATGTGCTCCACATGAACTCGCTGAACTTCAGCTTCCAGCGATTTTCCCCAGTGTCTATTTGGCCTCGTAGGGCTTACATCGGGCCCGTCCTCCTCGTACATCAACCTGGCTGCAGGCTTCCTGCACATACGCGGCAAGTAACCGCTGACGTTGCAATTTCTGCAGGTATATTGCTGATAGCTGTAAGCTCTGGCTGTGTGTTTGCCTCCACACCTTCAACATGAGCCATTGTTGGAAACAAAAGGTTCATTACCAGTCGATCGTCTCTGACTGTCTCTGAAACTGTCCTTAAACACACCATTGACAGGTGTTGATGGCCCCATTACTGGCCGCATTGTCCCTTGCGCTGGCATGAATCGCCATTCAACTAGCCATTGTCTCTGTTGAATTCCCCCTTTGGGTTCGACTACATGCTCGGGCATGTCCGATTGCCCCTGTCTGCCTGGAGAACTGTGTGCCGCGTTAACAATGTTGACTCCCTGTCCATTTGCTGCATTTAAACCAAGATTTTTGTCAAACATCATTCTGGTTTCTTCCTCCCCTGTGATAAATGTCTGGGCCATCAAAGCCGCCGTTTCCAGGGTCAAGTCTTTCGTCTCAATCAGTTTCCTGAAAACCCCAGCATGCTCAATGCCCTCAATAAAAAAGTCTCACAGCATCTCCGCTCTGCATGCATCTGGGAACTTACATAGGCTCGCCAGTCGCTGGAGGTCTGCCATGAAGTCTGGAACGCTTTGCCCTTCTCGTCACCGGTGCATGTAAAACCGGTGTCTCGCCATGTGCTTGCTGCTCGCCGGTTTAAAGTGTTCCCCGATCAACTTACTGAGCTCTTCAAAAGTCTTGTCCGCCGGCTTCTCTGGCGCTAGAAGGTCCTTCATCAGGGAGTACTTCCTGGATCCACAAACCGTCATGAGATGAGCCCTGCGTTTGTCGGCCGAATCCTGTCCCAGCCATTCCTTAGTGTAGTCTCTCAATAAAATCGTCCCAATCAACACCAACACAGTACCTCTCGTCTGTGCTGCTAATGGCCATGCTCACGTGGTTTAAATCCCAGTTTCTCGTCGCCAATGATATGTCCTTACTATACAGTTATAAATGCACACGAGGTCCATACTAGAGAGAAGGTCACTCTGTGACCAGTCCTTTATTAGCCAGCACTGAAGTGGAGAAGATGGGTGGAGCTTCCCCTTTTATACCTGAAAGTCGAGGTTAGGAGTGTCTCCCTCAACTTCACCACCTAGTGGTCAGTGTTCTCACGGTGTACAACTTAGGTCAGTTTATACATGGATTATAATGACAGTTGAAAACATGACACAGATAATATTCTGCCTTCGTGTTTTTGCCACCAAAATGGATAACCTCACATTTATCCATATTATACTGCATCTGCCATGCATTTTCCCACTCACCTAACCTGTCGAAGTCACCCTTCAGCCTCTTGGCATCCTCCTCACAACTCACACCGCCACCCAGCTTAGTGTCATCTGCAAACGACCTGGCTGGAAACACACTGACCTCGCTGGCTGATAAGCGCCGAGCCATTCTGCTCAGCAGTTGTGGGCCCACCGTTCATGGCCTTGTCAGGGACTTGCTAGCCCCAGAGAAGACGACAACGAAAACGTTTGCGGAGCTCGTAACCCTGATACAGCAACAGTTTAAGCCAAAAGAGAGCACCCTAACAGCCAGACAACGGTTCTATACACACCACCGGCCCGAAGGCCAAGAAATCGCAAAATACGCCGCAGACCTGAGGCGATTGGCTGCACCATGTGATTTTGGCGACCTCCTCACCGAAGCACTGAGGTACATCTTTGTTATCGGAATCGGCCACAAAGGCCTCCTCCACAGGCTGCTCTCTGTGGACATCACCGTCATCCTGCAGAAGGCAATTAACGTTCATGGCCTCGGCCTGCAATTCCAGAAGGATAATGACTCAACCCTTGGACTCCAACATGGCAAGTACAGTGAACCGAATGGCACCTGTCAGAGGCAAGACTGTGACCCCGAGCCCCGCAACCCTGAGTCCACCGCAGGGGGCCAACCGGTCAGCCCCATGCTGGCGCTGTGGAGGAAATCACAGAGCCCACCAGTGCCGATACAGACACTATACTTGCAAGGGCTGTAACACTAAAGGCCATCTACAGCGAATGTGTAAAATAAATTTTACTCACCGAGTCGCTGAAGAGTTGGCTGATCACCCGGGCTCCAGAGGAAGAGAGAGTCCATGAGGCAGCTCAGCCCCATGAAGCGGTGTACGGAGTGTTTACCTGCTCCACCGAGAGTTCTCCATTGAAGATAGAAGTTGAAATCAAAGGTGTTCCAGTCTCGATGGAGGTCGACACAGGGGCGAGCCAATCGCTGATGAACCAGGCGACCTTCGAGAAACTCTGGGACAACCCTATCGAACAACCTAAAATGCTACCAATCCAGGTGAAGCTGCTCACTTACACAAACGACACCATCCCAGTCGCTGGCAGCGTAGATGTCCAGGTGTCCTACGAGGGCGCGATGCACAAGTTACCTTTGTGGATTGTTGCTGGTGATGGTCCAACGCTGCTAGGAAGAAGTTAGATGAAGCAAATCCAAATCTGTTGGAGCTGGGAAAGCCTCCAGGCCTCGGCGATCGACGTCCTATGCAGCCCCAAATTTGGATCCATCGCAGCACCTGAAGATCCTAGCGACCAGCTCGACTGCGCGGCGACGACACAGACCGCACTACCCAACAGTGAGATGATCCAACCCGAACGGACAGAGCACACCTTCCGGGCCGTGGCAGGACTCAGAAGGGAGGAAATCGACACAGAAGGTATATACCCGGCTTCAGTGGCAGAACCTGGGGAGAGAAGGATCACCGCAGCCTACTTCGAGGAGAGTGAAAAGATGGTACCCGCACTACGAGGCGAAGTGCCTGGAATCAAAATGGCCACAACCAGACCACGAGGGGCAGCGTTGAGGGAGCAACACGTGATGTCGAGCAGCGAACCGGATTGGGGTAAAAATTGCAAGGCCCTCTTAAAGGAGACCGGCAACCCAGAACAATTAAAGGGACAGTTCCACTTTTTGTACAGAGATGCTGGTGATACTAATGTGAGACATGTAATCAACAAATGCAAGTATTTAACTGTACCGTTGAACAGCGATGCTGGTAGGATACGCGCAACAGGTGTAATTGATGAACACAAATATCTAAATGTAACATTGTACAGCGATGCTGATAATATACAGGGAAAATATGTAATTGAGCGTAAAGAAGTAATTGACAAATGTGAATTTGTACCTGAAAGCGATCGGAGCCAATGTATCATGAATGTAATGTGTGATGCCGGATTCAAGATGCTCGGTGACAAAACCAAGGGCAATCTCCCGTTTGAAGCACCCAGGTCCAGCGGGCTACCCAATCATGTAGCCTGCGCCTCCAGGACCAAGGTGATGCCCCAGGGAGTGTGGCCACACACAGTGGGAGCTTACCCACTGCAGGGCAAGCAATCAGCGGACGGCACAGGCACCATTACTGGCACCCTGCCCCAGATCGGCCCTACCCCTTGGCCACCAGGGCCAGCACAGGGAGCAAGAGGCCAGCAACCTGCAGCCCTCCTGAGGGGACCTGGGATGACCAGGCTCCCACTACTGTTAAAGGGCAGCAGGAAGACCCTGCAGCCCTCAAAGGAGGACAAGGAGGCCACACATTCCTGTGGCTCTGCCCACACTAGGCAACGGCAAAGGCCCTGAGACCCAGCCAAGGGAACGACTCGATCCCACCCAGCTGTCAGGGTGTGCAGCGCCACCATCAGACAACCTGGACACAGTCCAGTGCCTCTGGAACTAGCGTCCTCACCCACCTGCACCTATACCCCAGGGGCAAGACTATAATACCATGTATGTACCTTACCTGTAAAATGTACTTGTTCCACTACTGCTAAACCTAAACAGTCATGTAACCAATCCTATCTTTTTTTGTACATGTATGTAAATGCAACTGTCGAGCCACACACATGGTCTATGTATGGGGGGGGGGGGGAAATGGGGGTATGTAGTCATGGACACATGGATCACACCCAGAACCCACACAAACCCCCACTTCAACCTACAACCGTCCACTGCTGACCATTTCCCAATGTTGTGGCAATAAGGACTTAAGGACTTGTCAGTCTACAGGGAGAGAGCCATTCCTAAGCACAGACAAAGTGCAAGGGCTTTGGGCACTCAAGGCGAGGGCCAGAGCACACAGTGCAAAGGCCAGTGGCACAGACTTATGGGGGAGTGATGTTGTGTATGTATAATATAAGTATATACCCTGTACACTCAATGTACAGTTTCATAAGACCAATGAATGTATCTTCACACTGTATACAATATGCCTGTACCACCAGAGGGTGCAACTGGTGTAGACCTTGAGTCACTTGTAGACCGCATGTAACCAGGTATAAAAGGGATCCCACCTTACTGTACCCTCATTCAGGAGCTGCTATAAATGGACTAAGGTCACAACAGTTCAAGTGCAATACCTTACCTCGTGGAGTCATTACTAAAGTGCCTGCAAACACTACATACTGAGGGAGTGCTGCACTGTTGTAGGGGCAGTACTGAGGGAGCACCGGGGTCGTTCGGACCGGGGTCAAACGGCTGCGTCATCACTCCAATCCTCAATCTTCCTCGCTGCCATGCTCCACCTCACAGTCAACAAGCTCCCCGCTGGAATGGAACTACAGAACCAGTGGGAAGCTGTTTAACCTAGGCCGCCTCCAGGCCAGGTCCAAGATCACACAACCTCTGTCGTTGAGCTAAAGTACGCGGACAACACATGAGTCTGCGCACATTCTGAGGCTGAACTCCAGGATATAGTCGATGTATTCACCGAGGCATATGAAAGCACGGGCCTTACGCTTAACATCCGTAAGACAAAGGTCCTCCACCAGCCTGTCCTTGCCACACAGCACTGCCCCCCAGTCATCAAGGTTTACAGCGGGCCTTCGACAACATGGACCATTTCCCATACCTCTGGAGCCTCTTGTCAACGAAAGCAGACATTGATACGGAGATTCAACACCACCTCCAATGCGCCAGTGCAGCCTTCGGCTACCTGAGGAAAAGAGGGTTCGAAGACCAGGACCTCAAATCTACCACCAGGCTCATGGTCTACAGAGCTATAGTAATACCTGCCCTCCTGTATGGATCTGAGGCATGGACGATGTACAGAAGACACCTCAAGTCGCTGGAGGTATATCACCAACGATGTCGTCGCAAGATCCTGCAAATCCCCTGGGAGGGCAAGCGCACCAACATTAGTGTCCTTGTCCAGGCTAACATCCCCAGCATTGAAGCACTGACCACACTCGATCAGCTTCGCTGGGCAGGCCACATGGTTCGCATGCCAGACACGAGGCTCCCTAAGCAAATGCTTTATGCGGAGCTCCTTCACGGCAAATGAGCCAAAGGTGGGTAGCGGAAACGTTACAAAGACACCCTCAAAGCCTCCCTGGTAAAGTGCGACATCACCACTGACATCTGGGAGTCCCTGGCCGAAGACTGTCCTAGGTGGAGAAAGTGCATCCGGGAGGGCGTTGAGCTCCTCAAATCTCAACACCAAGAGCGTGAAGAGGTCAAGCGCAGGCAGCGGGAGGAGCTCGCGGCAAACCTGTCCCACCCAACCCTTCCCTCGGCGAATGTTTGTCCCACCTATAGCAGAGTCTATGGTATATTGGACTGTTCAGCCACCAAAGAACTCACTTCAGGAGTGGAAGCAAGTCTTCCTCGATTCCAAGGGACTGCCTATGATGATGACTGAGGGAGCGTTGCACTGTCAGAGGGGCAGTACTGAGGGAATACTGCACTGTCGGAGGGGAAGTGCTGAGGGAGCGCCACACTGTTGGAGGGGCAGTACTGAGGGAGTGCTGCACTGTCGGAGTTGCTGTCTTTCAGATGAGACATTAAGCTGAGGCCCCATCTGCTCTCTCAGGTGGATGTAAAAGATCTCATGGCACTATTCCGAAGAAGAGCAGGGGAGTTATCCCTGGTGACCTGTCGCAGATGCATCTGTCCATGATAGCATTGGTAGGAGTGATCACCGCACAGTCTTTGTGGAGACGAAGTCCCGTATTCACATTGAGGACACCCTCCATTGTATAGTGTGGCACTACCACAGTGCTAAATAGGATAGATTCACAACAGATCTAGCAGATCAAAACTAGGTTTCCATGAGGCGCTGTGGGCCATCAGCAGCAACAGAATTGGTTACCACCACAATCTGCAACCTCATGGCCCGGCATATCCCTCGCTCTACCATTACCATCAAGCCAGGGGATGAACCCTGGTTCAATGAGGAGTGTAGAAGAGCATGCCAGGAGCAGCACCAGACGTACCTAAAAATGAGACACCAACCTGGGGAAGCTGCAACACAGGACTACAGGCATGTTAAGCAGCTGAAGCAGCATGCTATAGACAGGGCTAAGCGATCCCACAACCAACGGATCAGATCAAAGCTCTACAGTCCTGCCACATCTAGTCGTGAATGGTGGTGGACAATTAAACAACTAACGGGAGGAGGAATATCCCCATCCTCAATGATGGCACAGCCCAGCACATGAGTGCAAAAGCTAAAGCAGAAGCGTTTGCAACCATCTTCAGCCAGAAGTGCTGAGTGGATGATCCATATTGGCCTCCTCCTGAGGTCCCCACCAGCACAGAAACCAGTCTTCAGCCAATTCAATTCACTCCACGTGATATCAAGAAACGGCTGAGCACACTGGATACAGTAAAGGCTATGGGCCCTTACAATATCCCAGCTGTTGTACTGAAGACCTGTGCTCCAGGACTAGCTGTGCCTCTAGCCAAGCTGTTCCAGTACAGCTACAACACTGGCATCTACCCGACAATGTGGAAAACTGCCCAGGTATGTCCTGTCCACAAAAAGCAGGACAAATCTAATCCGGCCAATTATCGCCCATCGGTCTACTCTCAATCATCAGCAAAGTGATGGAAGGTGTTGTCAACAGTGCTATCAAGCGACACTTACTCACCAATAACCTGCTCACCGATGCTCAGTTTGGGTTCGGCCAGGACCACTTGGCTCCAGACCATATTACAGCCTTGGCCCAAACATGGACAAAAAAACTGAATTCCAGAGGGCGAGAGTGACTGCCCTCGACATCAAGGCAGCATTTGACTGAGTGTGGCATCAAGGAACCCCAGTAAAACTGAAGTCAATGGGAATCAGGGGGAAAACTCTCCACTGGCTGGAGTCATACCTACCACAAAGGAAGATGGTTGTGGTTGTTGGAGGCCAATCATCCCAGCTCCAGGACATCACTGCAGGAGTTCCTCAGGGCAGTGCCTAGGCCAAACCATCTTCAGCTGCTTCGTCAATGACCTTCCCTCCATCACAAGGCCAGAAGTGGGGATGTTCGTGGATGACTGCACAGTGTTCAGTTCCATTCACAACTCCTTCGATAATGGAGCAGTCCATGCCCACATGCAGCAAGACCTGGACAACATTCAGGCTTGGGCTGATAAGTGGCAAGTAACACTCGCGCCACACAAGTCGAACCACCGCTCCTTAACATTCAATGGCATTACCATCGCTGAATCCCCCACCATCAACATCCTGGAGGTCGTAACTAGAACAGCCACGTAAATATTGTGGCAACAAGAGCAGGTCAGAGGCTGGGTATTCTGTGGCGAGTGTCTCACCTCCTGACTCCTCAAAGTCTTTCCACCATTTACAAGGCACAAGTCAGGAGTGTGATGGAATACTCTCCACTTGCCTGGATAAGTGCAGCTCCAGCAACATTCACGAAACTCGATACCATCCAGGACAAAGCAGCCCGCTTGATTAGCACCTCATCCACCACCTTAAACATTCACTCCCTCCACCACTGGCGCACCGTGGCTGCAATGTGCACCATCTACAAGATGCACTGCAGCAACTCGCCAAGGCTTCTTCGGCAGCACCTCCCAAACCCGCGACCTCTACCACCTAGAAGGACAAAGGCAGTAGGTGCCTGGGGACACCATCACCTGCAAGTTCCCCTCTTAACTTAAGATAACAAGGCTCTGTGACTCATGGACTCCATTTTTGGAACTTGCAATACAAAAGACAGCATTCTGGGAATAATCTAGGTGTTAGCATTCTACAAAAATGGTGCAGTGTGTAGGGGAGGACGAAAACCCCCTCATTTTACCCAGAAGGAAAAGGGCTGTGGGATCTGTCTGTGCTGTGAATTGAAACCGATACAGTTTGACCTTGGCAGAGCAGTGATTGGACGGGGGAGGACACTGGAGGGCCAATGGTGAGACAGAGTCAGCCCGAAGCATGGGGCTTTCAAGCCAATGGGAGAGCACTTGCTCAAACTGTGGGACTGACTCACAGCCATTATCGGACTATTGTCTTCCCCATGTTTACACTATGGAAGGAAATTATGCAGACCTTCAGAAAACTAGGGAACCCAAAACAAACCAAGGACCTACACAATGGCTACAGGAGGCCAACCCAATTAACACCTACTCAAACCTTGAGTAGGTTAGAAAAACTGAATTGAAGGAAAATTATGCAGACCTTTAGAAACCAGGGAACCCAAAACAACCCAAGGACCTACACAATGGCTACAGGAGGCCAACGCAATCAACACCCATTCAAACCTTGAGTAGGTTAACATCAGTGGAAAAAACCCGCAATAGTCTTAAACTGCTGCATTTTTCAAAATCACAAAGCCCACCAATGGGAAGAATCGATTTCAGCAGGAGAGGCAGACTGGATAATCTGGCTATTAAAAAGAGGTTTCTGACCTAGTGTGGGTGGTTCCCTGCCCTCGTGATCCAACAACCATCAAGCTTCTCTACAATGAAGGAAAACCAGTGTCCGAAGACACCGAAGATAGAAGAACAAACCACCAGACTTGCAGAAGGCACAGTAGTGAGTCCCCGGAACTCCCAACTCAGTTAGGCCAGGAAAGGTGGGAGGTTGGGCATTGTACTGCTAAACTTGTGTAAAGATTTTCGTTGTGTCCGTTTAGTGGGATTTAGGGGGATTGTTTTGTTGCTGTAATGCTCTTTGTTGAGATACACCTTGTTAAATAAATTGGAAGCTGAAGTTCCTCTTGGAATCACGTTGTCTCAGTTCTATTGTATTACATCTCCTGATCGTGAGTCTTATGTCAGAACAGTGTAAGGGAAGCTAGGAGCGCCTCAAAAACGCTCAACTGTGTGTCACAGGCTAGGGAAGAAGGGGTTAGGAGTGTTTGACACTCACAGGTGCCTCACAGGCTAGGCATAAGCTGTGGGGACATACGAGTCTCAAAACCCCCTTCATAAGAGTGGAAGAGCGATAGTGATAGGGGATTCAATTGTAAGGGGAATAGATAGGCGTTTCTGCGGCCGCAACCGAGACTCCAGGATGGTATGTTGCCTCCCTGGTGCAAGGGTCAAGGATGTCTCGGAGCGGGTGGAGGACATTCTAAAAAGGGAGGGAGAACAGCCAGTTGTCGTGGTGCACATTGGTACCAATGACATAGGTAAAAAAAGGGATGAGTTCCTACGAAATGAATTTAAGGAGCTAGGAGCTAAATTAAAAAGTAGGACCTCAAAAGTAGTAATCTCGGGATTGCTACCAGTGCCACGTGCTAGTCAGAGTAGGAATCGCAGGATAGCTCAGATGAATACGTGGCTTGAGCAATGGTGCAGCAGGGAGGGATTCAAATTCCTGGGGCATTGGAACCGGTTCTGGGGGAGGTGGGACCAGTACAATCCGGACGGTCTGCACCTGGGCAGAATCGGAACCAATGTCCTCGGGGGAGTGTTTGCTAGTGCTGTTGGGGAGGAGTTAAACTAATATGGCAGGGGGATGGGAACCAATGCAGGGAGATAGAGGGAAACAAAAAGGAGGCAAAAACAAAAGACAGAAAGGAGATGAGGAAAAGTGGAGGGCAGAGAAACCCAAGGCAAAGAACAAAAAGGGCCATTGTACAGCAAAATTCTAAAAGGACAGAGGGTGTTAAAAAAACAAGCCTAAAGGCTTTGTGTCTTAATGCAAGGAGTATCCGCAATAAGGTGGATGAATTAACTGTGCAAATAGATGTTAACAAATATGATGTGATTGGGATTACGGAGACGTGGCTCCAGGATGAGCAGGGCTGGGAACTCAACATCCAGGGGTATTCAACATTCAGGAAGGATAGAATAAAAAGAAAAGGAGGTGGGGTAGCATTGCTGGTTAAGGAGGAGATTAAGGCAATAGTTAGGAAGGACATTAGCTTGGATGATGTGGAATCTATATGGGTAGAGCTGCAGAACACCAAAGGGCAAAAAACGTTAGTGGGAGTTGTGTACAGACCTCCAAACAGTAGTAGTGATGTTGGGGAGGGCATCAAACAGGAAATTAGGGGTGCGTGCAATAAAGGTGCAGCAGTTATAATGGGTGACTTTAATATGCACATAGATTGGGCTAACCAAACTGGAAGCAATACGGTGGAGGAGGATTTTCTGGAGTGCATAAGGGATGGTTTTTTAGACCAATATGTCGAGGAACCAACTAGGGGGGAGGCCATCTTAGACTGGGTGTTATGTAATGAGAAAGGATTAATTAGCAATCTCGTTGTGCGAGGCCCCTTGGGGAAGAGTGACCATAATATGGTGGAATTCTGCATTAGGATGGAGAATGAAACAGTTAATTCAGAGACCATGGTCCAGAACTTAAAGAAGGCTAACTTTGAAGGTATGAGGCGCGAATTGGCTGAGATGGATTGGCGAATGATACTTAAGGGGTTGACTGTGGATGGGCAATGGCAGACATTTAGAGACCGCATGGATGAACTACAACAATTGTACATTCCTGTCTGGCATAGAAATAAAAAAGGGAAGGTGGCTCAACCGTGGCTATCAAGGGAAATCAGGGATAGTATTAAAGCCAAGGAAGTGGCATACAAATTGGCCAGAAATAGCAGCGAACCTGGGGACTGGGAGAAATTTAGAACTCAGCAGAGGAGGACAAAGGGTTTGATTAGGGCAGGGAAAATGGAGTATGAGAAGAAGCTTGCAGGGAACATTAAGACGGATTGCAAAAGTTTCTATAGATATGTAAAGAGAAAAAGGTTAGTAAAGACAAATGTAGGTCCCCTGCAGTCAGAATCAGGGGAAGTCATAACGGGGAACAAAGAAATGGCGGACCAATTGAACAAGTACTTTGGTTCGGTATTCACGAAGGAGGACACGAACAACCTTCCGGTTATAAAAGGGGTCGGGGGGTCTAGTAAGGAGGAGGAACTGAGGGAAATCCTTATTAGCCGGGAAATTGTGTTGGGGAAATTGATGGGATTGAAGGCCGATAAATCCCCAGGGCCTGATGGACTGCATCCCAGAGTACTTAAGGAGGTGGCCTTGGAAATAGTGGATGCGTTGACAGTCATTTTCCAACATTCCATTGACTCTGGATCAGTTCCTATGGAGTGGAGGGTAGCCAATGTAACCCCACTTTTTAAAAAAGGAGGGAGAGAGAAAACAGGGAATTATAGACCGGTCAGCCTGACATCGGTAGTGGGTAAAATGATGGAATCAATTATTAAGGATGTCATAGCAGTGCATTTGGAAAGAGGTGACATGATAGGTCCAAGTCAGCATGGATTTGTGAAAGGGAAATCATGCTTGACAAATCTTCTGGAATTTTTTGAGGATGTTTCCAGTAGAGTGGATAAGGGAGAACCAGTTGATGTGGTATATTTGGACTTTCAGAAGGCGTTCGACAAGGTCCCACACAAGAGATTGATGTGCAAAGTTAGAGCACATGGGATTGGGGGTAGTGTACTGACATGGATTGAGAACTGGTTGTCAGACAGGAAGCAAAAAGTAGGAGTAAATGGGTACTTTTCAGAATGGCAGGCAGTGACTAGTGGGGTACCGCAAGGTTCTGTGCTGGGGCCCCAGCTGTTTACACTGTACATTAATGATTTAGATGAGGGGATTAAATGTAGTATCTCCAAATTTGCGGATGACACTAAGTTGGGTGGCAGTGTGAGCTGCGAGGAGGATGCTGTGAGGCTGCAGAGCGACTTGGATAGGTTAGGTGAGTGGGCAAATGCATGGCAGATGAAGTATAATGTGGATAAATGTGAGGTTATCCACTTTGGTGGTAAAAACAGAGAGACAGACTATTATCTGAATGGAGACAGATTAGGAAAAGGGGAGGTGCAAAGAGACCTGGGTGTCATGGTACATCAGTCATTGAAGGTTGGCATGCAGGTGCAGCAGGCGGTTAAGAAAGCAAATGGCATGTTGGCCTTCATAGCAAGGGGATTTGAGTACAGGGGCAGGGAGGTGTTGCTACAGTTGTACAGGGCATTGGTGAGGCCACACCTGGAGTATTGTGTACAGTTTTGGTCTCCTAACCTGAGGAAGGACATTCTTGCTATTGAGGGAGTGCAGCGAAGGTTCACCAGACTGATTCCCGGGATGGCGGGACTGACCTATCAAGAAAGACTGGATCAACTGGGCTTGTATTCACTGGAGTTCAGAAGAATGAGAGGGGACCTCATAGAAACATATAAAATTCTGACGGGGTTAGACAGGTTAGATGCAGGAAGAATGTTCCCAATGTTGGGGAAGTCCAGAACCAGGGGTCACAGTCTAAGGATAAGGGGTAAGCCATTTAGGACCGAGATGCGGAGGAACTTCTTCACCCAGAGAGTGGTGAACCTGTGGAATTCTCTACCACAGAAAGTTGTTGAGGCCAATTCACTAAATATATTCAAAAAGGAGTTAGATGAGGTCCTTACTGCTAGGGGGATCAAGGGGTATGGCGAGAAAGCAGGAATGGGGTACTGAAGCTGAATGTTCAGCCATGAACTCATTGAATGGCGGTGCAGGCTAGAAGGGCCGAATGGCCTACTCCTGCACCTATTTTCTATGTTTCTATGTTTCTATGACACAGTCTCTCCAGGGGTGCTCTTGCAGCACTCAGCGTACCTCACAGGCCAGGCATAAGCTGTGAGGGCAGAAGCCCAGAGAAAGACACCCAAGGCACAACAACACTCCGCGAGAACCCCTTACAGAACATGGTGACCGTGGCAGGACATAAGCAAACAGGAGATGTTAATATAACAGATAAGGTGATAAGAGAGGAAACTAAAATGGAAGAGAGAATTTCCTCATACATTTTTGGCAAGGTGAACCTCACCAAACCTTGGGTGCAAGCCCTCACACGGGCAGAGCGCCCAGTGGATGCTGCTGCCCAGTGGACAGCAGGGCAGGACCACAACCACAGGGTGGAAAAGGCCATCTGGCTTATCTGCTTCACCCGCCAAGTCCGAAAGCTCGACCAGCGGGTGAAGGACTTGGAACAGATTCTTCAGAAATCAGAGGGGCTCTCTGCTATCCGGGCTGTGGTTGGGGACAACCTGCTGGCCGAATTAGCTGGGGAGCAGCAAAGGAACCGGCAGTTGGAGGAGACCTTCCGAAATAGCCGGGACTATCTTCAGTGTCAGGTCACTGAGGCCAAGGGTAGTGAGGAGTCCCTCCGGGAACAGAACTCTCGGTACACCCAGAAAATTTGGGAACTAGAGAATAAAGTAAAAGATGTACAGGCAGCCTATAAAGTGGCCAGTAGCACTGAGTTTGCAGATCACGGTCCCTGCCAGGAGAGGATTAAAACTCTCACCCACGCTCTATCCCAGGCAAAGGGGATGGTTGCCCTGATAGGATCCGGAGGGTCCACAGGGGACAAAGGAGAGTATTGGGGGATAGAGGAGAATCCAAAGGCAAGAGACGCCCGACCACCTCCTGAGGCACCGGTGGTTTGTCCGGCGGGGTACCAGGATGAGCGGGGCGCGCAGGTAGTAGCATACCCAAGGCTAGGGGCAGGACCAATGTGTCCCGCTCAGCAGCAGGGATGTGCGGCTCCCGCCGAGGGTCAGTTAAGGGCTGGATCAGGCGACCAGGCACTGTCTGCTGCACCGGGTATGGTGAGACAGCCGGAGGTAGAGGGACCAGCGCAGAAAGATCCTGAACAAGGGCGGATGTGCCCGGTCAGGCAGCGCAAGTACGGTCCTCCACAGGGAGGTGGCCAAGGTCAGGGAGCGCTGGAGAGCGACTTTATTGCTCAGGGCCATGGTGGCCCATTTGGCCAAACTCACTCGCAGTGGGGACCCATCTATCCACTTCATGGAGGTGATGCAGGCAGGGGAAATTAATGGGTGCGACGAGGAAGAGACAGCCAAGCTGCTGCTCTTCTCTCTGGACACCAAATTGTACCAGGCCCTACCGGCAGAATGCCGGAGGGGGCAGCACACATTTACTGAGGTCCAGAGGGCCGTCCTTGAGGCTATGGGCTTCGATGACGGCAGTCCTTTCGAACGGGTCGAAAGGACAAGGCAGCTCGCAGGGGAAACCCCGCAGGCGTTTGCAGACAGGCTGTGGGTGGTATATCACGCAGCCTGTGGGGAGCTCCTCGACCGGGCGAATCTTTCCGCGGTACAGACTGGCCGCTGGCTGAGGATGCTGGTGGCAAACTGCTTGCCCCGGCTCAAGGCCAGGGGCAGAACTGTGGTTCTATTCCTGGGACCCCCAACCTCACCGAGGAAGCAGTGGTCAGGCAACTGGCACTGGTCCAACGGAATGGAGGAGGGGAGGAGGAGAAAACCTCCAAAGGTCGGGTAAATGAAGTAAAACCCAACTCGATTCCTAAAAGGGAATGGCACCAGGAGGGTGGCCACTCGTCTGATAAGGAGGGAGTGTGCTACAGGTGCGGGAAAGCTGGGCATTTTAAAAGGGATTGCAGGAGCCCAGTAAAGAGACATGGGGGAAGAAGTTCTTTAGGAGCCGCCCAGAGTGGGGGAAGTGGAGGGAGCTCCTCACCATCCCTTGACGAGATAGTAGCTGCAGTGAGGACACCACTGGAGGGGACTGGGAAGGTAGTCACGGCAACAGGCACCAGCAACCCTGCCAGTACAGAGGCCGTGACTAGCCCAGACCCAGCCTGCATACCTGTGCCCACTAGAATATGACCCCTGGGGATGACCCTGGGTCAAGATGGAGGTTGAGGGTGTATTGGGTATTTACCTTTTGGACACTGGTGTTTCCAGCATGATAGTCCATTCGGAGGACCCCGCAACCTCACCTCTATCAAACGGGGTGCCGTATCAACTAGTTGGGTTCACAGGAAATGAGAAGGCTGGGTTTTTCTCAGTCCCGCTCGCAGTTCGTTTAGGAGCACTCCAAACACAATGGAAGTGCGTCCTGATGAACTGGGAGCAGGTGGGAAAAGGGATCTTGGGGGCTGATTTCATCATCGCTCGCCAGATCCTAGTAGACTTGAGGAATCACTGTCTATGGGGCACAGTGGGCACGGGAGCAGAGGGAGAAGTCATGGTTATTGATAAGAAACAGGGAAAAGGGACTCTGTGTACAATGAAGCCAAAAGGGGGTTACGACCTGGAGGTTCTGGTCGGTAACACCCCGGCCGAGTACCGGGCCTATGTGCAAGCAAATCTTGCAGCATTTGCCACCCATAAACACGATTGTGGGAGAGTCACAGGAGTGGAGGTTAGAATAGATGGGGATCCCATGTCCCGCCCGCAAAAGCAGTATGGCTTTCCCCGAGAGGCAGAAGCAGACTTGGAGACAGCTTTAAGCTCGCTTGTCGAGCAGGGTGTTTTGAGACCCATAGCCACCCATGTCAACTCCCCGCTTTGGCCGGTTAGGAAACCGGACAATTCTTGGAGGGCTATGGTGGATTATAGGGTGCTCAATAAAAACATCCCAGCTTGTGCTCCCACAGTAGCGGCGGTTGCGGATCTGATAGGGGAAATCCCTGCATCCGCAACCACGTTCCCAGTGTTGGACATATCCAACGGGTTCTGGTCTATCCCTGTACGGTGGGAAGACCAGTACAAGTTTGCCTTCACCTTCCGGGAACAGCAGTATACATGGAGCTGCCTCCCACAGGGCTTTCATAATAGTCCCAGCATCTTTCACCAATGCATGGCGAACTGCTTAAAAGGCTTCAGCCAACCACGCCAGCTGGTCCAGTATGTGGACGACCTGTTGTTGTTCACAGACAGCAGTGAGGAACACGGTCCACTGCTGGCCGAACTGCTGGTCTTACTGAAGGAAGGGGGTTTTAAAGTTAACCCCAAGAAAGCCCAGATAGGTCTAGGAGAGGTAAAATTCCTGGGCCTGATGATAAGGGCAGGAGAAAGGACCAGTGCAGGAAGTCCCTGTCCCTAGGGATGTGTCGGGGGTAAGGTCTTTCCTGGGAATCACTGGCTACTGTAGGGACTTCATCGAGGACTATGCAGCCACTGCCGCCCCTCTGCTCAGACTCCAACATAAGGGGGTCGAGTGGGAATGGGACGAGGGCTGTGAGGCAGCATTTGTCCGTCTTAAGAGAGACCTGCAGGTAGCACCAGCCCTAGGGGCAATTGATGGGGGGGAGGAATTCTTCCTGGAGGTGGCAGCCAGTGACAACAGCTTAAGTGCAGTATTGCTCCAGGGGCGAAACGGTCAGCTGAGACCAGTGGTGTACTCCTCCAGGGTCCTCACGGAGGTAGAAAAGGGATACTCCAATTGTGAGAGGCACTTGCTTGCCACCCACTGGGCAGTAAAGAGAGCTCAGATCTTTACCGGAATATCCCCCATTACACTCCTCACCCATCATACCCCGACGCAGATACTGTTGGACGGGAGGATTAAGGACGGGACAGTGAGCAGTGCTAGAATCACTCGCTGGACCCTCCTCCTCTCCCAAATGACTTTAAAGGTCAAGGGCCTCTGCGAGCCCAGGCTAGCAGCAAATTTAATCTATCCAGGGCAGCCGCATCGATGCTCTGTGGAGGGAGTATGGGACATTAACTTTGGATTTCGGGCAGGGATACACCCCACAGGCCGCGAGATCTACGTTGATGGCTCCAGTTCAGTGTCCGCGGGTACAAGACTCACGGGCTGCGGAGTTTGGGATCCCAAGGCAGGGATTGCCTTGGCTCTTAAACTCCCATGCACCCTGAGCGCCAGCAGGCAGAACTCTCGGCGGTGATGTATGTGGAATTCCCTACCCCATATACGATTTGCTCGGACAGCATGTTCACTTGCAATTCATGTACAGAGTATCTGACGATTTGGTCACGCCGGGAGTACACCTCTGCGGCTGGGAGTACACCTCTGTGACCAAACCCCTGCTAGAAAAGATCGTGACTGCAATGGGAGAAACCGGGGATGTATATATCTATAAGGTAAAGGCCCACTCCAAAACTGAGCCACGGGGGGAAGGTAACCATCAGGCAGACCTGCTGGCAAGGGAAGGTGCTTGTACAGGTCGCCCATGTGACCCATACGAGGCAGGCAGGATAGCAGCAGCAAGAAGCAAGCCAGGGACACAAGGGAGCGTAGGGGCGGCTGTGGCCCCGGACCTTAAAGTAGTCCAGATGCAGGATCCTGTCCTGAAGGCTGCCTTGGCTGCTATCAAAAAGGGGGAAAAGGCTGAGGGCCCATACAGTGCTGCAGATATTGCTGTGCGGGAAGGCATGTTGTTTAAAGGGGACAAATGGGTAGTGCCGCCACAACACCGGAGGGAATTCCTTCAGCTGGCCCATGAGGGTCCAGGTGCGGGACACCCTGGACCGGAATCTACCTGGTAACGGGTAGAAAAGGCAGGGTGATGGCCAGGCCTCTGGGAAGACGTCCGCGACTTCTGTGCGGGCTGTCTGGTTTGTGCTGCAAACAACCCAGACCCTCAGAATAGGAAGGTGTCTATGGGACACATCAGGCAGGTAGAGGGACCATGGCAGTCGATCCAGATCGACTACATCGGACCCCTACCGGCCGCCCAGGGAGGTTATAAATACTGCCTCGTCCTGGTGGATGTGTTTTCCAAGTGGGTGGAAGCCTTCCCTTGTCGAACAGCTGCCGCGGTGGGGACTGCAAAAATCCTGGTGAGGGAGGTGTTCTCTCGGTGGGGTCTATCTCAAATCGTGGAGTCCGACCGGGGAAGCCACTTCACCGGCCAGGTGATGCAGGCCACCCTAAAGGTGCTGGGGATAAGAGCCAAATGGCATGTCGCCTACAACCCTCAGTCCTCAGGCCCCGTAGAATGCCTGAACCGGACCCTAAAGGAAAGGCTGCGCAAGGAGACGGGAGACTCACTGAACAAGTGGGTGGAGGTCTTACTGTTGGTCCTCATGGGAATCCGGGCCAGTCAGTCAAAGAGCACAGGGTACTCACCCCATGAGCTGATGACTGGCCGGATCATGAGAACCCCAGTGCATGTGTTGGCGCCGGTTCTCACCGAAGGGCAGCTTCGAGAGGTGAACCGGGACCGCTTCGTCAGGAATCTGTTTGAACAGATTCACTGGCAGGCGGCCAACAACATGGGTAAACAGCACCGTGCCAATCGGCTGCTGCTGGAACCCCGTAGTCACCATGATTGGGAGGTGGGCGACCAGGTGATGCTGAGAAGCTTCGCCCGGGTCGGGGTATTTGAACCACTGTATATGGGACCATACAGCATAGTCGACAAGGCTAGCCCTATGGTTTATGCGGTTCAATTGCCTCGCCGGGTGAAGTGGTATCACATTAATCAGTGTAAATTGTTTGACCCCAAAAGAGGTAAAAAACAGAGGGGACGAGCAAGGGAAGGGAATCAGGCACTGGGGGAAGAACAGGCCCCGGTGGATTTGGAGGCTCCGGAGGAGGCAGCGGGCCCCGAAGCTCTACAGCCAGGGCTGGTTCACTGCTCCTGTAAGGCTATCCCACCACTGGGTAGAGGTTCCCAGCCCACTAACAGAAGTAGGGAGAAAGGCTCTACCATTAGCAAGGTCCAACGAGAAGCTGAACCTCTCATGGTGGATCAGCTGGGGCTAGCCCAAGAGGTGGAGGAGATAGCATTGCAGCCCATAACGTGGGACTCTGCACTGACAGTAAGGAGGAGTGACAGAGTGCCACAGCCCAGGGCGCCGTGGTCCCCTGTTTACTTAGCTTCCCGCCCCAGACCGAGAAGGTGAAAGACAACAGGGAGGGTGCTCTGTTGCGCCAGCAAGGGTCTCCCACCGATTATCCGGGGCTCGGGACGGCCTTGGAGGGCAGCACAAGACTCATTAAGGGGGACTATACGAGCCCCTCAGCGGAGGGCATCCTGGTCCCCTGGGTACGGTCAGCCGAGTGGTCGACGACGCCTGTACAGTGACAGGATGTAGCCTGGCCACCCGGGGACGGGTGGCGGTGTATATATTTTCCCTTCCTGTTTTGTTACTTTGTGTTGTGTGCAGATGTGTTTAGGTAAGGCAATGACGGTTGGGTACAGCATTTTTGTGTTTGGAACATGTTACGCGGGCCGAGCCTGGAGAGGTCTCTCAAGGCAAGGCCATGTTCTTCTTGCCTTTCAGATGTCAACACCTCCCTACTGGACGTTAGTGATGCTGGTATCGCTAAGGATCTGCACCGGGCACCGAGGGGACACCGAGGACTCCCTGGTTTACGGATGCTCCGGGGGCAGAGCGCTGACAGTGACCACAGGAGAAGGGACTCCGGCGGCGGATGGCCGGGTCACCTACTCCCACGAGGGGAAATGGCCTGGGTGGTTGTGATCGAGCTCCACCAAGTACTCCAACCATAAGGACTTTACCTACGGAGAGGCCTCCATCCCCTGCCCGGAGATCACTGTGGCCACTTCCAGAGTGAGAGTGACAGAAGGCAGGAAGGTATGCCTAACTTGCCAAGGGGACATACCTCTGGGACGGTGGTGGTGGCTCAGAAAGCTCAAGAGGGACGTGGGAGACCAACACTCGGATTGGGAACATCTGGATAATGATACCTACCGAACCATCATGGGGTCATCTGGCGGGGTAACGGTGTGCTGGGAGAAATGGTGGGCGTACAACCAAGGAATTTATTTGTGTATGTGGGGATCCACTCGCGTGTGTTCAGAGGGGGTCTCCATTGCTTTTTATAGGTGGTGGCAGGATGTCGGGGATGGGGTGGTATGGGATCGCAGCGGGGAGGCGTGTGTGATCCCCAATCCCCGGGTATCAGTAAATGCCACCGAACTTGTAGTTCGGGAAAGAAAATACCCACCCACGGCCAAGCCCACCGTCCCACATGGGTGCCCGACAACAACCAGGGGGCCGGGGAATGGTTTAGTGTTGGTCCCTACCGAGAAACTACTTTATCAGGGGGTACACTACGCGGTGGCTAAATCTGACAGAAGTCCGCCTACCTACGTGGTGTCCCCGGGAAACCGAGCTGTTATACCAGGCTCTGCTGCGGGAGATGTTCCGGAAGTTCTATGAACTGGACTTCGGGGATGTCAAAGTGACAGACTTGTATAAACAGTGGGATAGGGCCGAACCGGGCAGGCAGAGGCGTGGCACTTTAAATGACATTTTTACGGGGTTTAACATCGGGGCGTCCGCCATAAACAGTTTGGATAACATGCAGCTGGCCCTTCAGATAAATGGGTTAAAGAATCAGCTGTGCAAAATCCTGGGGGACGAGAATACCGCAGTGGGATCCGTGCTCCACGAAGAGGTGGCAATGACAGTTCACTTAAATGAGATTATCTCTCAATTGGAGGCGCAGGCCAGGGCTGTAAACGCCTTGATTCAGGAGGATAGAAACGCCTCCGATCAAGCCGCCCAAAATGAGTTGTGTGTGCTCTATGGGGCCTGGTTGCTGGGAGAGGGACAGAGTAACCTCGAGGATCTGAGACAGGGACAGGTCCCCTCCTGGATCAGCAACCAGCACGTAGTAGCACTGCACCCTATGATAATGTTTTGAGTCCTTGCCAACTTCGTGTAGCGTCGAAAGCCTACCCCGGTGGACTGTGGAAAGTCAAACCATACCATCATGGGTGTGGTGGTCAGGATGCCCGTGATGGGGGCATCCCCATGACCAGCACCCCTGTACCGAGTGGAGGATGTGGGAGTCATTCGTGGAGGGGTGCATGTTCGATTCCGAGAGGTCCCACCTTATGTCACAATGTGGGAGCACACTGTGACAGGTACAGACCTCTCGGGTTGTCGGAGCAGGGGAGCACAGGTAATCCTGTGCCCCAGTACTTGAACGCTTTTGCAAGGCCACACTGCGGGTTCAGCACTGCTGGGGCAGAGCCTATCAATTGCACAATGGATTCCAGAGGGCGAGAGTGACTGCCCTCGACATCAAGGCAGCATTTGACTGAGTGTGGCATCAAGGAACCCCAGTAAAACTGAAGTCAATGGGAATCAGGGGGAAAACTCCCCACTGGCTGGAGTCATACCTACCACAAAGGAAGATGGTTGTGGTTGTTGGAGGCCAATCATCCCAGCTCCAGGACATCGCTGCAGGAGTTCCTCAAGGCAGTGCCTAGGCCAAACCATCTTCAGCTGCTTTGTCAATGACCTTCCCTCCATCACAAGGCCAGAAGTGGGGATGTTCGTGGATGACTGCACAGTGTTCAGTTCCATTCACAACTCCTTCGATAATGGAGAAGTCCATGCCCACATGCAGCAAGACCTGGACAACATTCAGGCTTGGGCTGATAAGTGGCAAGTAACATTCGCGCCACACAAGTCGAACCACCGCTCCTTAACATTCAATGGCATTACCACCGCTGAATTCCCCCACCATCAACATCCTGGAGGTCTTAACTGGAACAGCCACGTAAATATTGTGGCAACAAGAGCAGGTCAGAGGCTGGGTATTCTGTGGCGAGTGTCTCACCTCCTGACTCCTCAAAGTCTTTCCACCATTTACAAGGCACAAGTCAGGAGTGTGATGGAATACTCTCCACTTGCCTGAATAAGTGCAGCTCCAGCAACATTCACGAAACTCGATACCATCCAGGACAAAGCAGCCCGCTTGATTAGCACCTCATCCACCACCTTAAACATTCACTCCCTCCACCACTGGCGCACCGTGGCTGCAGTGTGCACCATCTACAAGATGCACTGCAGCAACTCGCCAAGGCTTCTTCGGCAGCACCTCCCAAACCCACGACCTCTACCACCTAGAAGGACAAAGGCAGTAGGTGCCTGGGGACACCATCACCTGCAAGTTCCCCTCTTAACTTAAGATAACAAGGCTCTGTGACTCATGGACTCCATTTTTGGAACTTGCAACACAAAAGACAGCATTCTGGGAATAATCTAGGTGTTAGCATTCTACAAAAATGGTGCAGTATGTAGGGGAGGACGAAAACCCCCTCATTTTACCCAGAAGGAAAAGGGCTGTGGGATCTGTCTGTGCTGTGAATTGAAACCGATACAGTTTGACCTTGGCAGAGCAGTGATTGGACGGGGGAGGACACTGGAGGGCCAATGGTGAGACAGAGTCAGCCCGAAGCATGGGGCTTTCAAGCCAATGGGAGAGCACTTGCTCAAACTGTGGGACTGACTCACAGCCATTATCGGACTATTGTCTTCCCCATGTTTACACTATGGAAGGAAATTATGCAGACCTTCAGAAAACTAGGGAACCCAAAACAAACCAAGGACCTACACAATGGCTACAGGAGGCCAACGCAATCAACACCCACTCAAACCTTGAGTAGGTTAACATCAGTGGAAAAAAGCCGCAATAGTCTTAAACTGCTGCATTTTTCAAAATCACAAAGCCCACCAATGGGAAGAATCGATTTCAGCAGGAGAGGCAGACTGGATAATCTGGCTATAAAAAGAGGTTTCTGACGTAGTGTGGGTGGTTCCCTGCTCGTTATCCAACAACCATCAAGCTTCTCGACACTGAAGGAAAACCAGTGTCCGAAGACACCGAAGATAGAAGAAACAAACCACCAGACTTGCAGAAGGCACAGTAGTGAGTATAACCTCTGGTCCCCAGAACTCCCAACTCAGTTAGGCCAGGAAAGGTGGGAGGTTGGGCATTGTACTGCTAAACTTGTGTAAAGATTTTCGTTGTGTCCGTTTAGTGGGATTTAGGGGGATTATTTTGTTGGTGTATTGCTGTTTGTTGAGATACACCTTGTTAAATAAATTGGAAGCTGAAGTTCCTCTTGGAATCACCTTGTCTCAGTTCTATTGTATTACATCTCCTGATCATGAGTCTTATGTCAGAACAGTGTAAGAGAAGCTAGGAGCGCCTCAAAAACGCTCAACTGTGTGTCACAGGCTAGGGAAGAAGGGGTTAGGAGTGTTTGACACTCACAGGTGCCCCACAGGCTAGGTATAAGCTGTGGGGACGCACGAGTCTCAAAACCCCCTTCATAAGCTGTGGACACAGTCTCTCCAGGGGTGCTCTTGCAGCACTCAGGGTACCTCACAGGCCAGGCATAAGCTGTGAGGACAGAAGCCCAGAGAGAATCACCCAAGGCACAACACTCCCCGAGAACCCCTTACAAGTGGTTATTTAATATACAGATAATTATTTTTATCGAAAAAAATACTGCAAAACAGGTGACATCAAGTCTGATTTTGTCACACACCATACTGACTTGGAAATATATCGTCGTTCCTTCATCGTCACTGGGTCAGAATCCTGGAACTCTCTCCCTAACAGCACGGACTGCAGTGGTTCAAGAAGGCGGATCACCACCACCTTCTCGAGGGGCAATTAGGGATGGGCAATAAATGCCGGCCTTGGCAGCGACGCCCACATCCCAGAAGTGAATGAAAAAAATACCATTATTTAACAGAAATCTATCAATCTCAGATTTAAAATTAATGATTGATCCAGCCTCAATTGCCATTTGCAGAAGAGAGTTCCAAACTTTTACCACCCTTTGTGTATAGAAGTGTTTTCTAACTTCACTCCTGAAAGGTCTGGCTCTAATTTTTAGACTATGCCCCCGAGTCCTAGAATCCTCAACCAGCAGAAATAGTTTCTCTCTATCTACGCTATCTGTCCCCCTTAGTATCCTGAAAACTTCAATCAGATACCCCTGAACCTTTTAAATTCTAGGAATTACAACCCTAATTTATGTAATCTATCTTTGTAACTTAACTCTTGAAGTCCAGGTATAATTCTGGTAAACCTTCACTACACTTAGCCTGACATCAGTAGTGGGGAAAATGTTGGAATCAATTATTAAAGATGAAATAGCAGCGCATTTGGAAAGCAGTGACAGGATCGGTCCAAGTCAGCATGGATTTATGAAAGGGAAATCATGCTTGACAAATCTTCTGGAATTTTTTGAGGATGTAACTAGCAGAGTGGACAAGGGAGAACCAGTGGATGTGGTGTATTTGGACTTTCAAAAGGCTTTTGACAAGGTCCCACACAAGAGATTAGTGTGCAAAATCAAAGCACATGGTATTGGGGGTAATGTACTGATGTGGATAGAGAACTGGTTGGCAGACAGGAAGCAGTGAGTCGGGATAAACGGGTCCTTTTCAGAATGACAGGCAGTGACTAGTGGAGTGACACAGGGCTCAGTGCTGGGACACCAGCTCTTTACAATATACATTAACGATTTAGATGAAGGAATTGAGTGTAATATCTCCAAGTTTGGAGATGACACTAAGCTGGGTGGCAGTATGAGCTGTGAGGAGGATGCTAAGAGGCTGCAGGGTGACTTGGACAGGTTAGGTGAGTGGGCAAATGTATGGCAGATGCAGTATAATGTGGATAAATGTGAGGTTATCCATTTTGGGGGCAAAAACATGAAGGCAGAATATTATCTGAATGGCGGCTGATTAGGAAAAGGGGAGGTGCAACGAGACCTGGGTGTCATGGTTCATCAGTCATTGAAAGTTGGCATGCAGGTACAGCAAGCGGTGAAGAAGGCAAATGGTATGTTAGCCTTCATAGCTAGGGGATTTGAGTATAGGAGCAAGGAGGTCTTACTGCAGTTGTACAGGGCCTTAGTGAGGCCTCACTTGGAATATTGTGTTCAGTTTTGATCTCCCAATCTGAGGAAGGACGTTCTTGCTATTGAGGGAGTGTAGCGAAGGTTCACCAGACTGATTCCAGGGATGGCTGGACTGTCATATGAGGAGCGACTGGATCAACTGGGCCTTTATTCACTGGAGTTTAGAAGGATGAGAGGGGATCTCATAGAAACGTATAAGATTCTGATGGGACTGGACAGGTTAGATGCGGGAAGAATGTTCCCGATGTTGGAGAAGCCAGAACCAGGGGAAATAGTCTTAGGATAAGGGGTAGGCCATTTAGGACTGAGTTGAGGAGAAACTTCTACACTCAGAGAGTAGTTAACCTGTGGAATTCCCTGCCGCAGACAGTTGTTGATGCCAGTTCATTGGATATATTCAAGAGGGAGTTAGATATGGCCCTTACGGCTAAGGGGATCAAGGGGTATGGCAAGAAAGCAGGAAAGGGGTACTGAGAGAGTGATCAGCCATGATCATATTGAATGGTGGTGCAGGCTCGAAGAGCCGAATGGCCTACTCCTGCACCTATTTTCTGTCTTTCTATGTTTCTATGCACTCCCTCCACGGTCAATATATCCTTTCTAAGGTGTGGTGCCCAGAACTGCTCAGGTGTGGTCTAACCAGGGTTTTGTACAGCTGCAGCATAACCTCTACCCGCTTGTATTCTAGTCCTCTCGATATAAAGGCTAGAATCAACGTACCTGAACCCCAAGTCCCTTTGGACATCCAATGTATTTTCACCCTTCCATCCAATCAGGTAATGAAGAGACTCTACGCTTTCCAATTGCCCGTGGGAATTGTGCGCGTGTCAGGTGACCAATGGCGGGAGTGTGTGGGCGGGGCGACTGGGGACAGGAAGTCATGTGATCAAACCTCCATGAACACGTCCAATCAGAGATGGCGCCCTGGGTGCAGGGCATTGATTGGAGAGCAGAAACATCCAGAAGAAATCGGGGAAAGTAAATTTGGAAACGCAGCTAAAAATTGTGTAAAATTAGTCAAAAACCACTAGCACAGTTTTAGAATAATTCCTAAGCCGAGATATTTTATCCCATGCCATCCCATTCATCAGCCACCAGAGGGGAACATTGAGCTACAAATTACCATTGCTGTACTTTGTGTCTGTGGAACTGTACCCCAGTGAGAGTCAGTGTGTATGGAACTGTACCCCAGTGAGAGTCAGTGTGTGTGGAACTGTACCCCAGTGAGAGTCAGTGTTTGTGGAACTATACCCCAGTGAGAGTCAGTGTGTGTGGAACTGTACCCCAGTGAGAGTCAGTGTGTGTGGAACTGTACCCCAGTGAGAGTCAGTGTTTGTGGAACTATACCCCAGTGAGAGTCAGTGTGTGTGGAACTGTACCCCAGTGAGAGTTAGTGCCTTCAGGAGAGAGAGGAGAAAGAATGTTCAATGCATCAAGTATTTTATGGCCCAGCTGATTTGTTAACCTTGTGAAGGCACTGATACACCTTTGTGTAATTCACTGTGTGTTTATCCTGTTCTGACCCTGATCATTTCCGGAGGGGTGGGGGGGCGGTGGGGGGTAATTATTGCAGCATAAGGGGTGTTATCACTGCTCTGCGAAGATTCCTCTTTAATTTGAAGAGCGTTGGGACATATTGCTTTAATAATAATTAGGCATTTCAGTTTGTGAGAATTAACGTACAAAGGCCCAGGAGCTGCAGGCTGTGTCGATGCTCACAGCTGCCAGGCAGAGCTGGGGGTCATTGTGTCGGTGTTTAAGCTTTGCCCTCCTTTGCACAATGTCAGGAGCAAGGCAGCTGGCCATAGCTCTCCGATCACTCACTGTCGCCAAAATCACTCCCCAGGGCAGCACAACTGCACCCAGCTTGTTCCACACTGGGGATCGCTCACAACTTCATGCACAACAGTTGGTAAGCGTCTCCACATCACCGTGTGTCCCATGCTGTGGAGGGATCACAGGTAGAGGAATGGATTGTCACCGAGCCAAGATTATCGGCAACTCAGTATACCTTTCAGCAAACACTGAACATAATAAGAACATAAGAAATAGGAGCAGGAGTCGGCCATACGGCCCCTCGAGCCTGCTCCACCATTTACTACAATCATGGCTGATCTTCGATCTCAACTCCACTTTCCTGCCCGATTCCCATATCCCTTGATTCCCCTCGAAAATGTTTCCACTTGTGGGGGAGACCAGAACTCAGTCCTTAAATATAAGACAGTCACTAATAAATCCAATAGGGAATTCAGGAGAAACGTCTTTACCCAGAGAGCGGTGAGAATGTGGAATTCGCTGCCACAGGGAGTGGTTGAGGCAAATAGTATCGATTTAAAGGGCAAAAAGAGCGAAAGACTTGGATTTATACAACACCTTTCATGACCACCGGACGCCTCTAAGCGCTTTACAACCAATGAAGTGCTTTATGGAGTGTAGTCACTGTTGTAAAGTTAGATAAGAACATGAGGGAGAAAGGATATGGTGATGGGGTGAGATGAAGAGGGGTGGGAGGACCTGATGGGCCGAATGGCCTGTTTCTGTGCTGTAAAATTCGATGGTAATCTTCGGGGTTCCAGCGAGAGTGAAGAAAGCACCGATGGTTGGTCCTTTATTGGTGCTGACCACTGATCAAATTCTGACGGGTCTCCTTTTTCTTAGGCAGTCCCCCGGAGTCGAGGATGACTTGCTTCCACACTAATGAGTTCTCAGGTGACTGATGAGACCAATGTGGAATCTACAGTCTCTGTCACAGGTGGGGCAGACAGTGTTTGAAAGGACGGATGGGTGGGGGGCTCCTTCTGCTGTTCGTGCCCGGCCTCCGCATGATCCCGCCGAAGAGACACGAAGTGTTCAACGCCTTCCCGGATGATTCTCCTCCAACCTGAGTGCTCCCAGTTGTTGGTGAGGCTGGGACTTGTTTCTCTAGAAAAGACAAGGCTGAGGGGCGACCCGATGGAAGTCTTTAAAATTATGGAAGGGTAGACGTAGAGAAGGTGTTTCCACTTGTGGGGGAGACCAGAACTCAGGGCCAACAATAAATCCAATGGTGAATTCAGGAGAAACTTCTTTACCCAGAGAGGGTGAGAATGTGGAATTCGCTGCCACAGGGAGTGGTTGAGGCGAATAGCAGAGATGCATTTAAGTGGTGGCTGGATAAACACATGAGGAGGAAAGGAATGGAAGGATCTGCTGATGGAGTGAGATGAAGAGGGGGAAAGGGGGCTGGTGTGGAGAATAAACACCGGCACGGACCTGATGGGCCGAATGGTCTGTTTCTGTGCTGTAAACAGTTTGTAACCACTAACTCTTCCTGATTCTCCCCCTCCCCCTCTCCAAGAGCAAGGGCATGGCACCCTTGACTCCTATTGAGGCCAGATACTCTGTGCTAGGATACAACAGGGGAGCTTGGTGGGTCAAATGGCCTCTCCGCATTCCATGGTCTCTCCATTCCATGGCCAATATTCCAGGATCTCCCTCCCTAACAGCCCTGTGGGAGCACCTTCACCACACGGACTGCAGCGGTTCAAGCGCAGATTCACCAGAATGATACTGATGATAAAAGGGTTAAATTACGAGGACAGGTTACACATGAGATTCCCTCGAGGTTAGACGATTAAGGGGTGATTTAATCGAGGTGTTTAAGATGATTAAAGGGTTTGATCGGGTAGATGGAGAGAAACTATTTCCTCTGGTGGGGGAAGACCAGAACAAGGGAGCAGAACCTGAACATTAGAGCCAGGCTGTTCAGGGGTGATGTCAGGAAGCACTTCTTCACACAAAAGGTGTTGGGAATCTGGAACTCTCTCCCCCAGAGGCTGAAGGTCAATTGAAAATTTCAAAACTGAGATCAATGGATTTTTGTTGGGTAAGGGTATTAATGGTTACGGAACCAACGCGGGTAGCTGGAGTTAAGATACAGATCATTCGTGATCTAATTGAATGGCAGAATGGGCTGAATGGCCTCCTCCTGTTCTTGTTTTCCTAACTAGGGACGGGCAATCAATGCCGGCCTTGCCAGCGACACTACCATAACGGGAATGAAAACTGGGGTCAAGTGCCCGCGATGCCCTGCAGCGATTCTCCAACGCTCTGCTTTTCCAGCTGCCAAGCCCGTTGCACATTCGGTTCTTTGCAGTCGGGTGTACTCACTGTGCACACGCCCAGCATACTCACTGTGCACACGCCCAGGGTAGAGTGCACACGCACACCATACACACAGTGCACACGCCCAGCATACTCACTGTGCACACGCCCAGGGTAGAGTGCACACGCACACCGTACACACAGTGCACACGCCCAGCGTACTCACTATGCACATGCCCAGCCTACTCACTGTGCACACGCCCAGCGTACTCACTATGCACACGCCCAGCGTACTCACATTTCACACACCCTGCGTCTCCGCCCCACTGCCTCCTTCTCCAGCCTTGAGCTGAAGGAACACGCAGCGTTCAGTCCATCTCTCACCCTGACTTTCAAGGAAGCGAGATCGGTTTGCTGTTCATGTTTGATGGAAGATTTGATTTGCCAGTTCTCTCGCTAGCAGGGGTACAGTTCAGTCTTCCAGAAGCCCAATCATTACCTCGCACAGATGGTCATTCTTCAGGTGAAAGACCCGACAGTGATTGTTGGCAGGCTGTTCCACGACAACAACAACTTGCATTTATATAGCGCCTTTAACGTAGTAAAACATCCCAATGTACTTGCCAGGAGTGATTATCAAAGATTGATCCCTGTAACATATCACATGGTTTGCTATGAGCATGCTCAGTTCACTCTGGGCTAGTATAGCACAGGGACTGGCATCTTATGGTGTCACGGTCCATCACTTGTTCTACCCAAGTATATTACATTTTGGTGACGAGGATGGGACCCCAGAGCCATTTTTAGGGATCATGGAAGGACCCAGTGTTCAACCTTCCAGTGGATAAGTTTACGGAGAATTTGTGACACCTCAGCTGAATTGTTGGGCTGTTTTCCCATTAATGTTGCTGCAGAATGGTCTGTGCTTCGCCTTCGTGTGTCTGTACACACAGCAACAACGCCGTTGATTCTCATAGGGACACGGGTAGCGAGCTGAGTCACTGTGCGACGGGATCGGGACAATCATGGCCGTACCTCCGGGATTCATCGGCAGCCTCGGCGTATATGATCGAGCTCGCGAACCATTCGGTTCTTACACTGAGCAGATGGAGATGTTTTAGGGCCAACAACATTATTGAGAGCGAAGGTGCAGATGAGAATGTTCAAACTCAAAATAAAGTAATTTTTGAACGGAAAAAGCAATTTTTCTAACGAAGATCGAGCCAGATGTCTATGGAACATTGACAAACCTACTCGCCCTAGGGAAAGTGAAGGATGCGGCGTTTGAAGACATTGTTGTGAAACTCGATGGCCATTTTGACCCAAAGCCGTTAGAAATAGCAGAGAACTGTAAGTTTGGTAACAGAAACCAAAAACAAAGTGAAACCATCAGTGAGCACATTGCAGCTCTGAAGAATCTGTCTGTGCATTTTAACTTCGGCACATGTTTGGATCGAGTGTTGTGAGATAAGTTTGTGTGAGGACTGGTGGATGAGCGCACACAATCCAAGTTACTGAACACTCCGAACCTAATGTTTGACATAGCATGCAACATTGCCCGATCTATGGAGATGGCATCCAAGAATGCGAGGGAGCTCCGTTCAACTCCAGTGACCAGTGCAGCTGAGGTCCACAGTCACAAAGCCACCGCTGAAGCTAAAGCTGTGAGATCGAGTCAGAAGCCTGTCGCTGAGAACAGTTCAGTGAATTGTTATCGCTGCAAAGGAAATTGCTCACCACAGCCCTGCCAATAAAGAAATGTGAAGTGTTTTCACTGCCAGAAGCAAGGCCATATTTCAACAGCTTGCAGAGTGAGATCTGAAGAAGATGGAACCATTCTAGTGGTAATGCAAAGCAGCGACAGCAAAAGGGAGCAGTTCACAATATTGAAGTGAGCACACCTGATGTTGAAAAACTCAGCACCTACAGTATCTATGCCACTAGTGGCAACACTAGCAGTCGTGAGAAAGACTTTCTGTACAAAACCTTTGATCAACGAGCAATATATTGATATGTGTATCGACACGCCGGCGGACTGCTCGATCATGAGTAAGGACACATATGAGAGTAAGTTTCATCAAGTACCACTTACATTGAGTACCATTAAGTTAAAGACCTACTCTGGAGAAATCCTAGAGACATGTGGAAAAATGGAATGTGCAGTTCAGCACAAAGGCCAGTCAGTAAAGCTACCTATTGCAGTGAGATACAACAACAGGCCAACCCTCGGGCAAAGACTGGGTGAGAAAATTAAAACCAGACTGGAAAAACATCTTCAGTGTAGATGCTTCAAAGAAGCAACTTGACACAATGCTGAACAAGTACAAAAGCATTTTCACAGACATGGGGCTTCATTGGGTATGACGCGCATATCCGCATCAAGTCCAACGTGAAGCAAGTTCATTGTAAGGCAAGGCCGGTCCCCGATGCATTGAAACGTCAGATGGAGGAAGAGCTAGCGAAGCTCAGGGAGAATGGAGTGTTAGTAAAAACTGACAGAAGTGAATGGGTTACCCCAATTGTGGTCATGCCCAAAGCAGACAAAACTGTACGCTCGTGCGGTGACTACAAAGTTACTGTTAACCAAGCAGTTGACGATGAGCAGTACCCGTTAACTACATCACAGGATTTGTACACAGCACTCTCTGGGTTAAAGGTTGTCTCCGAGCTTGATCTGTCGCACGCTTACGCTCAGCTGACCGATGACAGAGAGAGTCAACAGTATCTCACCATCAACACACACCAGCGACTGTACTCGTAAACCAAGCTGCCGGATGGCGTAAAGTCCTCCCCAAAATCCTCCAGGCTACAATGGATAAGATTTTGCAAGGAGTTGCAAATTGTTTATGCAATTAGGACAATGTCAAATTGAAGAGGAGCAAATGTGTTTTGTGCAGCCTGAGATTGTGTACCTGGATCCGAAAGTGGCTGTAAACAGCTTGTAACCAGTGAAGGAAAAGGTTGATGCTCCAAAGCCACAGACGAGTCTGAGTTAAGATCTTTCCCTGGAATAGTCCAGTACTATACATGGTACTTACCTGAGTTAGTGACCATGTTAGTTCCAGTGCACGAGCTCCTTGAGAAGGATGTCCAGCGAAAGTAGACGAAAGCTCAATAGGAAGTTTACGATACGTGTAAGAGAAAGTTTACAATACTCTAGCGATGCTCTACTTGTGCATTATGCCATAGAGTGTGAGCTTCAGTTAGCGTGTGATGCTTCCAGCTATGGTATAGGAGGTATCATAAGCCAGGTAATGGATGAGGACCTTGATGACGTCACTCTTCACAGTGTTCCCTCCTGCACCAGCTCCCATTGCTCCCTGAAGTGGCATGCCTCCACGCTGTTCCCGGGTCGCCGCATCTGGACGACATCAAGGTCCAGGTCGGTGATTGGAGCGTGGGCAGATACAGCAGGAGCGGCGAGGGGTGGTGAGAGACTGTAGAGAGACGTGATCGGGGCCCAGGGGAGGCGCGAGTTCGGGCCCAGGGGCCCAGGGGCAGCACGGGCCAGCCCACACTGCGATACGTGTGCGCACTAGGTCCGTGCAGCAGAGCTGGTCTCCAGTTGTCTTGGGTAATCCTTGTCACTGAACCAAGACCTAGCTCTGTCAAGCCCGTGTGGTGGCTGGTGTGCAACGGTCACCCCACGTTAAAAAAATCCACGCACAGGAATCTTCCACCCTTCAGGATGTCGTTTGGGTCCTTCATTGAAACACCTGTGAACTCGTCCCTTTTTGGCGTGGAAGCAAGTCATCCTCGTTTCGAGGGACCGCCTATGATGATGAATGGATGAGGGCCAGTAAAAACTACTCGCATTCGCATCGCAAACCCTCACAAAGAGCGAAAGAAACTACATGCAAATTGAAAAGGAAGCTCTCACCATTGTGTTTGGAATCAAGAAATTGTAACAGTTCCTGATCACAAACCGCTCCCAGCAATATTGGGCCCAAATCTGCCATCCCTGCAATGGCTGCATCAAGAATGCAACGTTGGGCAGTGCTGTTGTAGGATTCGTTCCTTCCCGCAATGGCAAAAATTGGACTATTGAATATAAAACCTCAGAACTGCGTTACAGCCCGCAAAAAGAGCTGGGCAGCAAAGGTGTTTTGTATGTAACTATGTAATACTTGCCACCAGAGGGCGCGGCTGTTGGAGTCCTAATGGTCACCTGCCCACACGTATAAAAGGTTGGTTGCCATGTTGTTTAGGCACTCTTGAGTTGTAATAAAGAAGACTAAGGTCACACTAAGTTTAGCTCACACTACCCAACCTCGTGGAGTTCTTCTATGCACAACAATTGACGACGAGTAACAGAATACAAACCTTCACGCAACCATGGCTGCCGTTGGAATATTAGAGAGATTCGTAGAGGGTGATGATTGGGAAGCCTTCATCGAGTGTCTCGACCAGTACTTCGTGGCCAACGAGCTGGAAGGGGACACTAACACGGCCAAGCGCAGGGCGGTTCTCCTCACCGTCTGTGGGCCTAATCAAGAATCTGCTCTCACCGACAAAACCAACGGAGAAGGAATATACAGAGTTGTGCATGCTGAATCGGGACCACCTCAAGCCGAAGGAGGGTATCCTCATGGCTAGATATCGTTTTTAAACGCACCATCGCTCTGGGGGCCAGGACGTGGCGGATTATGTTGCTGACCTGAGACGCCTTGCGGGACCTTGCGATTTTGGAGCTGTGTTGGGGCAAATGCTGCGGGACTTTTTCGTGCTGGGCATCAACCACGAGGTCATTCTTCGAAAGCTGCTGGCTGCTGAAACCCTAGACCTGAGCAGGGCCATCGTGATCGCCCAGGCATGCATGACCACGATGATAACACCAAACAGATATCTTCCCAACATCGAAGCTCACCGGCAAGTACTGTGCAGAAAATTATGTCGCTAGTAGGCCAAATTGCATATGGCAGGGCCTATACGTCTGCAGCTGCCAGACCTGTGATGACTCAGAGTCCGCCATCAGGGTGAATGTGAATCCATTAGCACCGTGTTGACGCTGCAGGGGTAATCATCGGGCCCATCAATGTCGATTCAAGCACTACGTGTGCAAAGGCTGCACAACAATGGGGCACCTCCAGCGAATGTGCAAACATGCTGCGACATACCACGTGGCAGAGGATGATCGATCCGGCGCGGATCACACAACAGAGGCAACTCAATCCGAGGAAGAAGTGTATGGGGTACATACCTTCACCACCAAGAGCCCTCCTATAATGCTGCAATTCAAATTAAATGGAGTTCCAGTATCCATGGAGTTGGACACGGGTGCGAGTCAGTCAATAATGAGACAGAAGGCTTTCGAGAAACTGTGGGGCAATAAAGCTCAAAGGCCCAAACTGAGCCCGATTAATGCAAAGCTGCATATCTACACCAAAGAGCTCCCACCAGTCATTGGAAGTGCGGCAGTGAAGGTATCGTATGATGGAGCTGTGCATGACCTATCATTGTGGATTGTTCCAGGCAATGGCCCAACGCTGTTCGGCAGAAGCTGGCTAGAAAAGATTAGATGGAATTAGAACGACATCAAAGCACTATCTTCAGTGGATGACGCCTGAGCAAGTGGTGAGCAAGTTTCCCTCGCTATTCGAACCAGGCATTGGCAACTTCACAAGCGCCAAGGTACAGATCCATCTTGGCCCCGATGCACGGCCCGTCCATCACAAGGCTCGGGCGGTTCCGTACATGATGAGGGAGAATGTCGAGATCGAACTGGACAGACTCCAGCGCGAAGGAATCATATCGCCAGTCAAGTTCAATGACTGGGCTAGTCCAATTGTTCCGATGTTGAAAAGCGATGGCAAGGTCAAAATCTCCGGAGACTACAAGGTAACGATTAACCGAGTCTCACTACAGGACCAGTACTCGCAGCCCAAGGCGGATGACCTGTTCGCAATGTTAGCGGGGGAGAAATCGTTCACCAAGTTGGACCTAATCTCCGCCTACATGACTCAGGAGCTGGCTGAATCTTCGAAAAGTCTGACATGCATCAACACACACAAAGGGCTGTTTATATACCACAGGTGCCCTTTTGGGATTCACTTGACTGCAGCCATTTTCCAGAGAAACATGGAGAGTTTGCTGAAATCTGTTCCGCGCATGTTGTTTTTCAACACGACATCCTGATCACTGGTCGTGACACCATCGAACATCTACACAACCTGGAAGAGGTTTTAAGTTGCCTAGACAGAGTGGGCCTCAGGCTGAAACGCTCCAAGTGTGTTTCCCTGGCGCCAGAAGTCGAATTTTTGGGGAGAAAGATTGCAGCAGACGGCATCAGGCCCACAGACTCAAAGACAGAGGCCATCAAGAATGCATCCAGACCACAGAATGCGATGGAGCTGTGTTCGTTCCTGGGACTCCTCAACTATTTCGGTAACTTTCTACCCGGGTTGAACACGTTGTTAGAGCCTTTGCACATGTTGCTACATAAGGGTGATGATTGGGTTTGGGGCAAATCTCAAGGCACAGCCTTTGAGAAGGCCAGGAAACTGCCATGTTCACATAAGTTACTTGTACACTATGATCCATGTAAACATTTGGTGCTAGCTTGTGACGCCTCATCGTACGGGGTCGGCTGTGTGTTACAGCAAGCCAATGTATCGGGCAACCTCCATCCGGTTGCATAAGCATCTAGAAGTCTGTCTAAGGCTGAGCAAGCCTATAGTATGGTCGAGAAAGAGGCATTAGCATGTGTATATGGGGTTAAGAAAATGCACCAATACCTATTTGGACTTCAGTTTGAGCTTGAAACTGACCACAAGCCGCTCATTTCGCTGTTTTCAGAGAGCAAAGGTATAAATACCAATGCTTCGTCTCGCATCCAAAGATGGGCACTAATATTATCCACTTATGACTATGTTATCAGCCACAGACCAGGCACTGAAAATTGTGCCGATGCTCTCAGCTGGCTACCATTACCCACCACTGGGGTTGAAATGGCGCAGCTCGCAGACTTACTACTAGTCATGGATACTTTTCAGAACGAGGGGTCACCCGTCACAGCTTGCCAGATCAGAACCTGGACCAGCCAGGATCCTGTGCTATCATTAGTAAAGAGTTGCGTCCTAAATGGGAACTGGTCGGCCATTCCTGGGGAAATGCAAGATGAAATTAAGCCGTTTCACCGACGCAAAGGTGAACTGTCCATCCAGTCGGATTGTCTCTTATGGGGTAATCGTGTGATTTTGCCAAAATAAGGCAGGGAAACCTTTATATGCGACCTACACAATACCCACCCAAGCATTGTCATGATGAAGGCAATTGGCAGGTCGCATGTTTGGTGGCCCGGCATTGACTCGGACTTGGAGTTATGCATGCATCGGTGCAACACTTGCTCGCAACTGAGCAATGCACCAAGGGAGGCTCCACTGAGTCTTTGGTCATGGGGGGGTGGGGGGGAGGAGGGGTAGTTGTGTGTATGTTCAATAAAACAAACATATCTTGGTTGAGCCAAAACCCTGTGCCGTGTGTAATTTTGTTCTTATAAATCCTGACGTCAAAGAACCGTTTAACATGGGACTAGGCATTTAGAAACCCTTTCACCCTGCATACTACCTTTTTGTGTTTCATGTACAAGGAGCCCCCAGGTCCTTCCGTACTGTAGCACTTTGCAATTTTTCTCCATTTAAATTATAATTTGCTTTTCTATTTTTTCTGCCAAAGTGGATAACCTCACATTTTCCCACATTATATTCCATCTGCAAAATTTTTGCCCACTCACTTAACCTGTCTATATCCTTTTGCAGATTTCTTGTGTGCTTCTCACAATTTGCTCTCCTGCCCATTTTTGTATCATCATCAAACTTGGCCAGATTTCACTCAGTCCCTTTATCCAAGTCATTATTATAGAATGTAAATAGTTGAGGACCCAGCACCAATCCTGCGCACCTCACTAGTCACTGTTAGCCAACTGGAAAATGACCCATTTATCCCGACTCTTTGTTTTCTGTTTGTTAGCCAATCCTCTATCCATTCTAATGTATTACTCCCAACTCCATGAACTTTTATCTTGTGCAGTAACATTTTATGTGGCACCTTATGAATGCCTTCTGGAAATCCAAATACACCGCATCCACTGGTTCCCCCTTATCCATCCTGCTCGTTACATCCTCAAATAACTCCAGCAAATTTGTCAAACATGATTTCCCTTTCATAAAACCATGTTGACTCTGCTTGATTGAATTATGCTTTTCCAAATGTCCTGCTACTGCTTCCTTAATAATGGACTCCAGCATTTTCCCAACGACAGATGTTAGGCTAACTGGTCTATAGTTTCCTGCTTTTTGTCTGCCTCCTTTTTTAAATAGGGGCATTACATTTGCGGTTTTCCAATCTGCTGGGACCTCTCCAGAGTCCAGGGAATTTTGGTAGGTTACAACTAATGAATCCACTATCTCTGCAGCCACTTCTTTTAGGACCCGAGGATGCAAGCCATCAGGTCCAGTATTTAATCTCATTATTTTACCGAGTACTACTTCTTTAGTGATAGTGATTGTATTAAGTTCCTCTCTCCCTATAGCCCCTTGATTATCCAGTATTGGGATGTTTTTAATATCTTCTACCATGAAGACCAAAACAAAATATTTGTTCAAAGTCTCTGCCATTTCCCTGTTCCCTATTATTAATTCCCCAGTCTCATCCTCTAAGAGACCAACATTTACTTTAGCCACTCTTTTCCTTTTTATGTATCCCTGTAAAAACTCTTACTATCTGTTTTTATATTTCGTGCTAGTTTGCTTTCATAATCTATCTCCCCTCTCTTTATTATTTTTTTAGTCGTTCTTTGCTGGCTTTTAAAAGTTTGCCAATCCTCTGGCCTCTCACTAATCTTGGCCACATTGTATGCCTTTGTTTTCAATTTGATACCCGCCCTTATTTCCTTAGTTAGCCACGGATGGTTATCCCTTCTCTTACAGCCTTTCCTTCTCATTGGGATATATTTTTGTTGAGAGTTATGAAATGTCTCCTTAAATGTCTGCCACTGCTCATCAATCGCCTCACACTTTAATCTATTTTCCCAGCCACTTTAGCCAACTCTTCCTTCATAACTTTTTATTCTCCTTTATTTAAGCTTAGGACCATGGTTTGAGATCCAACTTTCTCACCCTCCAACTGAATTTGAAATTCAACCATGTTATGGTCACTCATTCCTAGAGGATTCTTTATTACAAGATCATTTATTAATCCTGTCTACTTACACAGTACCAGATCTAAGATAGCCTGCTCCCTGGTTGGTCCAGCAAAGTACTGTTCAAGGAAACTATCCCGGATACACTCTATGAACTCTTCCTCAAGGCTGCCCTGGCCAATTTGCTTTCTCCAATCAAGATGAAGGTTAAAATCGCCCATGATTATTGCCGTTCCTTTTTTACAAGCCTCCATTATTTCTTGATTTATTCTCCGACCAACAGTGTAGGTACTGTTAGGGGGCCTATAGACTACACCCACCAGTGACTTGTTCCCCTTATTATTCCTTATCTCCACCCAAACTGATTCAACATTTTGATCTTCAAAGCCAATATCGTTTCTCACACTGATCTCATCCTTTATTAACAGAGCTACCCCATCTCCTTTTCCTTCCTGAGGGAGCGCTGCGCTGTCGGAGAGGCAGCATTGAGGGAGCACTTCACTGTTGAAGGGGCTGTCCTGAGGGAGAGCTGCACAGTCGGAGGGGCAGTACTGAGGGAGTGCTGCGCTGTCGGAGTGGCAGTACTGAGGGAACGCTGCACTGTCGGAGGAGCAGTACTGAGGGAGTGCTGCACTGTCGGAGGGGCAGTACTGAGGGAGCGCTGCACTGTTGGAGGGGCAGTACTGAGGGAGCCTGCACTGTTGGAGGGGCAGTACTGAGGGAGCCTGCACTGTTGGAGGGGCAGTACTGAGGGAGCCTGCACTGTTGGAGGGGCAGTACTGAGGGAGTGCTGCACTGTCGGAGGGGCAGTACTAAGGGAGCGCTGCACTGTCGGAGGGGCAGTACTGAGGGAGTGCTGCACTGTCGGAGGGCCAGTAATGAGGGAGCGCTGCACTGTCGGAGGGGCGGTACTGAGGGAACGCTGCACTGTCGGAGGTGCAGTACTGAGGGAGCCTGCACTGTCGGAGATGTAGGGGAATGTGGGAATGTGAGAATGTGGGGAATCGGGGAGGAATGGGGGGGGGAGTGTGGGAGGAGTGTGGGGATGGTAAGGGGAAGGTGCGGTAAATACCGGATCGTGGTTTTAACCCCCTCCTTCCTGCAGCACTCTCGCTGGTGAGTGGGTTATAATCGAGCCTGTGGTTACTGATTTACCCCCTTCCACGGCACATTCTGAGGCCTGGTCATTATTTTTTTTCACAGTAATGCATCAAACCTTCGGACATACACCATCTCCTGATGGATTAAAGACTCTGCCAGGTAGCAGTAATTATTAATGGTGCACTTTCTCAATCCATGTTGATATAATTTCCTTCACATTCTACATTTTGGCACAAGCCCCAGTTTGACATTTGACTTCAGTAAGAAGCTCTCTATTTTGAATGGAGGTCCCACTGTATAATTTATAAAGCCGCACTCTATTTGCATTTGAAAGGAGGCTTGAAGGTTGCTAAAGTTGGAATGCTGTATTGCTGATTCATGGCGTGGTGTCCTTCTATAGTCCTGTCACTGCCAACGCTGCAACAGGGATACAGAGACACAGGAGGAGGTGCAAAAATATTTACAAGTATCATACCAGGACTGAGAGATTATAACTATAAGAAAAGACCCAACAGGCTGGGGCTCTTTACTCTGGAAAGGAGAAGGCTGAGGGGTGACCTAATAGAGGTCTAATTAAGAAGCGTTTGATCGGATAGATTTAGAGAAGATGTTGCCACTTGTGAGGGAGACCAGAACTAGGAGCCATCAATATAAGATAGTCACCAATAAATCCAATCGGGAATTCAGGAGAAACTTCTTTAACCAGCGAGTGGTGAGATTGTGGAACTCGCTCCCACAGGGAGTGGTTGAGTCGAATAGTATGGATGCATTTAAGGGGAAGCTGGATAAACACATAAGGGGGAAAGCAATAGAAGGATATGGTGATGGGGTGAGATGGAAAGGGTGGGAGGAGGCTGGTGTGGAGCAGAAACACCGGCACGGAGCAGTTGGGCCGAATGGCCTGTTTTCTAGACTCAATGTAACTCTGTGTGCTCTGACAGCCTGGCTGTTTGTTCTGATTATTAATCCTCTGCTGATCCCTGTGTGTTCTTCAGTCGCTGGCTCCTAATGTACGATAAAGATTTCATCAAATGAGGTGGTTGCTTGCTCCGAGAGAGACAGACCCTGCTGGAGATAAACTAGGTGCACAGTGCATCAATACCGAATTAATGCTCTAACAGGGAACAAACATTGCAGCAGGTTTTAGCCAGGCTTGCTACGCAGAGGGAGGTTTGTATTTCATGGCCCGATCCTAACGAACACACGTCCTGGAACACCCACACACCATCTTCATAATTAGCACCTTAATAGGTTAATGAGTGCATTTGAAAATCTATCACGATTCCGTCACAGTGCTTGTTGGTTCAAAATAAGCTCAGCGCCTGAGGCACTGTCAGGGAGCTGCTCACATCACATGAAGCTTCCTCTGGGAACTCGGCGTTTGGGCAATTGTTGCCAGAAGACTTGAACCATCGTCAGCCGTGGCTTAGGGGGCAGCACTCTCTCTTTCGCCTCTGAGCTAGAAGGTCGTGGGTTTAAGTCCCCACTCCAGCAACATAATATAATCCAACACATCGACGCAGTACTAAGGGAGTGCTGCACTGTCGGAGGGGCAGTACTGAGGGAGCGCTGCACTGTCAGAGGCACAGTACTGAGGGAGTGCTGCACTGTCAGAGGCGCAGTACTGAGGGAGTGCTGCACTGTCGGGGGGCGGGGCCAGTACTGAAGGAGTGCTGCACTATCGGAGGGACAGTACTGAAGGAGTGCTGCACTGTCGGAGGGGCAGTACTGAGGGAGCGCTGCACTGTCAGAGGCACAGTACTGAAGGAGTGCTGCACTGTCAGAGGGCGGGGCCAGTACTGAAGGAGTGCTGCACTATCGGAGGGACAGTACTGAAGGAGTGCTGCACTGTCGGAGGGGCAGTACTGAGGGAGCGCTGCACTGTCGGAGGGGCAGTACTGACAGTAATGACAGGCCCGATTTTAACCCTGCCCTCCAGCAAGAACGGTGCAGGAAGGAGGGGGTTAAAATCGCAATCGGGTATTTAGCTTTCAACGCCCAGGTCTCTCTGTTCTTGTACCCACGTTAGGATTGTACGCTTTACTTTATATTGCCTCTCCTTGTTCTTCCTACCAAAATGTATCACTTCGCACTTCTCTGCACTTAACTGCATCGGCCACATGTCTGCCCATTTCACCAGTCTGTCTCTGTTCTCCTGAAGTCTGTTACTATCCTCCTCATTGTTTACTACATTTCTGAGTTTCGAATCAGCTGCCGATTTTGAAATGATGCCCTGTACACCTGAGGAGAATGGGCATTTGGCACATTGGGTGCTCAGAGGGATTTGAATTTGAAAGTGGGGCAAGAAATGTGTGCTCTGGCAACACGATAGGATGGGATGTTTGCCCTTTCACCTCTCTATGATGCAACTCCAGCCTGAGCCAATGAGGTCCATGGGAACAGGAGGAGGCCATTCAGCCCCTCGAGCCTGTCCCACCATTCACTGAGATCAATGCTGATCTGTATCCTAACTCCATCCACCAACCTTGGCTCAATATCCCTTAATAGCCTCGGCTTGCAAACATCGTTCAATCTCAGATATAAAATGATTGAGCTTAAGAGAGTTCCACAATTCTACCACCCTTTGTGTGAAGATGTTTCCTAATTTCTCTCCTGAACGGCCTGGCACTAATTTTGAGGTTATGTCCCCTTATCCTGGACTCCCTCCACCAGCGGAATAGATTTCTCTCTCTACCCTATCAGTTGGTTTCAAAATTCTTAAACCTGTCATCAAATCGCCCCTTAACCTTCTATATTCCCAGAAATGCAGCCTAATTTGGGTAATCCTCCCGCTCGCTGCTCTCTACACCCTCTCTCATGTCTTGGCAGGAACCCCCCTGTTATGTATGCAATAAAGGTTCAAACTGAGTACTGTTTAACTAAGCAAGGTACAACCTTGCTTCTACTTTATTTCGGCCCAAAGTGCCTGACTTACAAAATGGCTGGCCTTTTATACCAGAGCAGCACCATGTGCGTGTTGCTCAGTGGCCTCCAACAATGGCACCATCTGGTGGTTATAAACAGCATGTACATACATGACAATACCCCCCTCTGAGATCTTATCACAGTCTTTCACAGGTTGAGACGGTCCGGTGCTTTACACTCCCGGGTTGACCGTCTCAGTTTGATTCCGGCCTTGGGTGAATGTGCGGAGTCTGTTGTGGCTGGTGGCTGGATGGCTGACTTATTAGGGGTGATAGTGGCCATGTCAGGAATTGCAAGTCCATTTTTATTGAACAAGTCCGTGATGGAAATTCCGGGTTCACTGATGACCCTTGAGTCCACTGAAGGCTACTGGTAATGGTTTCTTCGTCCGACTGCTCTGGCTTGTCTGTGTGCCTCAGCTTTGTTTGATCTATGTGTTTCCTGCAAGTTTGCCCATTATTGAACTTAAAAAATATTCTGTTGCCCTCCTTGGCCATGACCGTACTAGCGATCCATTTGGGACCCTGACCATAATTCAACACATATACAGTATCATTAACAGAAATCTTGCGTGATACAGTTGCACAATTGTGGTACCCTTGTTGACTCTGTCTTCTGTATTCAACATGATTACTTAAATCCGGGTGTAAAATAGATAACTTGGTCTTAAGACCTCTTTTCATCATGAGTTCAGCAGGCTGAGTTCCCTGTAAGTGTGTGGGGTCTTATCTTGTAACTCAGCAGTATGCAAGACAAGCGGGTCTGCAGTGACCCTTGGGTTACTCTCCTCATGCTTTGCTTGATAATTTGTACTGTACGCAGGCTTGAACGCTGCTGACCTTACATGTTTTATGCCGTTAAGTTTTACAAACTCCTGAAACTCCTGACTGGTGAAGCACGACACATTGTCGCTCACCGCTATGTCAGGCAGACCATGTATCGCGAACAGGACATTGAGATTCTCTATGGTTGCCGTGGACGTACTGGATGACATGATTATGCATTCTATCCACTTCGAATAAGCATCCCCCACCACTAAAAACATCTTGCCCAGGAAGGGACCTGCAAAATCTACATGGATCCTGGACCAAGGTTTGGATGGCCATGACCACAGACTCAGCTGCGATTCCACTGGTGCTTTGCTGAGTTGCATGCAGGTGTTGCACTGATGCACACATGCTTCCAGCTCAGAATCAATTCCTGGCCACCATACGTGGGACCTAGTGATGGCCTTCATCATCACTATATCAGGCTGTATGCTGTGTAACTCACGCACAAACTTCTCTCTCCCTTTCTTAGGTATTACAACTCGATTGTCCCACAATATGCAATCTGCTTGAATAAACAGTTCATCCTTGTGATGAATATACGGTTTGGCCTCCTCGAACATTTGCTTAGGTATGGCAGACCAATCCCTTTTGAGGATGCAACCCTTTACCACCGATAATATCGGGTCCTGGCTGGTCCAGGTCTTAACTTGTTGAGCCATGACAGGGGTACCTTCACTCTCAAAAGCATCCATAATTAACATTAAATCTGCCAGTTGTGGCGTTTCCACCTCCGGTGTGGGCAACGGCAACCGGCTCAAAGCACCGGCACAATTCTCTGTGCCAGGTCTGTGGCGAATGACATAATCATAGGCAGATAATGTCAGCGCCCCCCTTTGGATGCGGGATGAAGTGTTGGTATTGATACCTTTGGTCTCGGAAAACAACAAAATGAACAGCTTGTGATCAGTCTCTAATTCGAACCTCAGACCGAACAGATATTGATGCATCTTTTTAACACCGTACACACACGTTAAAGCTTCTTTTTCTACCAAAATGTAGGCTCTTTCTGCTTTAGACAAACTTTTGGATGCCTACGCGACAGGTTAAAGTTTCCCCGACTCATTGGCTTGTTGTAACACGCAACCAATTCCATATGACGATTCGTCACAGACCAAAACTAAACATTTACATGGGTCATAATGTACCAGCAGCTTGTTTGAGCAAAGCAGATTGGTGGCTTTCTCGAAAGCTCTGTCTTACAATGTGCCCCACACCCAGTTGTTGCCTTTTCTGAATAGCATGTGCAGTGGTTCAAGTAAGGTGCTCAATTTAGGTAGGAAGTTACCAAAGTAGTTGAGTAGACCCAGGAATGAATGCAGCTCCGTCACGTTCTGCAGCTTGGCTGCATTCTTGATGGCTTTGATTTTCACGTCAGTAGGTCTGATGCCATCAGCGACGATTTTCCTCCCGAGGAATTCGACTTCCGGTGCCATGAAGACGCACTTTGAGTGTTTAAGTCTGAGTTCCACTCTATCCAAACGCAGTAGAACCTCTTCCAGATTGTTCACATGTTCCTTGGAGTCACGACCGGTGATCAGGATGTCATCTTGGAACATGACGGTTCTGGGAATGAACTTCAGTAGACTTTCCATATTCCTCTGGAATATTGCTGTAGCCAAGCGAATTCTAAACAGGCACCTGTGGTAAATAAACAGTCCTTTTTGCGTGTTAATGCATGTAAGTCTCTTCGATGTCTCGACCAACTTCTGTATCATATAGGTCGACGTCAAGTCCAGTTTTGCGAACGACTTCCCTCCGGCTAGCGTCGCAAACAAGTCATCAGCCTTCGGTAACGGATACTGATCTTGTTTGGAAACCCTATTGATTGTAGCCTTGTAGTCTCCACAGATTCTGACTGTGCCATCACTTTTCAGCAGAGGAACAATAGGGCAGGCCCATTCATTAAATTTGACCGGTGATATGATCCCTTCACGCTGGAGTCTGTTGAGTTCAATTTCGACCTTCTCCCTCATCATATACGGCACTGCCCGACCTTTATGATGGACGGGTTTTGCATCTGAGTCCACGTGGATCTGCACTTTGGCTCCCGTGAAGTTGCCGATACCCGGTTCGAATAGCGAGAGGAACTTGCTCAATACTTGGGCACATGTATCTTCCCCGACGGCAACACCTTTATGCCGTTCCAGTCGCATCTGATTTTCTCCAACCAGCTCCTGCCGAGCAGCGTTGGGCCATTGCCTGGAACAATCCGCAGCGGTAACTCGTGAACCGTACCGTTATACGACACATTAATTTGTGCACTGCCAATCACCTTTACCAGTTCTTTGGTGTACGTCCGCAGCTTGGTGTTAACAGGGCTCAGCCTGGGTCTCACAGTCTTAGTATCACACAGCTTATTAAATGCCCTCTCACTCATGATCGATTGACTCGCCCCTATGTCCAGTTCCATTGATACCGGTATCCCATTAGTTGGTTTATTCTTGGTTATGAAAGAGTACAGTCCATACACTTCCTCCTCTGGCATCTCGGATTGCATATCCAGATCCACGCTAGTCTGACTCTCATATTCCACGTGGTGTGTCGCAGCTCGCTTGCTCAGCTACGGACACTTGCGCTGGAGATGCCCCACTCTCAGACAGTCTTTGCAACGATATTGCTTAAATCGGCACTGCTGGTGCCGATGATTTCCCCCACAACGCCAACACGGAGAAGTCGAATACATTCCCGCTGGCGGACTTTGGGCAGCCACAGGTTTCGCGAACGCAACCAGGAGAAATTTAGAATTCAGCAGAGGAGGACAAAGGATTTAATCAGGAGGGGGAAAATAGAGTATGAGAGTAAGCTTGCCGGGAACATAAAAACTGACTGCAAAAGCTTCGATAGATATGTGAAGAGAAAAAGATTAGTGAAGACAAATATAGGTCCCTTGCAGTCAGAATCAGGTGAATTTATAATGGGGAACAAAGAAATGGCAGCCCAATTGAACAAATACTTTGATTCTGTCTTCACTAAGGAAAACACAATTAACCTTCCGGAAATACTAGGGGATTGAGGGCCTAGCGAGAAGGAGGAACTGAAGGAAATCCTTATTATTCAGGAAATTGTGTTAGGGAAATTGATGGGACTGCAGGCCGATAAATCCTCAGGGCCTGATAGTCTGCATCCCAGAGTACTTAAGGAAGTGGCCCTAGAAATAGTGGATGCATTGGTGATCATTTTACAACATTCAATAGACTCTGGATCAGTTCCTATGGATTGGAGGGTAGATAATGTAACCCCACTTTTTAAAAAACAAGGGAGAGAGAAAACAAGGAATTATAGACTGGTTAGCCTGACATCAGTAGCGGGGAAAATGTTGGAATCAATTATTAAAGATGAAATAGCAGCACATTTGGAAAGCAGTGACAGGATCGGTCCAAGTCAGCATGGATTTATGAAAGGGAAATCATGCTTGACAAATCTTCTAGAATTTTTTGAGGATGTTACTAGTAGAGTGGACAAGGGAGAACCAGTGGATGTGGTGTATTTGGACTTTCAAAAGGCTTTTGACAAGGTATCAAACCTGTATCTCGAGATGATGATGCCGTCATCTGGCTTGAGGTGCTCCTATACCAATGTACACAACTCCTTGTACGTTTTCTCTGTTGGATCACTAGGCATGAGTAGATTCTTTATCAGACCATAGATCCTTGAACCGCACCGTGAGGAACACAGCCAGCGCTGATCTGCATCATCGACCCCCTTCATTTTGTTGGCCATGAAGTACTGGTTCAAATGGCTCACAAAGTCTACCCAATCTTCTCCCTCCACGAATCGCTCCAAAAATCCAATCGTGCTCATTTTGCAAACAAAGGTTCTTGTATTCTTGTTGCCAAATGTTATGTATGCAATAAAGGTTCAAACTGAGTACTGTTTAACTAAGCAAGGTACAACTTTGCTTCTACTTTATTTAGGCCCAAAGTGCCTGACTCACAAAATGGCTGGCCTTTTATACCAGAGCAGCACCATGTGCATGCTGCTCAGTGGCCTCCAACAATGACACCATCTGGTGGCTACAAACAGCATGTACATACATGATACCCCCCCTGATTATCCCCCTCCCTGATTCTACGTCGGATACAGGTCAGTCTGAAACAATTGTCCCTGCGTAAGGACTTTAGGCAGTAACATTATTTCAGAGCTGCACCTGTCAAGGTCCATTGTCCAGATCGGAATGATACAAAAGCTTGTTTATTCCAATAAATTGCAGAAGGACAGACTGCTTCGAGGGAATAAAAGCAATTGTCACAGGCAGCTCTGTACCTGCAGTGATGGTAATAAAACATCAGGTTCCTGTCAACCCTCTGTCACATTCTGTCTCTCTGGGGCTGGAAAAAAATATTTTGCTCCTTGAAATTCATTGCAATGACCTGATATTCTTGATAAAATCTCTCCTCGGCCACTTGCTCGATCTGAACTCCTGTTCATAGAATCTTACATCCAAGAAGGAGGCCATTTGGCCCGTCGTGCCTGTGCTGGCTCTGTGAAAGAGTGATCCCATCAGTCCCACTCCCCCTGCCTTTTCCCAGAGCCCTGTTGGGTTCAGTTTGAGGCAAAGATTTGATCTGTGGTGTCTATGTTATTGTACCCCACTCTCTGTTGCCTTTGTTACCTCCAGACTCAACTATTGCAATGCACTCCAGGCCGGCCTCCCATCTTCCACCCTCCATAAACTTCCAAAGCTTTGCTGCACGTGTCCGAACTTGCACCAAGTCCCGCTCACCCATCACCCCCTGTGCTTGCTGACCTACATTGGTGCATGTTGACTGCTGAATTTCCTGTGTTACCCAACAGTGACGATACTTCAAAAAGTACTTCATTGGCTGTAAAACAATTTGGAACGTCCTGAGGTCATGAAAGAGGCTATATAAATGCAAGTCTTTCTTTCCTAATCCAGAAACACTCCCACCCTCAACACCGGCTGATTAACATAGTGACAGACCCAGCCTCACTCCCTCGGAGAAGCCCAGATATCCAGAGATAAGACCTGGTGAAAACCAGTCTAATGTTTACACACAGGGTTATTGGAACAGGGAGCACTTCACCACAAGAGTCTTGAACTTCACTGATGGGAATTTGATCAGTGTTTGAACAGCAGGAATATTAAACCAGCCCAGGAAAGGTGGTGACGTGGGATTAGAATGGAAAGGTTCCGTAGAAAAACCAGCAGTGGGACAGGTGTGATAATCTGTTGAGTTTGCAAACCACCAGAAGCAGCGGATTCTGATGCTCACTGGTCTGTAGTACAAAGTGTGAAAAGGCTGTCCTCCGGTTATTTAAACCCAGGCCATTAACCTCGATATCACCAAGTCACAACAACACATCTCATCAGCAATCCTGTGATGGGTTCCAAGCCAAGTTACCACTCACTGTCCCACTGTACTGTCTCCTCCCCATCCTCCTAGGCTTTGGGGCCCAGGGCTCCAGGCTCACAGCAAAGGAAGAAAGCTTGGAACAAGGAAAACTGATCTCGCCTTCCTTCCATAGGCCCTGACCAGTGCCTCGGTCCCGGAGTCCATCCCTCATCCTCCCCCCTCCATCTCCTCCATCATCCCCTCCATCCTGTACCTACTGCCCCTCCCATCTTCCCCATCCCCTCCCTCATCCCCTCCATCCTGTAGCTATTGCCCCTCCCACCTTCCCCTCCCCTCCCCTCACCTCATCCCCTCCCCCATCCTCTACCACCTTTCCCCTCCCGCCTTCCCCTCCCCATCCCCTCCCCTCATCCCCTCCCATCTTCCCCTCCCCCATCCCCTCCCCTCATTTCATCCCTCATCCCCTTTCCCATCCTCCAACCCCTTCCCCTCCCACCTTCCCCCTCCCCATCACCACCCATCCCCTCCCCCATCCTGTACCCACTTCCCCTCCCACCTTCCCCCTCCCACTCATATTCCCCCTCCCCTGCCCCCCCAGGTCCTTTCCACCTCTTTCCTCCCCTTACCCCTTCCCACTCCTATTCCTGCTCCCCTCCCCATCACCTTCCCTCCTCTCCCCCATGCTCTATGCACTTCCCCTTCCACCTTCCCCCTCCTCTCAACCCCTCTTATTCCCCCACTCCCTCCCACCCCCCAATCTCTCTTCCCAATTCTGATGGGAATTAAATGTATATTTACATCTCGATGAACCTCAAACTCCTTTTCAATGAGGCTGGAGAGGAGCAACAGAGCAGTGACTGTGACCCTAACGCGAGATTTAATCGGATCAGTTTACAATTATTAGAGATTTCCTTGATTGATCTCTCACTTTATCAGCTGTCAATCCCTTCACACAATGGGTAAACAATGAGTGCAGATCCTCTCAGTGTGGTTCCTCACCCTGCCAATCCTACTTACCATGCTGCAATGATTCTCTTTTACAGGCTAGTGATCACTGGGGGTGATGACCATGGTCCGACTCATTCTCATTTGCTACATTTGGCCCATCAAGTCTGTCCCAGCTCCCAATCCAAAACTATCCCACTGCCCCGCTTTCTCCCAATAACCCTGTATCAATCCCAAACTAATTCCATTGCCCCACTTTTTCCCAATAGCCCTATATCAATCCCAAACTAATCCCACTGCCCCACTTTTTCCCAATAGCCCTGTATCAATCCCAAACTATCCCACTGCCCCGCTCTCTCCCCATAGCCCTGTATCAATCCCCAACTAATCCCTCTGCCCCGCTCTTCCCCATAGCCCTGTATCAATCCCAAACTAATCCCACTGCCCCACTCTCTCCCCATAGCCCTGTATCAATCCCAAACTACTCCCACTGCCCCACTCTCTCCCCATAGCCCATCGCCCTGTATCAATCCTCAACTAATCCCACTGCCCCACTCTCTGCCCACAGCCCTGTATCAATCCCCAAGTAATCCCTCTGCCCGCTCTCTCCCCATAGCCCTATATCAATCCCAAACTATCCCACTGCTCCGCTTTCTCCCCATAGCCCAGTATCAATCCCAAACTAATCCCACTGCCCCGCTCTCTCCCCATAATCCTGTATCAATCCCAAACTAATCCCACTGCCCCGCTCTCTCCCCATAATCCTGTATCAATCCCAAATGAATCCCATTGCCCCACTCTTCTCATAGCCCTGTATCAATCCCAAACTAATCCTGCTGCCCTGCTCTCTCCCCATAGCTGTGTGTCTTCCTCTCCTGAGTAGCCTTGCAGCTCTCTCTTCGATTTCTCCATTGGAAAATCACTCAACTTGCCGCGATACAGCGATTCCGGTACTACGCTCACGGATGCACCAGTATCGATTTCCATGGGTATCCTGGTTCCTACAACGTCTACTTGGACGAAGATACTTTGCGAATCGTTGTTAGATACCGTTGTGCTCCTGATGACATGTATCTCCAAAACCTCCTCGTCCTGTTGCTTCCCTTCCATGTTATGTAATCTCTGGGGATTTCTACTTATAGCATTGAACATCGGTTTACTCTTCAGTCGGCATGCCTTCGCAAGATGCCCAATTTTCTTGCAGACGAAACACTCTGCCTTCACATATGGACAGCTTTGAGCAATGTGTTGTCCCAGACACTGATAGCACGGCTTCAATGCTCTGTTACCTTGGTCAGCTGCTGAGGGCTTGGGGCTCAACTGCCTTTTACTTTTAACCTGCAGGCGATTCACCTCAGTTGTCTGATGACTGGAAATGGCACGAAATTCTCAGGAGTATTGGTCGGCCATACCCATCGACATAGCTGTCGGCAAGCTAAATCAAAATTCAAGTTAGGGGTTATCAACAATTTACTTCTGATCACTTCATTTTTCATCCCACAAACAAAATGGTCACACAATGCTCGGTCCTGAAAGTTTCCAAAATGACAGTGAATGGATAGCTTTTTTAAGGCTACAATGTACTCACTGATACTCTCATCAGTTAACTGATCTCATATTCCAAAACGCTAACGTTCATCAATTTCCAGGGGCTCAGGACTAGAGTGCTGTTCTATCTTGGTTAGAATCTCCGTCAGTGGAGTGTGCTTCAGCTTGATGGGAACAAGCACATTTTTCAGGGTTTCACACACCTGGGAGCCTGCTACAGACAAGAAAATTGTCCGTTTTCTTTCTAACACCACCTGATTACGGTTTTCATCATTGGGGACTTCGACGATACTATTCATGGTGAAAAACATTTCTAGCTACTTCACTTACGCTCTGAAAATCTCTCGGTCACATTAGAACTCACCTCAGCGCCCTATTACTCCCATAGGCGCGGCCATCTGGACTCTTCAGTTCAGCCAAGTGTGCTTCAAATTTAGCTTGGAATTTTAGCTGTGCTGCAAAACAAAGAAGCTCTCAAAGTCTCTCTGTTGTTTGCTAGGAACATCCATCAACAAAAATTTCAGCTAAGGAATCTGATTATCCTATCTTCATTGCCAATGGTGTTGTGATATGTTCTTTATGACATCACAAACACACACATACAAGATGTCTCTACTGGAACTTGCTTTTATTGTATAAACAGCAGTGGTTGCATTACCACAGTAGTCCACTAGGTGGAGCTCTATTACACTTCTTCCTCCTTAATGAAGAAGTAATCATAACAAAATAACCATCATATATAACTTGCATGGTTATACATAAGAAAATATATGAACTTATTTTGCCATATTTACAAATCAAACTTAACCAATGGTTTTCTGTTTCGAAGAGGATACCTTCACTCTTGAACATTGTGTTGAACTTAGACTCATTCTAGGCTGAACCTAAGGAAAGTTTTTCTCCAAGAGATGCCCTTGATCTACATTTGGACTCTATACAACTTCAGATTGTTTGTCTGCCTGACTCAGACTCAGACTTAAATTCTGACTTTCTCTTGGACTTGTTTCCAGTACATTTGACGTAAGATTTGCTACTAGTACTCTACTTGTAACAAGACTATCTGATGAGTCAGAAATAATTGGATCAATCCAACCTTCAACTCCTTCCATGTCTGTAGGTAAAATACGATCAATGTGAATAAACCTAACTGTTCCATTATCAAACATCTTGACCAAATATGTGCAAGGACCACATATCTCACTACTCTTCCTGGTAACCACTTTAACCATTTATGGTGATGGTTCTTCACTCTAACTTCCTGATTCAATTTCACACATCTCTCTCTCACTCTACCTCTATCATGAATCTCTTTCTGTCTTAATTGTTTGTCTTCTACTGACTGTGCCAAGTTTGGCTTTAACAATGAGAACCTGGTTCGTGGCTGTCGTTTGAGGAACAACTCTGCTGGTGTTCTACCAGTAGTTGTATGAGGAGTATTACGATAAGTAATTTGAAAATTTGCCAGTTTGTGGTCCAACGATAACTGGTATTTCTTTGGATTTGGATCGAACATTTGTTTGATGAGGGCACATTTTACTATTTGTATTGTGCGCTCTGTTGCACCATTTGAAGCAGGATGCATTTGGTGGAACCTTGCTATGTTTCACACCATTTCCGTTCATGAACTGTGCAAATTCTTCTGAACAAAATTGTGGCTCATTATCAGCCACAATCTCTTCTGGGAGGCCATATGAAGAAAATAATCTTCGCAAATTGTCTAGTGTTTTACTTGTTATTTTCTGCATCGGAAACACCTCTATCCACTTCGAATGGCTATCAATCATTATGAACAATTGTGGTCCTTCTAGCTCAGCAAAATCTACATGTAAACTTAGCCACACCCTGACAGGCCACTTCCATGGCTGTAACAGTATGATGGTGGTTTCTTGCTTACCGATTAACATGTTGACTAACAATGTACTCTATAACTTTATCTAAACCTGGCCAACTGCCTTTTATTTTTAACTTGCATGCGATTCACCTCAGTTGTCTGACAACTGGAAACGGTGCAAAATTCTCGGGAGTATTGGTCGGCTATATCTATCGACATAGCAGTCTGACAAGCTAAATCAAAATCCAAGTTAGGGGTTGTCAACAACTTTCTTCTGATTGCTTTATTTGTCATCCCACAAACAAAGCAGTCACGCATTGCTCGGCCCTGAAAGTTTCCGAAATGACAGTAGCTTTTTTAAAGCTACAATGTACTCACTGATACTTTCGTCGGTTAACGAATCTCATATTCCAAAACGAGAATGTTCAGCAATTTCCAAGGGCTCATGATTGTCGTGCTGTTCTAACATGGTTAGAATCTCCGACAGTGGAGTGTCCTTTTGCTTGATGGGAACAAGCACATTTTTCAGGGTTTCATACACCTCGGGGCCTGCTACAGTCAAGAAAATAGCCCGTTTTCTTTCTAAAACCACCCAGTTACAGTTTTCATCATCGGGGACTTCGACGATACTATTTACAGTGAATAACATTTCTAGCTGCTCCACATATGCTCCTAAAGTTTCTCGGTTGTGATGGAACTCACCCAAGTGCCCTATTATTCCCATAGATGCAGCCATCTGGACTTTTCAGTTCAGCCAAGTGTGCTTCAAATTTACCTTCGATTTTTAGCTGTGCTATAATTTCAGCTAAGGAATACGATTATCTATCTTCATCGCCAATGGTGCTGTGATATGTTCTTTACGACATCACAAACGCACACATACAAGATGTCTCTACTGGAACTTGCTTTTATTGTATAAATAGCAATGGTTGCATTACCACAGTAGTCTACTAGGTGGAGCTCTATTACAGGTGAAGCGATGGAAATCGGATTGTGGAACAGGGCAGAATTGGAGGAGCGCAGGAATCTTGGAGGGTTGTGGGACTGGAGGACAGAGACAGGGAGGGACGAGGCCATGGAGGGACTCAATGCCCCGAGTTCCAATTGGCCCTATGGTATGGCTCAGCTTCCCTGCTCTCCTGTGTGGCACACGGCTCGGGGAGAACCATGGCCCAATCCAGGCTCCTGTCCAGATCCAATATCCAATCAATCTGAACCTGTCATCAACAAGACCACTCAAGTGCCAAGACAGACCTCGAGGACATTGGTTTCAAAGTCAAAGCTGGTGATATTGATCTGCATTTGCAATACCGTGTTCCGATTTGGGCGCTGAGGCACGAGGTAATTGAGAGAGGAACAGAAAGGATGTTTCTATCCCCAAGAGGAGAGGGAAAAAAGACATTTTGAAGAACTTATATTGATCCAGCAGCTGATCACACCTCAGAAACACTTGCGATGCTTCAGACTTGGAAATGTAGTCGCTGCAGTGCAGACAGAGAGAGCAATGACAAATCGATCTGTTTCTGGTGGTTTGAGTTGAGGGAGGACCGTTGGTTGGGACAGCGGGAGAGCTCTTTTGTTCCTCACTGGCTGTGGAGCGCTTTGGGACATCCTGAGGTGGTGAAAGGTGCTGTAGAAACGTCAGCTCATTCTTTCTTTTATTCTTTCTTTCGAATAGTGCCGTGAGAGCTTTAATTTCCACTTGTATTACCGGCACTGGCACGATGGGCCGAATGGCCTCCACCTCTGCTGTAAGATCCTGTGATTTAAAGTGTCCAGCAGCACAGTATTAGCCGAGACCATTTGGTAAGGGGCTGGAGTTGGGGCTGGAGCTTGGCAAATCATCTTCAGGGTCAGCGAGACGGTTCACAAACGCTTTGATTTTTCGGATGTGTTTTCTGTGGTTTCCCATCTCCATTAGTGAATTAAGTGAACAGGATTGGAGCGATGCCATGATCTCAATCAGCTCGGCAGGCCAGGTGGCCGTTCCTCATCTGTAAACCACTGGCACCTGTCACAATCGCCACTTCCCTGGCACTGACTTACCTTGGCACCGGGCTCAGCTTACAACAGCTGCAGCTATTTGTACCTGAGTGATGGCCTGCGTGTGTTGGGAATGTGGCCAGCTTTTCAATCGGTCCCCTCACTGTGGGTGAGGCTGGCCTCCAGTGCGATGGGATGCGGACCCCCTGCTCCAGTCCATTGCTCGACTCTGTGGGGATGATGCTATAACCACGGGCTTCTGACGCTTGCTCGATCCTCCAGAGGAACCATCCCTCCCCAACCAACTGCCTAGCTCTCGGAGGAAGTCTAACTGCACATGTCTAAACTGTACAGCATCAGGTGATACCTGCAACCAGGAGAAAAAATGCCTTTAAAAATGAGTGCCTAAAATCACAGAATCCTAGAATGGTTACAGCACAGAAGGAGGCCATTCGGCCCGTTGAACCCCTGCTGGCTCTCTGCAAGAGCACCTCAGCTAGTCCCACTCTCCCGCCCTTTCCCCATAGCCCCGCATATCTTTTTCCTTCAGGTGCTTATCCAACTCCCTTTTGAAAGCTACAACTGAATCTGATCCTACCACCCTTTCAGGCAGTGCATTCCAGATCCTAACCAGTTGCTGCATAAAAGTTTTCCCTCATGTCGTCTTTGGTTCTTCTGCCAATCACCTTAAATCTATGTCCTCTGGTGCTCAACCCTTCTGCCAATGGGAACAGTTTCTATCTACTCTGTCCAGACCCCTCATGATTTTGAACACCTCTATCAAATTTCCTCTCAACCTTCTCTGCTCTACATAAGAAACATAAGAAACATAAGAAATAGGAGCAGGAGTAGGACATTTGGACCCTTGAGCCTGCTCCGCCATTCAATAAGATCATGACTGATCTGATCATGGACTCAGCTCTACTTCCCTGCCCGCTCCCCGTAACCCCTTACTCCCTTACCGCTCAAAAATCTGTCTATCTCCGCCTTAAATATATTCAATGACCCAGCCTCCACAGCTCTCTGGGGCAGAGAATTCCACAGATTTACAATCCTCTGAGAGAAGAAATTTCAGATCCTAACCAGTTGCTGCATAAAAGTTTTCCCTCATGTCGTCTTTGGTTCTTCTGCTAATCACCTTAAATCTATGTCCTCTGGTGCTCAACCCTTCTGCCAATGGGAACAGTTTCTATCTACTCTGTCCAGACCCCTCATGATTTTGAACACCTCTATCAAATTTCCTCTCAACCTCATCTCTGTTTTAAATGGGCGGCCCCTTATTCTAAGACTATGAGCTTTTGCATGCTTAACGCCCATTTAATGTCCGTTTTACCACTGAAATGATGTATAACGCCCATATATCGTCCATTCAGCCACAAATTGGAAACTGACGGGCATTTTTCTGGAACTTATTGCCAAGCCCCCATGTGGGTAACGCCAGAAAAAATAATACCATCCACCCACATTTTTTGGGCGGAATCATCAGAATGGGTGAAAAACCGCTCAGAAAAATTGGAACTAACTGGAACTAATCACAGTGTTATGTTCGCATATTCTACATCACATGTCGCATCCTTTAAAAGGCTGCTGTGCTTCAACCTTGGGGGAGTTCGGATGTACTCTGGAGGTCGTTGGAGTGGACATCTGTACAAACATCTTGACCATATTGTGACCGATTGGAATTTAATAGGTGCCTTCGTCGGCATATTCATTGTTTGTGACCAATCGGTGGAAAACAGAGAGCTATTGCAATGGGACCTGTCCTTTCTCACCCTCTCTTGATGACCAATTACATGCTGCAGACTCGAGATGGCTGAAGGTACACTCCATGGCATTATGTGCCCAATGTAAGACGTGCCAGACTGATGAGGGGGACCAGACGTTACACCACCGCAAGTACAGGGAGAAGCAGTCTTACCTCGACTTGCCCGACACCATCTGCCTTCGGAGACTGCACTTCCACAAAGAGGTGATCAGTGAGGTATGCCAGCTCATAAGGGGGGATCTGTAGCCGCCAGCACCATCAGTACTGCACTGTCCATCGAGGTCAAAGTCACTGCGGCACTGTCGTTCTACGCGTCGGGTTCTTTTCAGCCACAGCTGGCGACATTTGCGGACTTTCTCAGCATACCACACATCGCTGTAAGCATGCAGGAGGGACTTGATCAGCTTTCCTATGATCAGGGAGGCACAGAGTGAGAGAGCTCGAGGATTATCCAGAATTGCAAACTTCCCCAAGATGCAGGGAGCAATAGACTGTATGCACATCACGATGCGGGCACCTTTTCAGGATCCAGAGATTTTCAGGAAGCGTAAGGAATTAGTGGAAATATCCTCTCTAATATTCCCCTATTAATGGAAATATCCTCTCTGCATCCACCTTGTCGAACCCCCTCATTATCTCATAAGTTTCATTAAGATCACCTCTCATTCTTCTGAACTCCAATGAGTATAGGCCCGCCCTACTCAACTTATCCTCAGAAGTCAACCCTCTCATCTCCAGAATCAACCTCGTGAACCTTCTCTGAATATCCTCCAATGCAAGTATATCCTTCCTTAAATACGGAGACCAAAACTGTATGCAGTACTCTAGGTGTGGCCTTACCAATATCCTGTACAGTTGTAGCCGGATTCTTTGCTTTTATACTCTATCCCCCTTGCAATAAAGGTCAACATTCCATTTGCACTCCTGATTACTTGCTGTACCTGCATTCTAACTTTTTGTGATTCATGCACCAAGACCCCCAGGTCCCTCTGTACTGCAACACTTTGCAATTTTTCTCCATTTAAATAAAAATTAGCTTTTCTATTATTTCTGCCAAAGTGGATAACCTCACATTTTGCCACATTATACTCCATCTGCCAAATGTTTGCCCACTCACTGAACCTGTCTATATCCCTTTGCAGATTTTTTGTGTCCTCACAATTTGCTTTCCCACCCATCTTTGTATCATCAGCAAACTTGGCTACATTACACTCAGTCCCTTGATCCAAGTCATTAATATAGATTGTAAATAGTTGAGGACCCAGCACCGATCCCTGCGGCACCCCACTAGTCACTCATCACTCTAAGGAGAACAACCCCAGCTTCTCCAGTCTATCCACGTAACTGAAGTCCCTCATTCTTGGGACCATTCTTGTAAATCTTTTCTGCACCCTCTCTAAAGCCTTCACATACTTCCTAAAGTGCGGAGCCCAGAATTGGACACAATGGGGCAGAAATCGCGGCCTCTCGAACTACTTACAGAGTTTCCATTATTATGAATGAGAAAATACTGTACCTTGATTGGCTGCCCAGAGCCATGTGACTCCAGCTGCAGCTTACGGACGTCCCAACGTGCACACGCTGCGACGCGCAGGGAGTGAAGGCCTCAGGACCGGGATCTCTAGTGGGCGCAGCAGGAACAGGTAAGTTCTTTTTTCCCTTTTTCAGTCGTTTGCCTGCGGAAAGACCTCGACTGGGATTTCTAGGCCAATACTTCAGTTGAGGTCGAACCAATGTTTTATACAAGTTGATCATAACTTCCTTGCTTTTGTACTCGATGCAGGGCTGAATTTTCGGTTTTCGGGTAAAATAATTTTACGCTAAAATTACCGTTTTCGCTGCGCTACTCTTTTTAGGCCTAACGTTCGGCCTTTAAGTCTGTGATAAAGTCGGCATTGCATGAGGATTCAGGGCTCAACCCGTGAGTTTCGTCAACTTTAGTCTGGGGACGGTAGCGCTGCGAGAGAGGCCTTTGGAGGGGGCAAAAACAACAAAACAAATTGCAAAAGATATTCCCAAAACATTCTCAAAACCATTACCTACTAAATCGCTTAAAAATAATTAAAAAGTAAAAACTTTAACTTACCTTTTTTGCAGGCCTTCATACTTACTGCTGTTGGCAGGGCTGCCCCGACAGGTTTGACCGTCGGTATTCTGGGCACAGAGTACGGGTCAGGAGAGAGCCTACAGTACGATGGTAACGCAATCCGCAGCGTTGCACGTCGTTTCACGTCGGCGCTCCTTTCCCCGGCGGTACGCGGAAACAAAGAGGTGCCCAAGGATCCCGCCAACCGGGTTTTAGCCACGGAGGCTCAAATCACGGCAAATACCCGGTTGCAAAGTCGGCGAAAATATAATATGCCTCTGTATATGATGCCCCCTTAACTCCTCGCTAACCGGGTGCAAAAAAGGGGCAGTTTCTGCCCCTCAGCTTTTGATTGGGCACTTTACCTTCCGCACTCAACATCAATCCAACAACTTTCGACCATAGTCCATATTTTGGGATGGCAGCTGTTGGCTATGATTCTGCTGTTGCCAATTACACCCTGGCCAAAGACCGCCCTAAGTGGAGGAAGAGTATCCGGGAGGGCGCTGAGCACCTTGAGTCTTGTCGCCGAGAGCATGCAGAAAGCAAGCGCAGGCAGCAGAAGGAGCGTGCGGCAAACCAGTCCCACCCACCTTTTCCTTCAACCACTGTGACAGAGACTGTAATTCCCGTATTGGACTGGTCAGTCACCTGAGAACTCAATTTTAGAGTGAAGCAAGTCTTCCTCGATTTCGAGGGACTGCCTATGATGATGACAGCACGGGTTAGATACAGAGTAAAGCTCTCTCTACACTGTCCCATCAAACACTCCCAGGGCAGGTACAGCATGGGTTAGATACAGAGTAAAGCTCCCTCTTCACTGTCCCATTAAACACTCCCAGGGCAGGTACAGCACGGGTTAGATACAGAGTAAAGCTCCCTCTACACTGTCCCATCAAACACTCCCAGGGCAGGTACAGCACGGGTTAGATACAGAGTAAAGCTCCCTCTACACTGTCCCATCAAACACGCCCAGGGCTGTTACAGCACGGGTTAGATACAGAGTAAAGCTCCCTCTACACTGTCCCATCAAACACGCCCAGGGCTGTTACAGCACGGGTTAGATACAGAGTAAAGCTCCCTCTTCACTGTCCCATCAAACACTCCCAGGGCAGGTACAGCACGGGTTAGATACAGAGTAAAGCTCCCTCTACACTGTCCCATCAAACACTCCTAGGGCAGGTACAGCACGGGTTAGATACAGAGTAAAGCTCCCTCTACACTGTCCCATCAAACACGCCCAGGGCTGTTACAGCACGGGTTCAGAGACTGAATTCCAAGCCATCGTCAACATCTTCACTGAGGCGTACGAAAGCATGGGCCATACACGAAACATCCGTAAGACAAAGATTCTCCACCAACCTGACCCCACCACACAACACTGTCCCCTGGTCATCAAAATCCACAGCGCAGCCCAGGACAACCTAGACCACTTTCCATACCTCGGGAGCCTATTATCAACAAGGGCAGACATTGATGATGAGGGCCAACACTGCATCCAGCACAGCCTTTGTCCGCCTGAGGAAGAGAGTGTTCGAAGATCAGGACCTCAAATCTGGCACCAAGCTTATGATCTACAGGGCTGTAGTGATACCCGCCCTCCTGTATGGCTCAGAGATGTGACCATAAACAGTAAACACCTCAAATCGCTAGAGAAATACCACCAATGATGTCACTGCAAGATCCTGCAAATCCCCTGGGAGGATAGACACACCAACGTCAGTGTTCTCGACCAGGCCAACATCCCTAACATCGAAGCACTGACCACACTCGACCAGCTCCGTTGGGCGGGCCACATTGTCCGCATGCCCGACACAAGACTCACAAAGCAAGCGCCCTACTCGGAATTCCTACACGGCAAGCGAGCCTCAGGTGGGCAGAGGAAACATTTCAAGGACACCCTCAAAGCCTCCTTGACAAAGTGCAACATCCCCACCGACACCTGGGTGTCTCTGGCAAAAGACCGCCCTAAGTAGAGGAAGAACATCTGGGAGGGCGCTGAGCACCTCGAGTCCTGTTGCCGAGAGCATGCAGAAAACAAGCACAGGCAGCGTGCGGCAAACCAGACCCCCCACCCACTCTTCCTGCAACCAATGTCTATCCCACCTGTGACAGAGACTGTCATTCCCCTATTGGACTGGTCAGTCACCTGAGAACTCACCTTTGGAGTGGAAGCATTTTGAGGGACTGCCTATGATAATGATTAGACCCAGCTTTTGTTTCTTTACTTGTCCCATTCCCATCTTTTGCCTCCCACCATCATCCCTTCAGTGATTTAATCTCTCCTCCCCTCCACCTATCACAGATCTTCCCTTTTGTTCTCCACCCCCCCCTGACCCTCCCCCTGCCTCTGCAATTGCTTAAAACCTGTTACATCTCCAACTTTTTCCAGTTCTGACAAAGGGTCATCGACCGGAAACGTTGCCAGACACTGCCTGACCTGCTGAGCGTTTCGAGCACTTTCTGTTTGCGTTTAGTTTTGTTCTCGAGGAGCTGCAGCTGAGGACCGAGCCCACGCTGGACACCAGCAAGGTTGGAAAGAAGAGGGGAAGATGGCGGTAAATCAAGCTGTATCGGTCAGGTGACGATTATCTGTAGACTATGGGAACTGGGGAAGACGGAGGCGGGTGAGCAATTCTCTAGGTTCAAAGGTCCTGGGAAAGAATGAGTTGGAGTTGGAGATGGTGCAGCGAGATTTGAACACGTGAGGAATGTAGGGAGCAGGAAGTGTGTGTCGGATGGAGCGTTCACAGCCCAGGAGGATCAAGGGAGAGCACGGGCCATAGCAGGACAGATAAAATAGAGAGAGAGCCACAAGGGTGCAATGGAGATCATTGAATCATAGAATGATACAGCACAGAAGAAGGCCATTTGACCCATCGTGCCTATGCCGGCTCTTTGAAAGAGTGATTCCATTAGTCCCAGTGCAGCGCTCCCTCAGTACTGCCCCTCCGATAGTGCAGCACTCCCTCAGTACTGCCCCTCCGACAGTGCAGCACTCCCTCAGTACTGCCCCTCCGACAGTGCAGCACTCCCTCAGTACTGCCCCTCTGACAGTGCAGCACTCCCTCAGTACTGCCCCTCCCACAGTGCAGCACTCCCTCAGTACTGCCCGTCTGACAGTGCAGCACTCCCTCAGTACTGCCCCTCCGACAGTGCAGCACTCCCTCAGTACTGCCCCTCCCACAGTGCAGCGCTCCCTCAGTACTGCCATTCCAACTGTGCGGCGCTCCCTCAGTACTGACCCTCCGACAGTGCAGCACTCCCTCAGTACTGCCTCTCCGACAGTGCAGCTCTCCCTCAATACTGACCCTCCGACAGTGCAGCACTCCCTCAGTACTGACCCTCCGACAGTGCAGCACTCCCTCAGTACTGCCTCTCCGACAGTGCAGCTCTCCCTCAATACTGACCCTCCGACAGTGCAGCACTCCCTCAGTACTGACCCTCCGACAGTGCAGCATTCCCTCAGTACTGCCCCTCCGACAGTGCAGCACTCCCTCAGTACTGCCCCTCCCACAGTGCAGCGCTCCCTCAGTACTGCCATTCCAACTGTGCGGCGCTCCCTCAGTACTGCCCCTCCGACAGTGCAGCACTCCCTCAGTACTGCCCCTCCGACAGTGCAGCTCTCCCTCAATACTGACCCTCCGACAGTGCAGCACTCCCTCAGTACTGACCCTCCGACAGTACAGCACTTCCTCAGTACTGCACCAGAGGGCTGTGGATGCTGAATCTCTGAGTATATTTAAGGCTGCAATCGCTAAATTTTTGGAGTCAAGGGTAATCAAGGGATATGGAGATCGGGTGGAAAAGTGGAGTTGAGGTCGATGACCAGCCGTGATCTCATTGAATGGCAGAGCAGGCTCGCGGGGCCTCAGCACTGCACTGGGAGTGTCAGCCTGGAGTATGCGCTTTGGAGGTAGAAGTTTGGAACTCTCTTTCACTAACGCAATTGATGCGCGATCAATTGTTGATTTTAAATCTGCGATTGATAGATTTTTGTTAACCAAAGGGTATTGAGGGATATGAGCCAAAGGCGAGTATATTGGGTTAGGTCACAGATCAGCCATGATCTCATTGAATGGCGGAACAGGCTCATGGGGCTGAATGGCCTCCTCCTGTTTCTATTATGGCCTGGGGACCTGGACCCAGAAATGTACTGGCGGTGCTAAGGTGGCCCAGAGTAAGAGAGAATCGGAATAAATCGGATAGTCGTGCGCCAATGGTACCGAGTTTGAGCAGCGTGCCAGACAGCTCGATATCCCTGAACTTCACACTTCACTTTCCCAGGGTACTGATGGAAGAAAGTATTGCAAACAGGTTTTAATATAACTCACCTGGAGCAATCAGTTTGAAAAATGCTGTTGTTTCATGAATAACTAAATCTCCTTCGGTTAGCCAGCGGCAGTGGGAAAGGTCGGGGCTCTCTCACCCCTCCCCCGCCTCCTGCAGGCTCAGTTATTTTTCCATTTTCTCCAGCCAATGTTCTGTAACTCGACCTCCCTGACCTGCTCCAATTCTTTATTAACCCATTCCAGAGTTTGACTTTTAAATCTTTCCTTTGACAGCATGAAAGGCCAGTGCCAGGGACTTGCTATCTCTCCTGGTCCCTCTGCCCGGCCACAGTGACTGAGGTCGGGACTGCCTGTAGCCTTCCGTTACCCTGTTCCCGGGGCCACAAGTGTCAGCACCCCTGCTCTGGTGCCACTCCTCTGGGCTGGGGGGAACAGTCTCAGAATAAAGGGTCGGCCATTTAAAACATAGAAAATAGGTGCCGGAGTAGGCCATCCGTTAGGACTGAGATGAGGAGAAACTTCTTCACTCAGAGGGTGGTGAATCTTTGGAATTCACTGCCCCAGAGGGCTGTGGAGGCTCAGTCTTTGAGTACATTCAAGACAGAGATCGATAGATTTTTGGATATTAAGGGTATCAAGGGATATGGGGACAGTGCAGGAAAGTGGAGTTGAGGTCAAAGACCAGTCATGATTCTATTGAATGGCGGAGCAGGCTCGAGGGGCCGAATGCCCTACTCCTGCTCCTAATTCTTATGTTCTTATGTGAAATGAGTTTGGCTGTTTATCACAGGTAAATGTGAGGTATTACATTTTGATAGGAAGAATAGGGAGGTCACTTATTACTTGGAAGGTGTGAGTCTAGGTGGGGTAGAGGAACAAAGGGATCTCGGAGTACAAATACACAAATGAATAAATGTTGCGACACAGATTAGCAAGGCCATAAAAAAGCAAACCAAGCTCTAGGGTTTATTTCCAGAGGGATAGAATTGAAAAGTCGGGAAGTTATGCTACACCTGTATCAAACCTTGGTTAGACCACACTTGAAGTACTGTGTACAGTTCTGGTCGCCATATTATAAAAAGGATATAGAGGCACTGGAGAGGGTGCAGAGAAGGTTTACAAGGATGATACCAGAAATGCGAGGGTATGCATATCAGGAAAGGATGAACAGACTGGGTCTGTTGTACTTGAACTGAAAAGCAAGGAAATGAATCGAACGGAACTGCCGTCAACACCCAAATGTAGTGTATGGGATTGCTGACCGCAGCTAAACGTACTGAACTGCTTTTGAATGTACTGTACAAATTTTTTATATGAATAAGGTATATTTTGAATTAAAAAAAAAAGATGAACTGACTGGGTCTCTTTTCTCTTGAAAAAAAAAGGCTGAGGGGTAACCTAATAGAGGTCTTTAAAATTATGAAAGGATTTGATAGAGTGGATACAGAGAGAATGTTTGCACTTGTGGGAAAGAGCATAACTAGAGGCCATCAATATAAGATAGTCACCAAGAAATCCAACAGGGAATTCAGGAGAAACTTCTTTACCCAGAGTGGTGAGAACGTGGAACTCGCTGTCACAGGGAGTGTTTGAAGTGAATAGTGTAGATACATTCAAGGGGAGGCTAGATAAGCATATGAGGGAGGAGGGAATTAGAGGGTTATGCTGATAGATTTAGATGAGGAAAGACGGGAGGAGGCTCGAGTGGAGCATAAACGCCGGCATGGACTGGTTGGACCGAATGACTTGTTTCTGTGCCGTAAATCCTGGGTAATCCTGTGTTTTCAGGCTAGCTCCAGATTAGATGGTAAATTGCAATCTCATGCAAAAGGGCTGCAAATTTGGGGCTTTCCAAAAATGTCCCAACAATAATCTCACCCCAACCGTCTCAGGGCCTCGAGGTGAGGGGCAATAAATGGTGGCCTAGCCAGTGATGCTCTGGATAAACCAGAACAATCCCCCCTTACAGTTACTACTTTTACTGTCAGGATCTCTGCACAACTTTCATTTCATGCCAAATATTTGGGTTTCAAAATTCATTCAAAAAAAGCATTCAGCGCGGCAAGACTGTAGGAAAAGCAAATGTCTGACTTTCTCACTCTGAGATTCACTTCATCCATGGAACAGGAAGACACAAATCCCTCCTCGCAACCCCCGCAAAACCAGACTCCTCACCCCCAACCCCCCTCACCTCCAAATCCCCCTTCGCCCCTTCACCCCTCACCCCCAAACCCCCTCACCCCCAAACCCCCCTCACCCCCCCCAAACCCCTCACCCCCCAATCCCTCCTCACCCCCCAAAGCCCTCTCACTCACCCAAACCCCCCACACCCCCCAATCCCCCCTCACCCCCAAACCCCCTCGTTCACCAAAACCCCCATCACCCCATCCCTCCGTCACCCCCAAACGCCCCTCACCCCCAAACCCCCTCACCCACAAACTCCCATTCGCTCCCCAACCCCCCTCACCCCCTAACCTCCCCTCACCTCCAAAACCTCCATTTCTCCCCCAAAACCCACTCGCTCCCCAAACCCCTCATCCCCCAAACCCACCTCACCCCCAGACCCGCTTCACCCTCCAAAACCCCCTCGCTCTCCAAACCCCCCTAGTCCCAGAACCTCCTAGCCCCCAGACCCCCCGCATACCCAAATCCCCCTTGCTCCCCAAACCCCCTTATCCCCCAACACCCTTCACCCCCAATCCCTTCACCCCCAAACCCCCTCACCCCCCCCAGACCCCATCACCCCCAAAACCCCCTCACCCCCTCACCCCCAAACCCCCGACCCCCTTGTTCCCCCCAAAACCCCCTCGCTCCCCAAACTCCCCTCACTCCCCAGATCCCGCTAACCCCCAGACCCCCGCCACCCCCAAATCCCCCTCGCTCCCCAAACCCCCCTTGCCCCAAAACCCCCTTCATCCCCAAACCCCTCACCCCTCAACCCCTCACCCCTAAACCCCTCTCACCCCCAACCCCCCCGCTCCCCAAACCTCCCTCACCCCCAAACACTTTATTCCCCCAAACCCACCTCACCCCCAGACCCCCCTCGCCCCCAAACCTCCTCACTCCCCCCAAATCCCCCTCGCCCCCCAAACCCCCTTCATCCCCAAACCCCTCACCCCCTAACAAACCTCACCCCCAGAGTCCCCGTGAAATCCGAATCCTCTCGCATGCCCCACACACAGCCAAACCCCTCGCCTCCAAACTCCTCATCTCCAAACTCCTCGCCCAAATCCCTAGCCCCTAGACTTCCCACGCACCCTTCATCCCCCCAAACCACTCAACCCCCCAACTCCTCACCCTCCTAAATCCCTCACCCCCCAGATCCCCTACACCCCTCGAACCCCACTCCCCCAAATCCCTCGCCTCCAAACTCCTTGCCCACAAACCCCTCACCCCAAATCCTTTGCTCCCCAAGACCCCCCAAACCCCTCACCCCCCCAAACCCCTCACCCCCCTCAAATCACCCAACCCCCAAACCCCTCACCACCCAAACCCCTAACCCCCCAAACCCCTCACCACCCAAACCCCTAACCCCCCAAACCCCTCACCCCCCAAACCCCTCACCCCCCAAACCCCTCACCCCCCCAAATCACTCACACCCCCAAACCCCTCACCCCCACAAATCACTCACCCCCAAACCCCTCACCCCCCCAAATCACTCACCCCTCCAAACCTCTCAACCCCCCAAATCACTCACACCCCAAGCCCCTCACCTCCAAACCCCTCACCCCCCCAAACCCCTCACCCCCACAAATCACTCAACCCCCCAAATCACTCACTCCCCAAACCCCTCACACCCCCCAAACCCATCACCTCCCCAAATCACTCACACTCCAAGCCCCTCACCCCCCCAAACCCCTCACCCCCCAAGACCCTCACTCCCCAAATCACTCACCCCCCAAAACACTCACTCCCCAACCCCTCACCCCCCAAACCCCTCTCATACCCCGACCCCTCGCGAACTGCCACACTCCTCGCCCTTACATCCCTCCTGCTCTACAACCCCCCCCCCCCCGACCCCCTGCTCCCAGGCAGCAAGCTGATTGTACCTGCTCTTTCGCACTCTCCAGTTCATATTCCAGCATCTCCTCTCACCCTCTCTAACTGCTGGAATCAGATGTTCCCTTGTGTGGTTAAGAGATGTTGATAGATTTCGCCCTCTGCCTGATTGACTCAGTAGATGCCTGTCACAGATCTGTGTGTGAGGCATTGTGCCCCAGAGATGCTATCCCTCTTCGCTGACAACAGACAGCACACATCTCACTGCACAGAAACTAGGCAAAATGATTGAGAAAGAAAGGGAACTTTATTCCAACTTCAGCCCATTATATCGAATGTTCTGCACAGAAACCGGCCATTTGGCCCAACTGGTCCGTGCCAGTGTTTACGCCCCACACAAGCCTCCTCTCACCCCTCTTCATCTCACAAGGTAGATGCAGGGAGGATGTTTCCCCTGGCTGGCGTGTCTAGAACCAGGGGTCACAGTCTCAGGATAAGGGGTCGGTCATTTAGGGCTGAAATATGGAGACATTTTTTCACTCAGAGGGTGGTTAATCTTTGGAATTCTCTGGCCCAGAGGGCTGTGGATGCTCAGTCGTTGAATATATTCAAGGCTGAGATCAATAGATTTTTGGATATTAAAGGAATCCAGGGATATGAGGATCTGGCAGGAAAGTGGAGTTGAGGTAGAAGATCAGCCATGATCTCATTGAATGGCGGAGCAGGCTCAATGGGCTGAATGACCAACTCCTGCTCCTAATTCTTATGTTCTTATGTTCACCCCATCAGTAAATCCTTCTATTCCTTTCTCCCTCGTGTGTTTATCCAGCTTTCTCTTAAATAAATCTCTGTTATTGGCCTCAACCATTCCCTGTGGCAGCGAGTTCCACATTCTCACCGCTCTCTGGGTAAAGAAGTTTCTCCTGAATTCCCTATTGGATTTATTAGTGACTATCTTATATTGGTGGCCCCCTATTATGGTCTCCCCCACAAGGGCAGAAACATCTCCCCCTGTGTCTACCCTATTGAACCCTTTCATAATCCTAAAGACCTCGATCAGGTCACCCCTCAGCCTTTCCACTTCAACACATCCTGCTAACGAGACACATTTGCAATTCCTCACACAGTTGGCCAGAGAATCAGCATGGAATATGATCGGCTAAAAGACGTCAGATTCGTTAACACATGAAAACTGACGGGTCCCAAAATATCATGGCAAATATTATTTTTAAAATGTTTGTTTTCCATCAGCAATGTGTGTGTGACTCCACACTGAGTAATGGGAGGCATTTTTCTTCATGAATCTGAAGGATGGTGTGCAAGTCAACAAGATATTTATCTCTTTAACCCTGACAGTTCCCACATCTCCCACTTCCTCGCAATTTCAGCTCCCCCTGTGTCTGTATTGTGACTGTAATATTATAATAATATGAATTAATATTTAATACTAAATGGGAATTGCTGTAAACCATTATCTCTCCTTTCCCTATTCTCTTTATAGTCTCTATTTCATCATTTATTTTGAGTTATGTTACGCAGTGATGTCATGTGTAGCAGAAATCTGTTGTCCATCCTGTTGGCCAGTTGTCCTGGCCGGCCTCCCACCTTCCACCCGTCACAAACTGGAGCTCATCCAAATCCGTGCTGCCCCGTGTCCTAACCCACACCCAGTCCCGCTCACCCATCGCCCCCTTTGCTTGCTGCCCCATGTCCTAACCCACATCAGTCCCGCTCACCCATCACCCCCTGTGCTCGCTGCCCGTGTCCTAACCCAGACCCAGTCCCACTTACCCTTCACCCCCTGTGCTCGCTGCCCCGTGTCCTAACCCACACCCAGTCCCACTCACCCATCGCCCCCTATGCTCGCTGCCCCCGTGTCCTAACTCACACCTAGTCCCGCTCACCCATCACCCACTGTGCTCGCTGCCCATGTCCTAACCCACACGCAGTCCCACTCACCCATCACCCCCTGTGCTCGCTGCCCTGTGTCCTAACCCACACCCAGTCCCGCTCACCCATCACCCCCTGTGCTCGCTGCCCGTGTCCTAACCCACACCCAGTCCCACTCAACCATCACCCCCTGTGCTCGCTGCCCTGTGTCCTAACCCACACCCAGTCCCACTCACCCATCACCCCCTGTGCTCGCTGCCCTGTGTCCTAACCCACACCCAGTCCCACTCACCCTTCACCCCCTGTGCTCGCTGCCCCGTGTCCTAACCCAGACCCAGTCCCACTCACCCATCACCCCCTGTGCTCGCTGCTCATGTCCTAACCCACACCCAGTCCCGCTCACCCATCGCCCCCTGTGCTCGCTGCCCGTGTCATAACCCAGACCCAGTCCCACTTACCCTTCACCCCCTGTGCTCGCTGCCCCGTGTCCTAACCCAGACCCAGTCCCACTTACCCTTCACCCCCTGTGCTCGCTGCCCATGTCCTAACCCACACCCAGTCCCGCTCACCCATCACCCCCTGTGCTCGCTGCCCGTGTCCTAACCCAGACCCAGTCCCATTAACCTTCACCCCCTGTGCTCGCTGCCCACGTCCTAACCCACACCAGTCCCACTCACCCATCACCCACTGTGCTCGCTACCCCCGTGTCCTAACTCACACCCAGTCCCGCTCACCCATCACCCCCTGTGCTCGCTGCCCGTGTCCTAACCCAGACCCAGTCCCACTTACCCTTCACCCCCTGTGCTCGCTGCCCCGTGTCCTAACCCAGACCCAGTCCCACTTACCCTTCACCCCCTGTGCTCGCTGCCCCGTGTCCTAACCCACACCAGTCCCACTTACCCTTCACCCCCTGTGCTCACTGCCCCGTGTCCTAACCCAGACCCAGTCCCACTTACCCTTCACCCGCTGTGCTCGCTGCCCCGTGTCCTAACCCAGACCCAGTCCCGCTCACCCATCACCCCCTGTGCTCGCTGCCCGTGTCCTAACCCAGACCCAGTCCCACTCACCCATCACCCCATGTGCTTGCTGCCCCGTGTCCTAACCCACACCCAGTCCCGCTCACCCATCGCCCCCTGTGCTCGCTGCCCCGTGTCCTAATCCACACCCAGTCCCGCTCACCCATCGCCCCCTGTGCTCGCTACCCCGTGTCCTAACCCAGACCCAGTCCCGCTCACCCATCGCCCCCTGTGCCCGCTGCCCACATCCTAACCCAGACCCAGTCCCACTCACCCATCACCCCCTGTGCTCGCTGCCCCGTGTCCTAACCCAGACCCAGTCCCACTCACCCATCACCCCCTGTGCTCGCTGCCCCGTGTCCTAACCCAGACCCAGTCCCACTCACCCATCACCCCCTGTGCTCGCTGCCCCATGTCCTAACCCACACCCAGTGCCGCTCACCCATCGCCCCCTGTGCTCGCTGCCCACGTCCTAACCCACACCCAGTCCCGCTCACCCATCAGCCCCTGTGCTCGCATTCCACGCCCTAACCCACACCCAGTCCCACTCACCCATGGCCCCCTGTGCTCGCTGACCTACATTGGCTCCCAGTCTGGCAAAGCCTCGATTTAAAAATTCTCATCCTTGTCTTCAGATCCCTCCATAGCCTCGCCCCTCGCTGTCTCTGTAAACTCTTCCAGCCCCACAAAACCCCCGAGAGCTCTGCGCCTTCCAATTCTGTCCTCTTGTCATCCCGATTTCCATTGCTCCACCATTGGTGGCCATGCCTTCTGTTGCCTGGGCCCTAAGCTCTGGAATTCCCTCCCTAAACCTCTCCACCTCTCTCTCCACCTTTAAGCCGCCATTTAAAACCTCCCTCTTTGACCAAGCTTTTGGCCACCTGCCCTAATATCTCTTTGTGTGGCTTGGTGTCAAATTCTGTTGGATAATCGCACCTGTGAAGGGCCTTGGGACGTTTTACTATGTTAAAGGCGCTATATAAATCCAAGTTGTTGTTGTTCTAACCCTCCCAATAGTTTCCTTACTGTGTCTCTGGAATTAAGAGATCTGTGACCTATGACCTGTGACCTGTGTCCGAACAGAAATTCATCCAAAATCTGTCAAGTTTTTCTGTGTCAGCCGTGGCTCAGTGGGCAGCACTCCCCCTCTCTCTCGCCTCTGAGTCAGAAGGTTGTGGGTTCAGGTCCCACTCCAGGCTGACACTGCAATGCAGTGCTGAGGGAGCGCAGCACTGTCGGAGGGACAGTACTGAGGGAGCGCTGCACTGTCGGAGGGACAGTACTGAGGGAGCGCTGCACTGTTGGAGGGACAGTACTGAGGGAGGGTTACACTGTCAGAGGGGCAGTACTGAGGGAGTGCTGCACTGTCAGAGGAGCAGTACTGAGGGAGTGCCGCACTTTCGGAGGGCCAGTGCTGCACTGTCGGAGGGGGATTACTGAGAGAGTGCCGCACTATCGGAGCAGCAGTACTGAGGAAGCACTGAAATGTCGGAGGGGCAATACTGAGGGAGCGTTACACTGTCGGAGGGGTAGTACTGAGGGGGTGCTGCACTGTCGGAGGGACAATACTGTGGGAGCGCCGCACTGTCGGAGGGGCAGTACTGAGGGAGCGCTGCACTGTCAGAGGGGCAGTACTGAGGGAGCGCTGCACTGTCAGAGGGGCAGTACTGAGGGAGTGCTGCACTGTCAGAGGGGCAGTACTGAGGGAACGCTGCACTGTCAGAGGGACAGTACTGAGGGAGCGCTGCACTGTCAGAGGGGCAGTACTGAGGCAGTACTGAGGGAGCGCTGCACTGTCAGAGGGGCAGTACTGAGGGAGTGCCGCACTGTTGGAGGGACAGTATTGAGGGAGCCCTGCACTGTCGGAGGTGGGACCTTAACCCAAGGCCTCATCTGCTCTCCCAGGTGGACGTAAAAGATCCCAGCGCACTATTTTGCAGAACTGTAGAGGAATTCTCCTCAGTGTCCTGGGGCCAATATTTATCCCTCACCCTGTTAAGTATGGAAGAACTCCACAAGACCGAGTACTGTGAGCTAAAACTGATGTGACCTTAGTCCCTTTAATACAACTCCAGAGTGCCTAAGCAGCAAGGCAGGCAACCGTTTAAGCTTCCTTGCACGAGGTGTGCAGGTGACCCTTGGGCCTCCAACAGTTGCGCCCTCTGGTGGCAAGTCTTACACAGTTACAATGTTTACATACATAACATCACTCGACCTCAAAGTCTTTGATACAAATTATTTACAAGTTGAGACGATCCGGGGCCCTGCACTCCCTGGTTGATCATCTGAGTTCAAACTCTGGCATGGGTGAGTTGGTCGGACTATTGCTGCACTGTGGCGCGGCTGGTCTGACAGGACTGTTGGGGATGGTGGGTTCATCCTCTTGATTGACAGCGAGGTCGATTGCTGGTTGGGTGTGTGTTGGTGGATCGACGATGGTGCTATCCTCTTCAGGTTGTTCCTGGTTGTCGGTGAACCGCAGTTGTCTGATCCAAATACTTTCTGCACGTTTGTCCATTCAATAGTTTGACTATAAACACTTTATTCCCCTTCTTGGCCAACAGTGCCAGCGACTCATTTAGAACCATGACCGTAATTCAGGACAAACACAGGATCGTTAACATCAATGTCACGCGATACAGCCGTACGATCGTGGTACATGTTTTGCTGGTGACGCTGGGTTTCCACATGATCACTTAGATCCGGATGGTCTAGGGAGAGCCTAGTTTGAGTGCTCTCTTCATTAACAATTCCTTAGGGGGAACCCCAGTGAGCGAGTGGGGTCGCGTCCGGTAGCTGAGCAGATAAGCGGGTCTGCAAGGAACCTTCCGTCACGCATTTCAAGCTCTGCTTGATAGTTTGGACTGCCGGTTCAGTTTCACCGTTGGATGCGGGCTTAAATGGGGCAGACCTGACATGCTTGATGCCATTGCGGGTCATAAACTCATTGAATTCCGAGCTGGTGAAACACAGTCCATTGTCACTGACAAGGACGTCGGGCAAGCCATGGGTGGCGAACATAGCCTGAAGGCTTTCAATGGTGTCAGTGGATGTGCTGGATGATATGATTACACATTCAATCCGTTTGGAGTAAGCATCCACTACAACTAAAACCATCTTTCCAAGAAAGGGGCCAGAAAAATCTACGTGGATCCTGACCACAGTTTGGAGGGCCATGACCACAGACTCAATGGAGCCTCCCTTTGTGTATTGCTCAATTGTGAGCACATGTTGCACTGGTGTACGCATGACTCTAAGTCCGAGTCAATGCCGGGTCACCAAATATGTGACCTGGCTATAGCCTTCATCATGACTATGCCTGGGTAGATATTGTGTAGGTCGTGTATAAACGTTTCCCTGCCTTTTTTTGGCAAAACCACACGATTACGAATCAAGAGCACATGGTATTGGGGGTAATGTATTGATGTGGATAGAGAACTGGTTGGTGACAGGAAGCAAAGAGTGGGAATAAACGGGTCCTTTTCAGAATGGCAGGCAGTGACTAGTGGGGTGCCGCAAGGCTCAGTGCTGGGACCCCAGCTATTTACAATATACATTAATGATTTAAATGAAGAAATTGAAGGTAATATCTCCAAGTTTGCAGATGACACTAAGCTGGGTGGCAGTGTGAGCTGTGAGGAGGATGCTAAGAGGATACAGGGTGTCTTGGACAGGTTAGGTAAATGGGCAAATGCATGGCAGATGCAGTCTAATGTGGATAAATGTGAGGTTATCCACTTTGGTGGCAAAAACAGGAAGGCAGAATATTATCTGAATAGTGACAGATTAGTAAAAGGGGAGGTGCAAAGAGACCTGGGTGTCATGGACATCAGTCACTGAAGGTAGGCATGCAGGTAGAGCAGGCAGTAAAGAAAGCAAATGGCATGTTAGCCTTCATAGCGAGAGGATTTGAGTATAGGAGCAGGGAGGTCTGACTGCAGTTGTACAGGGCCTTGGTGAGACCACACCTTGAGTATTGTGTGCAGTTTTGGTCTCCTAATCTGAGGAAGACGTGCTTGCTTTTGAGGGAGTGCAGCGAAGATTCACCAGACTAATTCCCGGGATGGCAGGACTGACATATGAAGAAAGACTGGATGGACTAGGCTTCTACTCACTGGAATTTAGAAAAATGAGAGGGGATCTCATAGAAACACATAAAATTATGACGGGACTGGAGAGGTTAGATGCAGGAAGAGTGTTTTCAATGTTGGGGAAGTCCAGAACCAGGAATCACAGTCTAAGGATAAGGGGTAAGTCATATAGGACCGAGATGAGGAGAAACTTTTTCACCCAGAGAGTGGTGAACCTGTGGAATTCTCTACCACAGAAAGTTGTGGAGTCCAGTTTGTTGGATATATTCAAGAAGGAGTTAGAGTGGCCCTTACGGCAAAGGCGATCAGGGGGTATGGAGAGAAAGTGGGAGGGGGTACTGAAGTTGCATGATAGCCATGATCATATTGAATGGCGGTGCAGGCTTGAAGAGCCGAATGGCCTGCTCCTGCACCTATTTTCTATGTTTCTATGTTTCTATGTCTAAGAGACAATTTGACTGGATGGACATTTCAGCTTTGCGCCAGTGAAACGGTTTAATTTCATCTTGCATTTCCCCGGGAATGGCTGACCAGCTCCTATTGAGGACGCAACTTTTTACGAGTGATAGCACAGGATCCTGGCTGGTCCAGGTCCTGATCTGGTGAGCAGTGACGGGTGACCCCTCTCAAAGGCATCCATGATCAGGAGCAAGTCTGCGAACTGCACCATTTCCACCCTGGTAGTGGGCAATGGTAGCCGACTGAGGGCATCAGCACAGTTCTCCGTGCCTGGTCTGTGGCGGATAACATAGTCATAGGCGGACAATGTTAGTGCCCATCTTTAAATGCGGGACGAAGCATTGGTGTTTATACCTTTGCTTTCTGAAAGCAGCGAAATGAGCGGTTTGTGGTCGGTTTCAAGCTCAAACTGAACCAAATAGGTATTAGTGCATCATCTTAACCCCATAAACACATGCTAATGCCTCTTTCTTGACCATACTGTAGGCTCTTTCAGCCTTCGACCGAATTCTAGATGCGTATGCAACCGGTTGAAGTTTGCCCGATATATTGGTTTGCTGTAACACACAGCCAACCCCGTACGAAGATGCATCACAAGCTAGCACTAATCTTTTACACGGATCATACAGTACAAGTAACTTATTAGAACAAAGTAGGTTTCTGGCCTTCTCAAAGGCTGTCTCTTGAGATTTACCCCAAACCCAGTTGTCACCCTTAGGTAGCAACATGTGAAAGGGTTCCAGCAAAGTGCTTAACCCGGATAGAAAGTTACCAAAATACTTGATGAGTCCCAGGAATGAACGCAGCTCCGCCACATTCTGTGGTCTGGGTGCATTCTTGATGGCCTCTGTCTTTGAGTCTGTAGGTCTGATGCCGTCCATCGCAATCTTTCTTCCCAAAAATTCGACCTCTGGCTACAAGAAAATACACTTGGAGCATTTCAGCCTGAGTCCCACTCTGTCGAGTCGACTTAGAACCTCTTCCAGGTTGTGCAGGTGTTTGGCGGTGTCACGACCGGTGATCAGGATGTCGTCTTGAAATGTAATGTACGCGGAACTGATTTCAGCAAACTCTCTATGTTCCTCTGGAAGATGGCAGCAGCTGAGCGAATCCCAAAAGAGCACCTGTGGTATATAAATAGTCCTTTGTGTGTGTTGATGCACGTCAATCTTTTCGAAGATTCAGCTAGCTCCTGTGTCATGTAGGCGGAGGTTAGGTCCAACTTGGTGAATGACTTCCCTGTCGCTAACGTTGCAAACAGGTCATCCGCCTTGGGCAGCGGGTACTGGTCTTGTAACGAGACTTGGTTCATCGTTACCTTGTAGTTTCCACAGATTCTGACCGTGCCATCGCTTTTCAACACTGGAACAATCGGACTGGCCCACTCATTGAACTCGACTGGTGATATGATTCCCTCTTGTTGAAGTCTGTCCAGTTCGATCTCGACTTTTTCCCTCATCATATATGGAACCGCTCGAGCCTTGTGATGAATGGGCCTTGCATCGGGAACGAGATGAATCTGCACCTTGGCGCCTGTGAAGTTGCCGATGCCTGGTTTAAATAGCAATGGAAACTTGCTCAGCACTTGCGTGCACGAGGCATCATCCACTGAAGGTAGTGCTTTGATGTCGTTCCAGTTCCATCGAATCTTTCCCAGCCAGCTTCTGCCGAATAGCGTTGGGCCATCGCCTGGTACAATCCACAGTGATAAATCATGCACAGCTCCATCGTACGATACCTTAACTACCACACTGCCAATGACTGGTATGAGCTCTTTGTTGTAGGTGCGCAGCTTTGTCTGAATCGGGCTTCCTTTGGGCCTTTGTGCCTTGTTGCCGAACAGTTTCTCAAAAGCCTTCTGGCTCATAATTGACTGACTCGCCCACTTGTCTAACTCCATTGTAACCGGAATACCGTTCGATTTGATAGGAGGGCTCTTGGTGGTGAAGGTGTGTACCCCATACACTTCTTTCTCGGGTTGAGTTACCTCTCTTGTTTGTTCTGCCTGATCCACGCCGGATCGATCATCCTCTGCCGACTCTGCCACGCGGTGAGTCGCAGCACTCTTGCTCATTCGCTGGAGGTGCCTCATTGTTTCGCAGCCTTTGCACACGTAGTGCTTGAATCGACATTGATGGGCTCGATGATTACCCCCGCAGCCAACATGGTGCTAATGGATTTGCATTCACGCCCGATGACGGACTCTGAGTCATCCTACATCTTACAGCTGCAGACTTGTATGCCCTGCCATATGCAGTTCTGCCTGCCAGTGACGTTATTTTATGCACAGTACTTGTCGGTGAGCTTTGATGCTGGAAAGATATCTGTCTGGTATTATCGCTCGTGGATGAATGCCTGGACTATCGTGATGGCCTTGCTCAGGTCTAGGGATTCGGTGGACAGCAGCTTGCGAAGAATGACCTTGTGGCCGATGGCAAGCACAAAAAAGTCCCGCAGCATTTCCCCCAAAAATCCAGCAAATTCACAAGTTCCCGCAAGGCATCTCAGATCGGCGACACAACTCGCCACGTCCTGGCCCTCGGAGTGGTGGTGCATGTAGAAGCGATACCTAGCTATTACGATGCTCTCCTTTGACTTGAGGTGGTTCCGAACCAGCGTACACAACTCTGTATGTGTCTTTTCTGCTGGTTTCTCTGGTGCTAGCAGATTCTTGATGAGGCCGTATAGAAACATAGAAAATAGGTGCAGGAGTAGGCCATTCGGCCCTTCGAGCCTGCACCGCCATTCATTGAGTTCATGGCTGAACATGCAACTTCAGTACCCCATTCCATATTGTGGACCCACTCACGGTGAGGAGAATCACCCTGCACTTTATCATCCCCATCCAGCTCGTTGGCCACAAAGTACTGGTCGAGACGCTCAACGAAGGCTTCCCAATCATCACCCTCTACAAATCTCTCTAAAATACCAATGGCAGCCATGACCGTGTGAAAGTTCGTAATCTGTTACTCATCGCCAATTGTTAAGTATGGAAGAACTCCACAAGACTGAGTACATGTGAGCTAAAACTGATGTGACCTTAGTCTCTTTAATACAACTCCAGAGTGCCTAAGCAGCATGGCAGGCAACCTTTTATACTCCCTTGCACGAGGTGTGCAGGTGACACTTGGGCCTCCGTCAGTTGTGTCCTCTGGTGGCAAGTCTTACACAGTTACAATGTTTACATACGTAACACAACCAACTTCACTAAAAACAGATTATCTGGCCATTATCACATTGCTATTTGTGGGAGCTTGCTGTGCACAAATTGGTTGCTGCGTTTCCCATGTTACAATGACTGCACTTCCAAAGTACTTCATTGGCTGTAAAGAGCTTTGGGACGTCCAGAGGTGGTGAAAGGCGCTATATAAATGCAAGTCTGTTTTAACAGGTAAGAGACTCCAGAACAGGCCCGAACCTGTGTAAAATAGTAGCCGATAAGGAGGTGAAGTTGATTTTGGGTGGTGGCATAAACCAGGAGGCAGCGAAAGCGGAGCACGTTGGGTGTGTGCGTAAAACCAGCTTCCGAATCGTTGTCACCCGTTTTACAATACGGACCAGAAGCAGGGTGAGCCCCTGAGCTCTCTGGTGTAGAACAACATCTGGGTGTGTGTGCGGAGGGGGGGTTACACGAGACGGGGGAATAATGAATGAGTAAAATATTGCTTGGGGCAGCTGTGAGAGAATCGGTATGTGGAGAGTCCCAACCATCGATTTGAGCAATTTTCAGCAGTCCAGGGCGGAATATCAATGAACAGAGCTGGTGTGAAACCCTCTCCTAGTGCCTCCAGCCTTCACACCGCACAGTCTCCAGAGGGAGACTAGCAGTCAGCCCTCGGAGAGAATAGTGCTGCAATGGCAGCTTGTCAAAGCCCAGGGTGGTGCTGGGTGTGGAGTGGAGAGGCCCACTTCTCTGCTCAGAGGCTGGTTCTGGGGTGGGGGGGTATTAATGATGGTTACAGCCCCTCCCGCCCACACTTCTCACAACACTGCTATGAATGCAAATAAGAAGACAAAATGTAGAAGAGCAGAGAATGCTGCCAGTGCCCAGCACCAGAGAGCGCGACAGGTCCGTGCTCCAGGTGTAAAATCCTTGCTCTCAATTCAAACACCAACTGCACGCCCTCACTACCCTCAACCAAAGGCAGTTGTGTTTTCCTTGAACAACGCCAATAAATGTATGAGGCCGGACTGCTCTCCGATACAGCCATACCCCCACCCCCGCCTTCCCCCATCCTGGGCCATACTCCATCCTGGGGCCCATATTCCCTCTCACACTCGCCTGGGGCCCATACACCCTCTCACCCTCCCCTGGAGCCCATACACCCTCTCACCCTCGCCTGGGGCCAATACACCCTCTCACCTTCCCCTGGAGCCCATAGACCCTCTCACCCTCGCCTGGGGCCCATACACCCTCTCACCCTCCCCTGGGGCCCATACACCCTCTCACCCTCCCCTGGAGCCCATACACCCTCTCACACTCGCCTGGGGCCTATACACCCTCTCACCCTCCCCTGGAGCCCATACACCATCTCACCCTCCCCTGGAGCCCATACACTCTCTCACCCTCCCCTGGGGCCCATACACCCTCTCACCCTCGCCTGGGGCCCATACACCCTCTCGCCCTCCCCTGGAGCCCATACACCCTCTCACCCTCGCCTGGGGCCCATACACCCTCTCACCCTCCCCTGGAGCCCATATTCCCTCTCACCCTCCCCTGGGGCCCATACACCCTCTCAGTCTCACCCTATCCTGGGTCCCATTATCCCCCTCGCTATCCCAGCTCTATCTGGGGTTTCACTGGGGTCGAGCTCTAACACCGTTGCACCATTGTTGTGCCGTCGATGAGCGGCCGTTGACCGGTTTAGGAGGGACGAGGGGCGGCCGGATCTGCTTGGACATTCGGGGGCTTTTATTTTAAGGTGACCATGGTAGCTCCTGCGCTCATTTCCGAGCGGGACTGGAAAATCAGTTCACACAAGTCGCAGTTTGTGACGTACAGGTTTGGGACAATTTCGGGATGTACGTTTTTCAGGCGCCCTTGGGGCACAGGCGCTGGAAATAGGGCCTCATTACACCCATAAAACCATAACACCAGGCGCCACACGGTCCGATTCCCCCATCTCCCCCATTGTCTATTCAAGGTAGAAGGTGGATTCCCACCGGAAAACTCATCGCAGCCAGCACGAGGTGGTCTGCATCGGGTGTCCGCTCCTGGTATCTGCTCCCAGTATCCGCTCCTGGTGTCCGCTCCCATTGTCCTCTCCCGGTTTCCGCTCCCAGTGTCTGCTTCCAGTATCCGCTCCCGTTGTCCGCTCCCAGTGTCTGCTCCCAGTTTCCACTCCCAGTGTCCGCTCCCGGTATCTGCTCCCAGTTTCCACTCCCGGTGTCTGCTCCCAGTTTCCACTCCCGGTGTCCGCTCCCGATGTCTGCTCCTGGCTTCTGCTCCGGTATCTGCTCCCGGTGTGCGCTCCCGGTGTGTGCTCCCGGTGTGTGCTTCCGGTGTCTGCGTCATTAACAGAATATTTTTCGAATTCATTGAATGATCGAAACTAACAGCATAGAAGGAAGCCATTGGGGCCATCGTGCCTGTGCAGGCTCTGTGAAAGAGCAGTCGAGCTCAGTCCCACACTCTCGCTTTTGGTCCGTAAATGTATAAGTTCCTCACTCTCCATTACCTGCACTACTCCCTTCTCAAATTATCGCTGGAATCAGCTTCCACCACCAATTCAGAGAAGGTTCACTAGGTTGATTCCTGAGATGAAGGGTTGTCTTATGAAGAAAGATTGAGCAGGTTGGGTCTATACTCATTGGAGTTTAGAAGAATGAGTCATATAAGATACTGAGGGGGCTCGACAAGGTGGATGCAGAGAGGATGTTTCCCCTCGTGGGGGAATCTAGAATTAGGGGGCATAGTTTCAGAATAAGGGGTCGCCCATTTAAAACTGAGATAAGAACATAAGAACATAAGAAATAGGAACAGGAATAGGCCATATGGCCCCTCGAGCCTGCTCCGCCATTCAATAAGATGAGGAGGAATTTCTTCTCTCAGAGGGTTGTAAATCTGTGGAATTCTCTGCCCCAGAGAGCTGTGGAGGCTGGGTCATTGAATATATTTAAGGAGGAGATAAACAGATTTCTGAGCAATAAGGGAGTGAAGAATTATGGGGAGCGGGCAAGGAAATGGAGCTAAGTCCATGATCAGACCAGCCATTATCTTATTAAATAGCGGAGCAGGCTCGAGGGGCTGTATGGCCTACTCCTGTTCCTATTTTTTATGCTCTTATGTTCTTATTAAGGGGTTGAGCAGCTTTGAAAGTGGATAAATCTCTAGGCCCGGATGAAATGTATCCCAGACTGTTAAGAGAAGCAAAAGAGGAAATAGCAGAGGCTCTGACCATCATTTTCCAGTCCTCTCTGGCTTCAGGTGTGGTGCCGGAGGACTGGAGGACTGCTAATGTTGTACCTTTGTTTAAAAAGGGAGAAAGAGATAGAACGAGTAATTACAGGCCAGTCAGCCTAACCTCGGTGGTAGGAAAATTATTGGAAAAACCCTGAGGGACAGGATAAATCGTCATTTAGAAAGACATGGATTAATCAAGGACAGTCAGCACGGATTTGTCAAGGGAAGGTCATGTCTGACTAATTTGATTGAATTTTTCGAGGAGCTAACCAGGAGGGTCGATGAGGGCAGTGCATATGATGTAGTGTATATGATTGATGGGTGTTTTTGTGACTGGAAGACTGTTTCCAGTGGGGTTCCGCAGGGCTCAGTGCTGGGTCCCTTGCTTTTTGTGGTATATATCAATGACTTGATGTTGCGGATATGATTAAAAAGTTTTCAGAAGACATTAAAATCGGTTGTGTGGTTGATAATGAAGAAGAAAGCTGTGGACTGCAGGAAGATATCAATGTACTAGTCAGGTGGGTGGAACAGTGGCAAATGGAATTCAATCCGGATAAGTGTGAGGTAATGTATTTAGGGAGGGCTAACAAGGCAAGGGAATACACATTAAATGGTAGGACACTGAGAAGTGTAGAGGAACAAAGGGACCTTGGAGTGCAGGTCCACAGATCCCTGAAGGTAGCAGGCCAGGTAGATAAGGTGGTTAAGAGGCATATGGAATACTTGCCTTTATTAGTCGAGGCATGGAATACAAGAGCAGGGAGGTTATGCCTGAACTGTATACAACACTGGTTAGGTCGCAGCTGGAGTACAGTGTGCAGTTCTGATCACCATATTACAGGAAAGATGTGATTGCACTAGAGAGGGTGCAGAGGTTATTTACAAGAATGTTGCCTGGACTGGAGAATTTTGGCTATGAGGAAAGACTGGAGATGCTGGGGCCAAAATTCAGGGTATGGGTGAGGCCGGTTATCGCCGGATTGCGACGGCTATGCGGCGGAATTGAGTGGCTGCCAAGAGCTGGAAAGTGGGATTAGGCTGGAGAATGTTCACGAGATTAGAATCATAGAAATTTACAGCATGGAAGGAGGCCATTTCGGCCCATCGTGTCCGTGCCGGCCGACAAAGAGCTATCCAGCCTAATCCCACTTTTCAGCTCTTGGTCCGTAGCCCTGCAGGTTACAGCACTTCAAGTGCACATCCAAATATCTTTTAAATATGGTGAGGGTTTCTGCCTCTACCACACTTTCAGGCAGTGAGTTCCAGACCCCACCACCCTCTGGGTGAAGACATTTCTCCTCAAATCCCCTCTAAACCTTCTACTAATTACTTTAAATCTATGCCCCCTGATTGTTGACCCCTCTGCCAAGGGAAACAGGTCCTTCCTATCCACTCTATCCAGGCCCCTCATAATTTTATACATCTCAACCAGGTCTCCCCTCAGCCTCCTCTCTGTTCCAAAGAAAATAAACTCTGTGTGGCCGAAATTCAGGCCGGACAGAAAGCTGACACACCCACCTTTATCTAGTTTTACTGTCAGGTCCGATAAGGCGGACTCTGGATCCATTTTCAGCTCTTTGTCCATTTTTTTGGAGCGGACTGGAAGTCGGTCATAATGGGGGCGGACGTGTGGCGGGTGGTGACGGTGGTGGTGACGTCAGTGCGTGTGTGCATCACCGCGTCTAAAGGGGAGAGAAGCAGCTTTTCTTTAGGTTCGACCATTGGGCCACCAGGGAGGGTTTCGGCTGGGCCAGCGGCCTGACACCCAAGAAGAGGTGCCAGGCTGCCTGTTGGCGGCCCAGCCGAACCCGAGGCCACAATTGCCCAGCCGATCGGAAAGTCGGCCGGCAAAAATAAAACCATGGCGGCCGCGGCAGTGCGCCCTCCCCTTGAAGGCCGCCGCGCTGCCATGGCTCACACACAGAATACAAAGTGCACCGACAGAGGAAGCTGTCGGGGGCACCGCGCGGCAGCTCGTGGATTGTTTCAGGTAAATTCCGCACAGAGTGGGATGGAGGTGCGGGAGATCGGCGGTGCCCACTTTGAGGACCACCTTATCAATTTGCCTTTAAGGATTTGTGTATACAGACACCAAGGTCTCTCTGCTCAACTACACTTTTCAAAGCCGTGCCATTTATAGTTTACTGTCTTTCCATATTAGACCTCCCAAAGTGCATCACTTCACATCTCTCCGCATGGAACGGCACCTGCCATACTTCTGCCCATTTCACCATCCCGTGTGTTATCCTGAAGCCTATAACTATCCTCATCATCATCTACTACTTTGCCAAGCTTCGTATCATCTGCAAACACTGTAATGCTGCTCCCTACAAACGTATAAAATGACAGGATAGATGCAGGGAGTCTAGAACCAGGGATCACAGTCTCAGAATAAGGGGTCGGCCATTTAGGACTGAGATGAGGAGAAACTTCTTCACTCAGAGGGTGGTGAATCTTTGGAATTCTCTACTCCAGAGGCTGTGGAGGCTCAGTCATTGAATATATTCAAGACAGAAATTGACAGATTTTTGGATATTAAAGGAATCGAGGGATATGGGGATAGTGCAGGAAAGTGGAGTTAAGGTAGAAGATCAGCCGTGATCTTATTGAATGGTGGAGCAGGCTCGAGGGACCGAATGGCCGACTCCTGCTCTTAATTCTTGTGTTCTTATGTACACCCGAGTTTGGTCTGTTTATAAAAATTGCAAATATTAATGGACCCAAAGCTGCCACTGCAGACCATCTCCCAGTCTGAAAAACATCTGACCACCATCCTCTGCTTCCTGTCACTGAGCCACTTCTGTATCCATACCAACATTGTCATCATCATAGGCAGTCCCTTGGAATCGAAGAAGACTTGCTTCCACTCTAAAAATGAATCCTCAGGTAGCTGAACAGTCCAATATGAGAACCACAGTCCCTGTCACAGGTGGGACAGACAGTCGTTGAGGGAAGGGGTGGGTGAGACTGCTTTGCCGCACGCTCTTTCTACTGCCTGCGCTTGATTTCTGCATGCTCTCGGCGATGAAACTCCAGGTGCTCAGCGCCCTCCCGAGTGGACTTCCTCCACTTAAGGCGGTCTTTGGCCAGGGACTCCCAGGTGTCAGTGGGGATGTTGCACTTTATCAGGAGGCTTTGAGGGTGTCCTTGTAACATTTCCTCTGCCCAGCTATGGCTTGTTTGCCCTGAAGGAGTTCCGAGCAGAGCGCTTGCTTTGGGAGTCTCGTGTCTGGCATGTGAACAATTTGGCCTGCCCAGCGGAGCTGATCAAGTGTGGTTAATGCTTCGATGCTGGGGATGTTGGCCTGGTCAAGGACACTGACGTTGGTGCGTCTGTCCTCCCAGGGGATTTGTAGGATCTTGCGGAGATATCATTGGTGATATTTCTCCAGCGACTTGAGGTGTCTACTGTACATGGTCCATGTCTCTGAGCCGTACAGGAGGGCGGGTTTACTACGGCCCTGTTGACCATGAGCTTGGTGGCAGATTTGAGGGCCTGGTCTTCAAACATTCTTTTACTCAGGCAGCCAAAGGCTGCACTGGTGCACTGGAGGCAGTGTTGAATCTCGTCGTCAATGCCTGCTCGTGTTGATAAGAGGCTCCCGAGGTATGAGAAATGGTCCACGTTGTCCAGGGCCGCGCCGTGGATCTTGGTGACTGGGGGGCAGTGCTGTGCAGCGAGGACAGGTTGGTGGAGGACCTTTGTCTTACAGATGTTTAGCGTAAGGCCCACGCTTTCGTACGCCTCAGTAAATACGTTGACTATGATTTGGAGTTCAGTCTCTGTATGTGCGCAGACACAGGCGTTGTCCACATACTGTAGCTTGACGACAGAGGTTAGGGTGGTCTTGGGGAACATCACTGCAGACCACCTCCAAGTCTGAAAAACATCTGACCACCACCTTCTGCTTCCAGTCATTGAGCCACTTCTGTATCCATACCAACACTTGCCCCTTAACTCCATGGGCTTCTGTTCCATTGGGGCTTGAGTATACCGGCTGTTACTTTGATAACATATCCTTTGGTATTTTTCGACAGTTCCAATCTCTCCTTTCTAACCTGTTTCAGTGAGCCTATTTATAAAAACACTTGATATTCCCTGCTCTCCTAACCCATTTTCTATTTCAGTTCCACTGCCCAGTTTCTAATCACTGTTATCGTGGTTCCATTAACTTTTTACTTCAGGCAAATAAAGAAAGTTTTGCATTTATATCTGTCCTAAATCACACCAAGTCCCGCTCACCTATCACCCCTGTGCTCGCTGATCTATATTGGCTCCCAATTCAGCAAGGTCTCGATTTCAAAATTCTCATCCTTGTTTACAAATCCCTCCATGGCCTTGCCCCTCCCTATCTCTGTAATCTCCTCCAGCCCCACAAGCCCCCGAGATGTCTGCGCTCCTCCAATTCTGCCCTCTTGAGCATCCCTGATTATAATCGCTCCACCATCGGTGGCCGTGCCTTCTGTTGCCTGGGCCTCAAGCTCTGGAACTCCCTGCCTAAACCTCTCTGCCTCTCTACCTCTCTTTCCTCCTTCAAGACGCTCCTTAAAACCTACCTCTTTGATCAGGTTTTTGATCACCTGCCCTAATTTCTACTTAAGCGGCTCGGTGTCAAATATTTTATCCCATGACACTCCTGTGAAGCGCCTTGGGTTGCCCTCCTCCTGTACTATGTGGGAAATCACGGACGCCTCCGGTGTCCCTGATAACTACATGTGCGGGAAGTGTATCCGCCTCCAGCTCCTGATGAACCGCGTTGCGGAACTGGAACTGCGGATGGATTCACTCTGGAGCATGCACGATGCTGAGAATGATGTGAAGAGCATGTTTAGTGAGTTGGTCTTACCGCAGGTAAAGGGTACACAGCCAGATAGGGAATGGAAGACCAACAGTAAGAGCAGTGGAAGGAAGGTAGTGTAGGGGCCCCCTGCGATCATCCCCCTGCAAAACAGATACACTGCTTTGGGTACTGTTGAGAGGGCTGACTCATCAGAGGAGGGCAGCAGCAGCCAAGTTCATGGCACCATGGTGGGCTCTGCTGTACAGGAGGGCAGGAAAAAGAGTGGGAGAGCAATAGTGATAGGGGATTCGATTTTAAGGGGAATAGATAGGCGTTTCTGCGGCTGCAACCGAGACTCCAGGATGGTATGTTGCCTCCCTGATGCAAGGGTCAAGGATGTCTCGGAACGGATGCAGGACATTCTGAAAAGGGAGGGAGAACAGCCAGTTGTCGTGGTGCATATAGGTACCAACGATATAGGTAAAAAACGGGATGAGCTCCTACGAGACGAATTTAGGGAGCTAGGAGTTAAATTAAAAAGTAGGACCTCAAAAGTAGTAATCTCAGGATTGCTACCAGTGCCACGTGCTAGTCAGAGTAGGAATCGCAGGATAGCTCAGATGAATACATGGCTTGAGCAGTGGTGCAGCAGGGAGGGATTCAAATTCCTGGGGCATTGGAACCGGTTCTGGGGGAGGTGGGACCAGTACAAACCGGACGGTCTGCACCTGGGCAGGACCGGAACCAATCTCCCAGGGGGAGTGTTTGCTAGTGCTGTTGGGGAGGAGTTACACTAAGATGGCAGGGGGATGGGAACCAATGCAAAGAGATAGAGGGAAACAAAATGGAGACAGAAGCAAAAGACAGAAAGGAGAAGAATAAAAGTGGAGGGCAGAGAAACCCAAGGCAAAAAACAAAAAGGGCCACTTTACAGCAACATTCTAAAGGTTCAAAGTGTGTTAAAAAGGCAAGCCTGACGGCTCTGTGCCTCAATGCGAGGAGTATTCGGAATAAGGTGGATGAATTAACTGTGCAGATAGCAGTTAACGGATACGATGTGGTTGGCATCATGGAGACATGGCTCCAGGGTGACCAAGGCTGGGAACTCAACATCCAAGGGTATTCAACATTTAGGAAGGATAGGCAGAAAGGAAAAGGAGGCGGGGTGGCGTTGCTGGTTAAAGAGGAAATTAATGCAATTGTAAGGAAAGACATTAGCTTGGATGATATGGAATCGGTATGGGTGGAGCTACGGAATACCAAGAGGCAGAAAACGCCAGTGGGAGTTGTGTACAGACCTCCAAATAATAGTAGTGATGTTGGGGAGGGCATCAAAAAAGGAAATTAGGCGTGCATGCAATAAAGGTGCAGCAGTTATCATGGGTAACTTTAATATGCATATAGATTGGGCTAACCAAACTGGAAGCAATATGGTAGAGGAGGATTTCCTGGAGTGCATAAGGGATGGTTTTCTAGACCAATATGTCGAGGAACCAACTAGGGGGGAGGCCATCTTAGACTGGGTGTTGTGTAATGAGAGAGGATTAATTAGCAATCTCGTTGTGTGAGGCCCCTTGGGGAAGAGTGACCATAATATGGTGGAATTCTACATTAGGATGGAGAATGAAACAGTTAATTCAGAGACCATGGTCCAGAACTTAAAGAAGGGTAACTTTGAAGGTATGAGGCGTGAATTGGCTAGGATAGATTGGCGAATGATACTTAAGGGGTTGACTGTGGATGGGCAATGGCAGACATTTAGAGACTGCATGGATGAACTACAAGAATTGTACATCCCTGTCTGTGTCTATCAAGGGAAATCAGGGATAGTATTAAAGCCAAGGAAGTGGCATACAAATTGGCCAGAAATAGCAGTGAACCCGGGGACTGGGAGAAATTTAGAACTCAGCAGAGGAGGGCAAAGGGTTTGATTAGGGCATGGAAAATAGAGTACGAGAGGAAGCTTGCAGGGAACATTAAAATGGACTGCAAAAGCTTCTATAGATATGTAAAGAGAAAAAGGTTAGTAAAGACAAACGTAGGTCCCCTGCAGTCAGAAGCAGGGGAAGTCATAACGGGGAACAAAGAAATGGCAGACCAATTGAACAAGTACTTTGGTTCGGTATTCACTAAGGAGGACACAAACAACATTCCAGATATAAAAGGGGTCAGAGGGTCTAGTAAGAAGGAGGAACTGAGGGAAATCCTTATAAGTTGGGAAATTGTGTTGGGGAAATTGATGAGATTGAAGGCCGATAAATCCCCAGCGCCTGATGGTCTGCATCCCAGAGTACTTAAGGAGGTGGCCTTGGAAATAGCGGATGCATTGACAGTCATTTTCAAACATTCCATAGATTCTGGATCAGTTCCTATGGAGTGGAGGGTAGCCAATGTAACCCCACTTTTTAAAAAAGGAGGGAGCAAGAAAACAGGGAATTATAGACCGGTCAGCCTGACATCGGTAGTGGGTAAAATGATGGAATCAATTATTAAGGATGTCATAGCAGCGCATTTGGAAAGAGGTGACAAGTCAGCATGGATTTATGAAAGGGAAATCATGCTTGACAAATCTTCTGGAATATTTTGAGGATGTTTCCAGTAGAGTGGACAAGGGAGAACCAGTTGATGTGGTGTATTTGGACTTTCAGAAGGCTTTTGACAAGGACCCACACAAGAGGTTAATGTGCAAAGTTAAAGCACATGGGATTGGGGGTAGTGTGCTGACGTGGATTGAGAACTGGTTGGCAGACAGGAAGCAAAGAGTAGGAGTAAATGGGTACTTTTCAGAATGACAGGCAGTGACTCGTAGGGTACCGCAAGGTTCTGCGCTGGGGCCCCAGCTGTTTACACTGTACATTAATGATTTAGACAAGGGGATTAAATGTAGTATCTCCAAATTTGCGGATGACACTAAGTTGGGTGGCAGTGTGAGCTGCGAGGAGGATGCTATGAGGCTGCAGAGTGACTTGGATAGGTTAGGTGAGTGGGCAAATGCAAAGCAGATGAAATATAATGTGGATAAATGTGAGGTTATCCACTTTGGTGGTAAAAACAGAGAGACAGACTATTATCTGAATGATGACAGATTAGGAAAAGGGGAGGTGCAACGAGACCTGGGTGTCATGGTACATCAGTCATTGAAGGTTGGCATGCAGGTACAGCAGGCGGTTAAGAAAGCAAATGGCATGTTGGCCTTCACAGCAAGGGGATTTGAGTACAGGGCCAGGGAGGTGTTACTACAGTTGTACAGGGCCTTGGTGAGGCCACACCTGGAGTATTGTGTACAGTTTTGATCTCCTAACTTGAGGAAGGACATTCTTGCTATTGAGGGAGTGCAGCAAAGGTTCACCAGACTGATTCCCGGGATGGTGGGACTGACCTATCAAGAAAGACTGGATCAACTGGGCTTGTATTCACTGGAGTTCAGAAGAATGAGAGGGGATCTCATAGAAACGTTTAAAATTCTGATGGGTTTAGACAGGTTAGATGCAAGAAGAATGTTCCCAATGTTGGGGAAGTCCAGAACCAGAGGTCACAGTCTAAGGATAAGGGGTAAGCCATTTAGGACCGAGATGAGGAGAAACTTCTTCACCCAGAAAGTGGTGAACCTGTGGAATTCTCTACCACAGAAAGTTGTTGAGGCCAATTCACTAAATATATTCAAAAAGGAGTTAGATGTAGTCCTTACTGCTAGGGGGATCAAGGGGTATGGCGAGAAAGCAGGAATGGGGTACTGAAGTTGCATGTTCAGCCATTAACTCATTGAATGGTGGTGCAGGCTCGAAGGGCCGAATGGCCTATTCCTGCACCTATTTTCTATGTTTCTATGTTTCACTACATTAAAGGTGCTATATAAATACAAGTTGTTGTTGTTATGCGCCTTTCACCACCTCAGGATGTCCCAAAATGCTTCACAGCCAATTAAGTACTTTTGAAATGTAGTCACTGTTGTAATATGGGAAACGCAGCAGCCAATTTGCGCACAGACAAAAGTGTGAAAGATCCAATTAATTATTCTGGCTAGTCAGACTCATTGCTGCTGCCTTGGATATTAAAGCCAGTTTTTAACAAGCAGGATTCTGATACAAAGAACCTGAACCAAAATGAATCATTGTGTGACACGCAGCAAGACGCTCTGGGAATAGTTCGGCCCAGTGGCTACAATTCTATTAATCTTGTGCACACACAGACTCTGAATGTGAATAATGTAACCGGCCCTGATTCAGCCTCAAGTCTGTGTCAACTTTCAGCGTTGGATTGGAGTGCAGAATCAGAGAGTCCTACGGCACAGAGGGAGACCATTCGGCCCATCGAGCCTGTGTCGGCTCTATGAAAGAGTGATCCAATCAGTCCCACTTCCCCTGCTCTTTCCCCACAGCCCTGCAAATTTCTCCTTTTCAAGTATTTATCCAATTCCCTTTTGAAAGTTACGATTGAATCTGCTTCCACTGCCCTTTCAGGCAGCGCGTTCCAGTTCACAACACCTCGTTGCGTAAAATATTTCTCCTCACTTCCCCTCTGACTCTCTTGCTAAATCTGTGTCCTCTGGTTACTGCTACTATTAGGTTGAGAGGAAAGTGTTGTGTATCTGTAAAGCATGCACTCCCATGTTCCGCCACCAGGAAGTGCATCCCCTGAAGTCCCAAGGGATCCCAGTATCCCTTGGGAGCACTGTGTATAAGCCGGCCCCTAATTCCTGTTCCTCACTCTGGAGTGTCTTAATAAAGACTGAGGTCACTGTTACTTTAACCACCCTGTGTGCAATCTCACCTGCATTAGGAACACAATAACTGGCGACGAGTATACGAATCCAACGCAAAGATGCAGTAAACTGTGGGCATCCTGGAGATGTTCTTGGAGGGTGAGGACTGGGAAGCCTATGTCGAACGGCTAGACCAGTACATTGTAGCCAACGAGCTGGACGGAGAAGGAAGCGCTGCAAAAAGGCGAGCGGTCCTTCTCACGGTCTGTGGGGCACCGACCTACAGCCTCATGAAGAATCTTCTGGCTCCAGTGAAACCCACAGATAAGTCGTATGAGGAGCTGTGTACACTGGTTTGGGAGCATCTTAACCCGAGGGAGAGCGTGCTGATGGCGAGGTATCGGTTCCACACGTGCCAGCGATCTGAAAGTCAGGAAGTGGCGAGCTACGTCGCTGAACTAAGGCGACTTGCAGGACAATATGAGTTTGATGGCTACCTGGAGCAGATGCTCAGAGACTTTTTTGTACTTGGCATTGGCCATGAGACCATCCTACAAAAACTTTTGACTGTAGAGACACCGACCCTCAGTAAGGCCATTGCGAAAGCACAGGCGTTTATGTCCACCAGTGATAACACTAAACAAATCTCTCAGCACACAAGTGCTAGCAATGTTCATAAATTAACTGGAACTGTGTTTGCAAGCAGAAATATACAGGGCAGAAACCACGAGTCTGCAACTGCCAGCAGGCCTCAGGTGACCCAGATGACTCAGAGTCCGCAACAAAGGATGAATGCAAGGCAATTCACACCTTGTTGGCGTTGTGGAGGCTCCCATTCAGCCTATTCATGCCACTTCAAAGGGTGTGTTTGCAAGAGCTGTGGAGCAATGGGGCACCTCCAACGAACTTGCAGACGAGCTGCAAGCTCTGCAAAACCTGCTAACCACCACGTGGCAGAGGAAGATCGGTCCATGGTGGATCAAAGCAATTTCGAGCCACAGAGAGAGGAGGCAGATGCTGAAATACATGGGGTGCACACATTTTCGACGAAATGTCCACCTATAATGCTAAATGTAAAATTGAATGGCTTACCTGTAGCCATGGAACTGGACACTGGCGCTAGCCAATCCATCATGAGTTAAAAGATGTTTGAGAGACTGTGGTGCAACAAGGCACTCAGACCAGCCCTGAGTCCCATCCACATCAAACTGAGAACGTACACCAAAGAGCTTATCACTGTTCTGGGCAGCACCATGCCACTCTGGATTGTCCCGGGCGATGGCCCCACACTGCTTGGAAGGAGCTGGCTCGGCAAAATCCGCTGGAACTGGGATGACATCCGAGCGCTATCACATCTCGATGAGACCTCATGTACCCAAGTTCTTCACAAATTTCCTTCCCTTTTTGAGCCAGGCATTGGAAACTTTTCCGGGGTGAAGGTGCGGATCCACTTGGTCCCAGAGGCATGACCCATTCACCACAAGGCGTGAGCGGTACCTTACATGATGAGGGAGAGAGTGGAAATCGAGCTGGACAGGCTGCAATGCGAGGCATCATCTCCCCAGTGGAATTCAGTGAGTGGGCCAGCCCGATTGTTCCAGTACTCAAAAGTGATGGCACGGTTAGGATTTGCGGCGATTATAAAGTAACTATTAATTGTTTCTCGCTACAGGACCAATACCCGCTACCTAAGGCAGATGACATATTTGCGACGCTGGCAGGAGGCAAGACGTTCACCAAGCTCAACCTGACTTCGGCCTACATGACGCAGGAGCTGGAGGAGTCTTCGAAGGGCCTCACCTGCATCAACACGCACAAGGGACTGTTCATCTACAACAGATGCCCGTTTGGAATTCGGTCGGGCTGCAGCGATCTTCCAGAGAAACATGGAGAGCCTACTCAAGTCGGTACCAGGCACGGTAGTTTTTCAGGATGACATATTGGTCACGGGTTGGGAAACCATCGAGCACCTACAAAACCTGGAGGAGGTCCTCCAGCGACTGGATCGCATAGGGCTGCGGCTGAAGAGGTCGAAATGCGTCTTCATGGCAACAGAAGTGGAGTTTTTGGGGAGAAAGATCGCGGCGGACGGCATCCGGCCCACAAACGCCAAGACAGAGGCTATCAGGAACGCGCCCAGGCTACAGAACGTCACGGAGCTGCGGTCTTTCCTGGGACTCCTCAACTATTTTGGTAACTTCCTACCGGGGTTAAGCAGCCTCTTAGAGCCCCTACATGTGTTATTGCATAAAGGTGAGAACTGGGTATGGTGAAAAAAACAAATAATTGCTTTTGAGAAAGCCGGAAACATTCTATGCTCCAACAAGCTGCTTGTATTGTATAACCCATGTAAAAGACTTGTGCTAGCACGTGACGCGTCATCGTACGGAGTCGGGTGTATATTACAACAAGCTAACGTTGCGGGGAAGTTGCAACCTGTCGCCTATGCCTCCAGTAGCTTGTCTAAGGCCGAGAGGGCCTACAGCATGATTGAGAAAGAAGCATTAGCGTGTGTGTTCGGGGTAAAGAAAATGCATCAGTATCTGTTTGGCCTCAAATTTGAGCTGGAAACCGATCATAAGTCCCTCATATCCCTGTTCGGTGAAAACAAGGGGATAAATACTAATGCCTCAGCCCGCATATAAAGTTGGGCACTCGCGCTATCGGCATATAACTACACCATCCGCCACAGGCCAGGCACCAAGAACTGTGCGGATGCTCTCAGTCGGCTACCATTGCCCACCACGGGGGTGGAAATGGCACAGCCTGCAAACTTGTTGATGGTGGCGCAGCCCGCAGACCTGTTGATGGTCATGGAAGCCTTTGAAAATTATAAATCACCTGTCACGGCCCACCAGATTAGGACTTGGACTAGCCAAGATCCTCTGCTGTCCCTAGTAAAAAAACTGTGTACTGCATGGGAGCTGGGCCAGCATCCCCGTTGAAATGCAAGAGCTAATCAAGCCGTTCCAGCGGCGAAAGGACTAGCTGTCCATTCAGGCAGACTGCCTGTTGTGGGGTAACCGTGTAGTGCTACCCAAAAAGGGCAGGGAGATGTTCATCTCGGATCTCCACAGCACACACCCGAGTATAGTAATGATGAAAGTGAATGCAGATCCCACGTGTGGTGGCCCGGTATCGGCTCTGACTTAGAGTCCTGTGTATGACAATGCAGCGTATGTGCACATTTGAACAACGCGCCCAGAGAGGCACCACTAAGTTCGTGGTCCTGGCCCTCCAGACCATGATCGAGGATCCATGCCGACTATGCGGGCTTGTTTCTCGGTAAAATGTTCCTGGTGGTGGTGGATGCTTTTTCAAAATGGATTGAATGTGAAATAATGTCGGGAAGCACCGCCACCGCCACCATTGAAAGGCTGAGGGCCATGTTTGCCACCCACGGCCTGCCTGACATACTGGTCAGTGACAACAGGCCATGTTTTACCAGTGCCGAATTTAAAGAATTCATGACCCGCAATGGGATCAAACATGTCACCTTGGCCCCGTTTAAACCAGCCTCCAATGGACAGTCAGAGCGGGCAGTACAAACAATCAAACAGAGCCTTAAACGAGTCACAGAAGGCTCACTCCAAACCCGCCTGTCCCGAGTACTTCTCAGCTACCGCACAAGACCCCACTCGCTCACAGGGGTGCCCCCGGCTGAGCTACTCATGAAAAGGACACTTAAAACCAGACTCTCGCTGGTTCACCCCAACCTGCATGATCAGGTAGAGAGCAGGCGGCAGCAACAAAATGTAAACGATGATCGTGCCACTGTGTCACAGGAAATTGATCTGAATGACCCTGTGTATGTGCTAAACTATGGACATGGTCCCAAGTGGATCGCGGGCACGGTGATAGCTAAAGAAGGGAATAGGGTGTTTGTAGTCAAACTCGACAATGGACAAATATGCAGAAAGCACCTGGACCAAAGGAGGCTGCGGTTCACAGACTGCCCTGAACAACCCACAGCAGACACCACCTTTTTCGAGCCCGCAACACACACCCAAAGGATCAATGACACCACCCCGGACCAGGAAATCGAACCCATCATGCCCCAACAGCCCAGCAAGGCCAGGCTCACCCAGCAGCCCTGCAGGGCCAACAACACGCCAGCTCAGCGAGGGCACAGCCAACACACCAGAACAGACATTTGAACCGAAGCGGTCCACCAGGGAAAGAAAGGCTCCCGACCGCCTCACCTTGTAAATAGTTTTCACTTTGACTTTGGGGGGGAGTGATGTTGTGTATCTGTAAAGCATGCACTCCCATGTTCCGCCATCAGGAGTGCAATCCCTGAAGTCCCAAGGGATCCCAGCATCCCTTGGGAGCACTGTATATAAGCCGACTCCTAAGGCCTGTTCCTCACTCTGGAGTGTCTTAATAAAGACCGAGGTCACTGTTACTTTAACCTCCCTGTGTACAATCTCATCTGTGTTAGGAACACAATAGAAAGGGAGTGAGTTGCAGAGCTTTCTGCAGTCCCCATTCCGGCGAGGCACTGAGCTCCAGTGAGCTGGGCTGTGTTAACAACGGCTGGATGTGCCACGGAGGAGCTGCTCTGCGAACAGGGACTCACACTCGCTCTATAGTGACTGTATCAACGCACACTGTTTATTGGAATTTTCCTAACAGCCTGGGCCATTTGCTCAAAGGCACTTTCCAACAGTCCCTGACAATAATGGTCAGATGTTAGTTTAATTATTTGAATTATCTGATTAATGAGAAGGTTAAGAAAAGCCTGATATTATGGATTATTCTAATGAGCTGACCAATAACAAGAGTAATTTTGCCGTGCAGTATACCAGTCACAGGAGAAATTCAAACTTGGACAAAAGAGATGATTATGAATATTTTAATGGGAATACCTTTCTGTTACCGAGAAATATCACCACCCTCAACGGCTTTGTGCGTCATTTGGACAACTTTGCATCAGCCAGCATACATGGGCTTGGGCTGTGGGAGGGGAGAGTGTACATGGGCTGTGGGAGGGGAGAGTGTACATGGGCTGTGGGAGGGGAGAGTGTACATGGGCTGTGGGAGGGGAGAGTGTCCATGGGCCGTGGGATGGGAGAGTGTACATGGGCTGTGGGAGAGGAGAGTGTCCATGGGCCGTGGGATGGGAGAGTGTACATGGGTTGTGGGAGGGGAGAGTATACAGGGGCTGTGGGAGGGGAGAATGTACATGGGCTGTGGGAGGGGAGAGTATACAGGGGCTGTGGGAGGGGAGAGTGTACATGGGCTGTGGGAGGGGAGAGTGTACATGGGCTGTGGGAGGGGAGAGTGTACATGGTCTGTGGGAGGGGAGAGTATTCAGGGGCTGTGGGAGGGGAGAGTGTACATGGTCTGTGGGAGGGGAGAGTATTCAGGGGCTGTGGGAGTGGAGAGTGTCCATGGGCTGTGAGACGGGAGAGTGTATATGGGCTGTGAGAGGGGAGAGTGTACACGGGCTGTGGGAGGGGAGAATGTACATGGGCTGTGGGAGGGGAGAGTATACAGGGGCTGTGGGAGGGGAGAGTGTACATGGGCTGTGGGAGGGGAGAGTGTACATGGGCTGTGGGAGGGGAGAGTGTACATGGTCTGTGGGAGGGGAGAGTATTCAGGGGCTGTGGGAGGGGAGAGTGTACATGGTCTGTGGGAGGGGAGAGTATTCAGGGGCTGTGGGAGTGGAGAGTGTGCATGGGCTGTGAGACGGGAGAGTGTATATGGGCTGTGAGAGGGGAGAGTGTACACGGGCTGTGGGAGGGGAGAGTATACATGGGCTGTGGGAGGGGAGAGTGTACATGGGCTGTGGGACGGGAGAGTGTACACGTGCTGTGAGAGGGGAGAGTGTACACGGGCTGTGAGAGGGGAGAGTGTACACGGGCTGTGGGAGGGGAGAGTGTACATGGGCTGTGGGAGGGCAGAGCGTATATGGGCTGTGTGAGGGGATTAAATGGGTGGGTGGTGTCCATGATAGGGGAGTGTATATAGGCTGTGGGAGGGGATTCAATGGGTGGCTAGGGTCCACCATAGGGGAGAGTGTATCATAAAATTATAGAATCATAGAAGTTTACAGCACAGAAGGAGGCCATTTCGGCCCATCGTGTCCACGACGGCCAACAAGAGGCTATCCAGCCTAATCCCACTTTCCAGCTCTTGGTCCGTAGCCCTGCAGGTTATGGCACTTGAAGTGCAAATTGTTATGTATTAATGCTTGGGGGTCACCAGACACCAGAGGGCGCCGCAGTCGGAGGTCATTGGGCTGTACGCATGTGGCATGTGTGCTTGGTCACCTGTATATAAGCTGGGTGTCTTTGTCACGCTGGCACTCTTGGGCTGGAATATAGATGGATCACCTGAGTGAGTGAGACACTTGTCATTACAATTGGCTATGAGGTAATTTAAGAACCTTCGCATGCACAATGGGCACTGTTGGAATCCTGGAGAGATTCATGGAGGGCGAGGATTGGGTGGATTTTGTCGACCGCCTGGATCAGTATTTTGTGGCCAATGGCATGGAGGCAGAGGCCTATGCAGTTAAGCGCAGGGCAGTTCTCCTCACCGTTTGTGGTCCGAAAGTTTACGGCCAAATGAAGAATCCTCTCTCGCCTGTACGTCCGGCAGAAAAAGGATACAAGGAATTGTGTACGTTGGTGGGTAACCATCTGAAGCCACAAGAGGGGGGTCATCATATCACACTACCGTTTCTACACACCTGTTCGTGCTGAGGGCCAGAACGTGTCGGGATTTGTCGCCGACCAGTGATGTCTTGCTGAGCCGTGTAAGTTCGGGAACATGCTGGAAGACATGCTGCGTGATGTCTTCGTGATAGGCATCAGCCATGATGCAATCCTCAGGAATCTGTTGGTTGTAGAGATGCTGGATTTAAAAAAGGCCATCGCGACTGCCGGATGACAATTTGAGGCAGATATCATCGACGAGTCGGAGTTCCACGGCAAGTACTGTAAACAAGATGGAGTCGTCTTCGGGCAGAGCTGCGTACGTGAAACCTGCCGCTTCTCCGAGCTCGCCAACTGGTTGAATCCAGAGTTCACCCTGTTGGCGTTGTGGGGGCCAATCATTGGCCTCATCAATGTTGGTTTGGACAATACTCATGCAATAGATGTTCGAAAGTGGAGCATCTTCACAGGATGTGTCCACAATGGAGCAAGCGTGCTGCGGCTCACCATGTGGTTGATGAGGACCAGTTCAGATGGCCCAGATACGCAACCCGAGGAAGAAGTGAACAGACTGTATTGTTCCTGAGCAAGAGCCAGCCGATAGTCGTTAATGTGAAGCTGAATGGCGTGCCTGTATCAATGGAGCTGGACAGGGGTGTGAGCCAGTCAATAATGAGCCAAAGGACATTCGACAAGCAGTGGGACACTAAGGCTGCGAAACCGAAGCTGAGTCCAGTCAATGCCAGGTTGTGTACTTACACTAAGGAACTCATACCGGTGCTCGGCAGTGCAGCAATTGAGGTGTCATATGATGGTGTGGTTCATGAGCTACCATTATGGATCATCCCAGGTAATGGTCCAACGCTGTTCGGCAGGAATTGGCTCGAGAAAATCAAGCTGAACTGGAATGATGTCAAGATGTTGTCCTCGGTGGATGATACTTCGTGTACTCAAGTATTGAAAAAGTTTCCTTTTTTGTTTGAACCGGGCATTGGTCATTTTACGGGAGCCAAGGTGCAGATTCACCTGGACTCCAATGCAAGGCCTGTCTATCACAAAGCTCGGTCTGTTCCGTACATGATGAGGGAGAAGGTTGAAATTGAGCTGGACAGACTCCAGCGTGAAGGGATCATATCACCGGTCGAGTTTAACGAGTGGGCCAGTCCCATTGTTCCTGTGTTGAAGAGTGATGGCACTGTCAGGATCTGTGGAGACCACAAGGTTACGATTAACCGATTTTCGAAACAGGATCAGTATCCATTACCAAAGGCTGATGACGGTTGTCATGTATATTGCTCAGTTACAGGTCAAGACCTCATATGCTTACTGGGGTTCCTCCTGCTGAACTAGTGATGACAAGAAATCTCAAGTCCAGGCTTTCTTTTGTTCATCCTGATTTGAATGATCGTGTTAAAAACAGACGTCAAAGTCAGCAATTGTGTCATGATCGTGTGACATCTCGGTCAACGATCTTATTTATGTACTGAACTATGGTCAAGGTCCAAAGTGGATCGCCGGCACTGTTACAGCCAAGGAGGGTAAGAGAGTGTTTATTGTCATGCTCAAGAATGGGCAAACATGCAGGAAACACCTTGACCAGGTTAAACTGCGGCACACGGATGAACTGGAACCGAGTGAGGAAGATGCAGTCAGTGACCAACCAACCATTGTTCACTCATCAGAGGACTCTGCTGACATTACTGACTCTGAACCTTCAGTCTCTGATGTGGTCATGACCACTCTCATCAGATCGGCTACTCAGCCCTCAGTCTCAATGGACTCAGAACGCTTGCCCAGAGCTAAAGTTGGAACTAAGACGATCAACTCATGACAGGAAACCGTCTTAATTTGTAAAAAGACTGTTGTTAAGATTTTAAAAGGGGGATGTTGTTATGTATTAATGCTTGGGGGTCACCAGACACCAGAGGGCGCCGCGGTCGGAGGTCATCGGGCTGTACGCATGTGGCACTTGTGTTTGGTCACCTGTATATAAGCTGTATGGGTTTATCACGCTGGCACTCTTGGGCTGGAATAAAGATGGATCAGGTTGCACCTGAGTGAGTTTACAGTAACCAGACTCTTGAGTCATTACACAAATCCAAGTACTTTTTAAATGTGGTGAGGGTTTCTGCCTCTACCACCCTTTCAGGCAGTGAGTTCCAGACCCCCACAACCCTCTGCGTGAAGATATTTCCCCTCAAATCCCCTCTAAACCTTCTACCAATTACTTTCAATTTATGCCCCCTGGTTGTTGACCCTTCTGCGAAGGGAAATAGGCACTTCCTATCCACTATATCTAGGCTCTTCATAATTTTATACAACAATGAGGTCCCCCCTCTGTTCCAAGGAAAACAAATCCAGCCTATCCAATCTGTCCTCATAGCTAAGATTCTCCACTCCCGGCAACATCTTCGTAAATCTCCTCTGTACCCTCTCCAGTGCAATTACGTCTTTCCTGAAATATGGTGACCAGAACTGCCGCATTACTCCAGCTGTGGCCTAACCAGTATTTTTTACAGTTCAAGTCATAACCCACCTGCTCTTGTATTCTATGCCTCGGCTAATAAAGGCAAGCATTCCATATGCCTTCTTAAGCATCTTATCCACCTGGCTTGCTACCTTCAGGGATCTGTAGACATGCACTCCAAGGTCCCTTTATTCCTCTACACTTCTCAATGTCCTACCATTTAAAGTGTATTCCCTTTCCTTGTTAGCCCTCCCCAAATGCATTACCTCACACATCTCTGGGTTAAATTCCATTTGTCACTGTTCTGCCCACCTGACCAGTTGATTGATATCTTCCTGCAGTCCGCAGCTTTCTTCTTCATTATCAACCACACAGCCGATTTTAGTATCATCTGCAAACTTCGTAATCATACCCCCTATATTCAAGTCTAGATCATTGGTGTATACCACAAAAAGCAATAGACCAAGTACTGAGCCATGCGGAACCCCACTGAAAACATCCTTCCAGTCACAAGAACACCCATCAACCATTATCCTGTGCTTCCTGCCTCTGAGCCAATTTTGGATCCAACTTTCCACTTTGCCCTGGATCCCATAGGCTATTACTTTCGTGACCAGTCTGCTATGTGGGACCCTCTCGAAAGCTTTGTTAAAATCCATATACACTACATCATATGCACTGCCCTCATCAACCCTTCTGGTTACTTCCTCGAAAAATGTAATCAAGTTAGTCAGGCACGACCTTCCCTTGACAAATCCATGCTAATTGTCCTTGATTAATCCTTGTCTTTCTAAATGTAGATTTATCCTGTCCTTCAGGATTTTTTCCAATAATTTTCCCACAACTGAGGATCGGCTGACTGGAGTGTAATTACTCGGTCTATCCCTTTCTCCCTTCTTAAACAAAGGTACCACATTAGCAGTCCCCCAGTCCTCTGGCACCTGAAGCCAGAGAGGACTGGAAAATGATGAACAAAGCCTCTGCTATTTCCTCTTTTGCTTCACTTAACAGCCTGAGATACATTTCATCCAGGCCTCGAGACTTATCCACTTTCAAAGCTGCTAAACCCCTTAATACCTCCACTCTCAGTATGTTTATTTCATCTAATATTTCACACGCCTCCTCCTCGATAGCAGTGTCTGCATCGCCCCTCTCTTTTGTGAAAACACGCAAAGTATTCATAAAAAACCATACCTACATCTTCCGCCTCCACACACAGATTACACAGTCTGTGGGAGGAGATTCAATGGGTGGGTAATGTCCATGATAGGGGAGAGTGTACATGGGCTGTGGGAGGAGATTCAATTGATGCATAGACACGAGACTCCCAAAGCAAGCGCTCTACTCAGAACTCATTCACGGCAAACGAGCCAAAGGTGGGCAGCGAAAACGTTACAAGGACACCCTCAATGCCTCCCTGATAAAGTGCGACATCCCCACTGACACCTGAGAGTCCCTGGCCAAAGACTGCCCGGAGTGGAGGAAGTGCATCTGGGAGGGCGCTGAGCTCCTCGAGTCTCGTTGCTGAGAGCATGCAGAAATCAAGCTCAGGCAACGGAAGGAGTGTGCGGCAAACCAGACTCCCCGCCCACCTTTTCCTTCAATCACTGTCTGTCCCACCTGTGACAGAGACTGTGGTTCTCATATTGGATTGTACAGCCACCTAAGAACTCATGCTAAGAGTGGAAGCAAGTTTTCCTCGATCCCGAGGGACTGTCTATGACTGACTGAGAGTCCATGATAGGGGAGAGTGTACAAGGGCTGTGGGAGGTGGGTTTGATGGTTGGGACTATTCTGTTTTGTGCTTCTTATGTTTTGTGACTTGATCCATAACTTTACCGTTGTGAAATTAATCTTTACTGCTCAGCAGGGAATTCTAGTGCCTGGTCTGCTGGTGCCAGTCCTGTCCTGCTGGGAATGGCAGTGTCCCATTGCAGCCCTTCCCTGCTGGTGCCAGTGTCTCATTTTCAGCCCTGCCCTGCTGGTGCCCATTGCCAGCCCTGCCCTGCTGGTGCCAGCCCTTCCCTGCTGGTGCCAGTGTCTTTGGATGATGAAACTGAGAAATAGTGTGCTGCCATTAAGGTCTCATTTAATCATAGAGTGGAAATATTTAAACAGTATAAAATATTTATTACAAGCTTGTTCCTAATTATTCTAAGTGGTAATTCAATGTCAGTAATTCACACCGCGATCGGCTGGTACAGCCTGTCAGACAGGATGTGGCATTTGATGAATGTTTGGCCAGCGTGGTGAATCTGTGAGCAGTGACTCTGCTTTCCTGGTGGGATGTAAAAAGCATTCCCAATGTGTGAGGGTCTGCGGCAGTTCAGGAGCAGAAGGACTGATGATTGGAATAAATTAAACAAATGAAGTAAATGAGAAGCGGCCAGTGCTAATTGTGCTGCACCAATCACAGGCGAGGCAGACAGGAGCTCAGTGCTGAGCGATCGTGGCTCTGGGTGATTCTCAATCCTCCCCTAAAGGACCGACAACGTGAGAATCGTTGACGTGGACATTATCGCAATTACTCATCGCTCTGTGTTCATCAGCAGAAAGCTAACTCATTATTAAAATCACTTTATGTTTTTGTGCTAGAGGCAATTAACCCTTCCCGCTCCCCCTCGTCCCACCCTTCCCCCTCCCTCTATTACCCCTTCCCGCCCTTCCTCCACCCTCCCTCCCCAACCTTCCCCATCTCCCCACCCTCACTACCCCCTCCCCGCCCTTGCTCCTCCCACTCCCCCCCACCCTTCCCCCGCTCTACCCCCACCCATCCCCCTCCCCGCCCCTCCCCCTTCCTGACCTTCCCCCTCCCCCTTCCCTTCCCGCCCCTGCCCCTCACCTCCCCTCTCCACCTCTCCCTCCCCACTCTAACCCCATCTCCCTTCACTTCTCCATCCTCCCCCTCCTCTTCCCCCTCCCTGCCTCCCTCCCTCCCCATCTCCCTCCCCCCATCCCTTTCCCTTCACCCTCCCCACCCCCCCCTCTCCACCTGCCCATCCCCCGCCCCACACACTGTAACCCCCACACGGACACCCAGCGCTCAGTGGTTCCGGACGGTCCCTGTGTGTGGGAGCAATGGTCTGAGAGTTGTAGGGAGGGGTGCATGAATAATGGACAATGCGCATCCATGCAAAGCGGGAGGTCAGGTGGGGTGAGTGAGCTGTGTGCAGAAACTTAGTATAAAGGCAGAGTTCTGGAGAAGTTTGTCTTTAATGGGAAGTTAAACTTTGCTTCTATTCCTACTTTAAAGGCCAGCTCCATCTAGCTTCCTCGCTATAGTCCGTTTTATGTAAAAGAAGCCTCTTACTTTTACTGCTTCCATCAGTTAGTGATCTTGTTGGGAGTTAGGCCTTTGATCATCAATTATTTTTTCATCATGTGAAGCCGGCGAATTCCCCTCGGCCCTCGGCCTGCCCATCACTGCAACTCCGAGCACACCAATTGTCTCTAACTCTCAGACCGAACAACAATGATCAAGAGAGATGACAGATCCCTTTCAAGGTGTTTGTTCTCTCACAGTCAGTCCCTCGGAGCTTCACTGCTCTGCACAGATGGAGAGCGGTTTCACCGCACGATCTGTCAGTCAGACACACTCATTGTAGATTCACAGCGACTCGCAGAGGGAGCACAGAATCAAAGCTCCCCCGGGTCGATGCCAGGAAAAGCTTCCTGGCAAAGGGAGGCTCCGATTCACAGGGCAGGTTGGGCCCGGTGCTCAACCACACGGTGCGACTGGGGGGGGGAGGGGCGTTATACAATCATAGAATGGTTACTGTTATGTATATAATGTACTTATGAATGACTCTATGAGGCAATGTGTTGTACTCAAACTATAGTGACCTTGGCCCTTTATTCCAAACTCCAAAGTGCTGTAGAAGCATTGTGTGTAGCCTTTTATACAGGGCCCTGCCACCAGGGCAGGAAACCCTCAGTCTCCACCAGTTGCACCCTCTAGGTGCCAGCATGTATTTACACAGTGTAAACCTTATTGATGGTACATCAGGTAAACCTGTCTCCATCTTATGCAGTTATACAGTGACTACACAGAGAGTATATCTATAGTCTGCATATATAACATCACTCTCCCCCAAGTCCTTTGTGCCAATTACCTTAACACTATGTGCTCTGGCTTGGCTCTCCCCAGACGTAAGTGCCCTTGCACCTTGGCTGTGCTTTGGCTTGGCTCTCTCCTTGTTAACCCCCAAGTTCTTTTGCCACAACGTTGGGTAGTGGTTACCAGTTTGGATGGTTCGATGAAGCAGTGGAGGTTCCAGTGGGTTCTGGGTATGATCCATGTGTGTGTCCATGGCTACATACATCCAATTCCGTGCTCCCCCCCCCCCCCACCACAGCGAGATCATGCAGCTGGCCCATTACATTAACATACAGGATCAGACACAGTGCAAGTACAAAGAAAGGAAGAAAAAACATTTTTTTTCAGTTTGTATCGTGACACCTTGGTTCAGTGACTTATATTCGTTACGTTTTATGGTCGTGCGCCAGGATTGGGTAGATTGCATTCATGGTTCAGTCATGGTCAGTACTGAGGTAGCAGTACAGGTATGCGAGGACGCTGGTTCCAGAGCAACCGAATGGGGTCCTAGTCATCTGATGGCGGCGCTGCGTCCCCTGCTAGCGGGGTGGGCTTGGTTAGCTCACCTAGCCAGGACTCAGGGCCTTTGCCGTTGCCTAGTGGTGGGCAGAGCCACAGATGTGTGTGGCCTCCCTGTCCTCCTTTGAGGGCTTAGGAATCTTCTGCCTGCTCTCTAACATGTTGGGAACCTGGCTGTTCCAGGTCCCGTTTGGGGAACTCGTTGGTTCTGACCTTTCGCTCCCGGACATGGCCGAGGTAGTGACTGTGTCTGGGGGCTGCACCGTCTCCACCCGGGTGGTGGGCAACGGTGGCCGACTGCGCGTATTGGTGTCATTTTCATTTCCGGGTCCGTGGTGAATAGTGCCATCGGGTGCCTGCAGCGTGGGATAGACCTGGGGCAGGGTATCAGGATCAGTGCCTTCATCCTCCTGAGGTCGCTGGCCTATAACTTGTGGGGATACCTGGGGCAGGGCATCAGGATCAGCGCCTTTACCCTCCCGAATTCGCGCGCTTGCTACTTTTGGGGACACTCTATTCCCGACATCTCGCAACGACATTTTGTTCTTTACATGAGGAATGGTACCGACAACTCGCAACAACATTTTGTTCACAATCTTAATCGGTTCGTTACATTGATTGCCATGCATACAATGTCTCTTTAAGTTCAGTTGATTGCTGGTCTCCTTTAAGGGAACCCCGCTGGCTTTACCCCAATCAAATCCTTTGTTAGACACCACGTGTTGGTCCCTCAGCGTTGCACCTCGTGGTGACCGCGGCCATCTTTTTTTTCAGCCACGCTGCACCTCGCTGCAGCAGGGACACCGGTCCTTGAGGTCGACTGCCTTAATCCTTCTCTCCTGCGATTCTGCCACAAACGCTGGAAGAGTGCCTGTTAATTCGATCTTCCTAACCAGGAGTCCTGCCACTGGAGCTGGGAAGGTATCTTTAGATTGTTCCGGTTGGATCATTGCCACGCAATCGTGATGGACAGTCTGTACTTCAGGTGCTGCGCTGGTCTGTTCTCTGGTGCCTGGCCCAAGTGAAGGTGAGGTTTTGCTTTGCCTCTGAGCACGGGGGACATCGATTGCTGGAGTGAAGAGGTCTTCCCATTTCCACTGGATCTTCCCCATCCAGCTTCGTCCAAGTAGCTTTGGACCATCACCTGCAACAATCCACAGAGGTAACTTGTGCACCACGCCATTATGGATTACACTTACATCTGCACTACCAAGGACTGGGATCAGCTCCTTGGTGTAGGTGCACAACTTTTCCTGTACTGGAACCAGCTCGGGTCGTTTTTCGTTCCATAGCCTCTCGAAGGCATCCTGGCTCATCACTGACTGGCTCGCTCCAGTGTCCACTTCCATGAAGACTAGAAAGCTGTTTATCTCGACTTCCATCTTCGTACACTTCTTCTTAGGGCTGAGCTGTCTCTCTGGCCAAATCATCATATTCCCCGTTGGATTAAAAGTCATCTACCGACTCCTCTACTAGGCGGTGTGTCGTATTTCCTTTACACATACGCTGGAGGCGGCCCTTCGTGTTACAGGCTTTGCATACGTACTCAGCAAACCGACACTGGTGAGCCCTATGGTTTCCTCCGCAACGCCAGCATGGTGCTACTCGATTCACACCCCTCGGCGGACTCTGAGTTCTGGAACCCTGAGGTCTGTGCTCTCTGCCCTGGGCAGAGCCATGTTCTACAGTCTTGGCTGTGAAAGGCATCATTCTGTGTACAGTACTTGTCAGGTTTGAGTCCACAGGATGAATAATTTGCTTGCTGCTGCAGGTCGAGGTCATGAACGCCTGACTGATGCTGATGGCTTTCTGCAGATTGACTGTGGTGTCGGCAGATAATAGCTTATGAAGGAGGCCCTCGTGGCCAATTTCTTTAACGAAGATGTCTCGCAATGCTTCGTTGAGGTGCGTGCCAAAATCACATGGTGCCGCAAGTCTCCTGAGGTCGGCAGCATATTTTGCAATCTCCTGGCCCTCAGGTCTGCGGTGAGTGTAGAATCTATGCCTGGCCGTGAGGATGCTCTCTTTGGTCGCGAATTAGTTCAGTCAGCTCATTATATGTCTTATCCTTGGCCTTCGTGGGTGCCAGCAAGTCCCTGACGAGGCGGTAGACCTCAGGTCCACAACTGGTCAGCAGTATAGCCTTGCGCTTCTCCGCCAATGTGTCCGTCTCCCCTGCCAAGTCGTTTGCAACGAAATATTGCTCGAGCCTTTCCGTGAAAGCATCCCAATCAGCACCCTCTGCAAAGTCTTTTAGTGTGCCAAAGGTAGCCATGATCGTGTGAAAGTCTTTATTCTCGTCGCCAGTTGTTATGTCTATAATGTACTTATGAATGACTCCACGAGGCAATGTGTTGTACTCAAACTGTAGTGACCTTGGTCCTTTATTCCAAACTCCAGAGTGCTGTACAGGCATGGTGTGCAGCCTTTTATACAGGGCCCTGCCACCAGGGCAGGACACCCCCAGTCTCCACCAGTTGCACCCTCTAGTGGTGCCAGCATGTATATACACAGTGTAAACCTTATTGAGAGTACATCAGGTAAACCAGTCTCCATCTTATGCAATTACACAGTGACTACACAGAGAATACATCCATAGTCTGCATATACAACAGTTACCGCAAGGCAGAAGGCCATTCCGCCCATCGAGCCCATGCCGGCTCTCTGCACGAGCACTTCAGCCAGTCCCACGCCCCCGCCCTTTCCCCGTAGCCCTGTAAATTATTTTCCTTCAGGTACTTATCCAATTCCCCTTTTGAAAGCCACGATTGAATCTGCCATCACCACCCTTTCAGGCAGTGCATTCCAGATCCTAATCACGCATGAGGTTTTTTCTTATGCCGTCTTTGGTTCTTCTGCCAATCATCTTAAATCTGTGTCCTCTGGTTCTTGACCCGTCTGCCAATGGGAACAGTTTCTCTCTATCTACTCTGTCCAGATCCCTCATGATTTTGAACACCTCAGTACTGCCCCTCCGACAGTGCAGCACTCCTTCAGTACTGACCCTCCGACACTGCGGCGCTCCCTCTATACTGACTCTCCAACAGTGCGGCGCTCCCTCAGTACTGCCCCTCCGACAGTGCAGCACTCCTTCAGTACTGACCCTCCGACACTGCGGTGCACCTTCTATACTGACTCTCCAACAGTGCGGCGCTCCCTCAATACTGCCCCTCCGACAGTGCAGCACTCCTTCAGTACTGACCCTCCGACACTGCGGCGCACCCTCTATACTGACTCTCCAACAGTGCGGCGCTCCCTCAGTACTGCCCCTCTGACAGTGCGGCACTCCCTCAGTACTGCACTGGGCTTTTCCCAATGGCAGCTGGGGATTCCTTTAGTCATAGGCGGAAATGGCTGCCTGGCGACCTGTGGCTCTAGGGGTCCATGAGCAGGAGCAGAGACCGATGGAAAGCAGGTGCGCTGGGACGGGAACAGTGTCAGCGGTCTGAACCGTGACATTTGAGCTTGATAGGGAGATGCATGCGAGAGCCCTGCCTGTTACCCATCCGAGCTGCGGTCCGTGGATTGGACGTTCCACCTGAACATTGGTCACCACCTTCGCCAGTCGCCTCATTTCAGTCCTGCCACTGCCTCAGCTTCAGACACAAACTGAGCCCTAGCAATATGAAAATTATCCACACTGTATCTTCTGCTCACAACGAAGAAAATCAATTAGATAGCTGATTGGAAAATGATTGTCTTGATTACAATGTCAGCTGTTGACATGAACATAAGAATTAGGAGCAGGAGTAGGCCATTTGGCCCCTCGAGTCTGCTCCACCATTCAATAAGATCATGGCTGATCTTTGACCTCAACTCCATTTTCCCGCCCGATCTCCATATCCCTTGATTCAGCTCGAGTTGAAAAATCTATCGATCTCAGCCTTGAATATATTCAGAGACTCAGTATCCACAGCCCTCTAGGGCAGAGAATTCCAACGATTCACCACCCTCTGAGTGAAGAAGTTTCTCCTCATCACAGTCCTAAATGGCCAACCCCTTATCCTGAGACTGTGACCCCTGGTTCTAGACTCTCCAGCCGGGGAAAACATCCGCCCTGCATCTATTCTGTCAATTCCCTCTCAGAACCTTATATTTTTCAATGCGATCACTTCTCATTCTTCTAAACTCTAGAGAATATAGGCCTAGTCTGCTCAATCTCTCCTCATAGGACAAACCCCACATCCCAGGAATCAGTCTGGTGAACCTTCGCTGCACTCCCTCAATGGCAAGTATATCCTTCCTCAGGTAAGGAGACCAACACTGCACAAACTCTAAATGCCAATGCTTGTTGTTTGTCGGCGCTCTCCCCAATGTGAGGGGTGTGAAGTAGCAGGACGATCTCATAATATCATCTGTCCTAATACCTCCTTATGTGGCTCGGTTTCACATTGTGTTTGATAATCACTCCTGTGACGCGTCTTGGGATGTTTTATTACATTAACCGCGCTGTATAAATACAAGTTGTTATTTATCACAGTTGGTGCATCAGTGCAACAAACAGAGGGTTGGTAATTGTTTTGTTTCATGCTGGCTTCTTATAATCCACCTTCCCCCCCCTCACTGCTTGTCACAATTACTGGGAGTGTGTGTTTGTGTGTGTGTGTGATTGACCGAGGAGAGGCACAGTGCCTCCGAACCGCAGACAATGTCACACAAAGGACAGAGATGGAGGGAGGGGCGATCGGCTGCTGTTTCACTGTGCTAACCACAGCTGACTTGTGGATTGGGCTGCTCTCCCGCTCCTTCCCACTGCCCAAACAAGGTTAATCAAGATTTGGTTAGAGAGCTCTACTGAAGATTACGTTTTCAAATGCAATGACCCAGATGGACCTCATAAAAAATTCAGGACTTGTTTTCGAGAATTTCATTCACACTGAGTGACAATAGGCCACCCCCCCCCCCGACATACCCCTCCTCCCGACATGCCCGTCCCCCCTGACATACCTCCCCCGACATATCACTACCCTTCCCCCAACGTATACCACTCTGACATACCCCTCCTCCTCCCCCCAACGTACCCCTCCCCCCGACATACCCATCCCCCCCAACATACCCCCCTCCCCCTCCCCCCAACAAACCCCTCCCCCCGACATACCCCTCCCCAACCCCGACGTACCCCCCCCCCCAACATACCCCTCCCCCCGACGTACCCCTCCTCCGCAATATACCCACCCCTCCCCCCGACATACCCCTCCCCCTACCCCACGACTTACCCCTCCCTCCTGACATACCACTCCCACTTCCCCCAACATACCCCCCCAAAAACCTTTTCCCCCCGACATACACCTCCCCCGACATACCCCTCCCACTCCCCCCAACATACCCATCCCCCCGACATACCCCTCCCCCCAACATACCCCTCCACCCCGACGTACCCCTCCCACTCCCCCCCGACATACACCTCCCGACATATCCTTCCTTCTCCCCCCCGACATACCGCCCCGACATACCCCTCCCCCATGACATATCCCTCCCCCTCCCTCCTGACATAACCCCGACATACCCCTCCCCCTGACCTACTTCTCACCCCTCCCCCTGACATATCCCCTCCCCGACATATCCCTCCCCCCCGACAAACTCCTCTCCCTGACGTACCCCCCCTGTCATACCTCTCCCCCCCAACCCCTGCCAGCGGACCCCCACTCCCATCCCCTCCCCTCCCTCCCCCCCCTCGGCCCGCGGACCACTGTCCAACACCGGCCCCCCTCCCCTCCCCAGCCCACCCCTCTCCCCTCGGCTCAGCACCCCCCCGTCCCACGGACCACAGCTCCCCCCTTGCCCCCACCTCCCTCCCCCCCAGCCAACCCCTCCCCACTCTATCTGCCCCACAGATCGCCCATCCTCCTCCCCATCACTTCACTCCGCTCTGAACTAAAACTGATGAGGGAGCTCTTGCTATTTATAGCTCAGAAACACGGTTTTGCATCTTAACAACATCAGGAAGGTATTGCTAGACCCAATGAGCGGGCAGCGGAGCCCAGAGTAAGCGATGGAGACAGAAACAGCTCAGTGTGCACTGCAATTTGATTCAATAGCTGGAATGTTGCTTCCAGCAATTTAAATCCAAGCTGGACATCACCACTCCTTCACCCAGTCTCATCCACCATGGTCCTGCCCTGTGGGAATGGGCCCTTCCCCCGGTGTCCTGTGGGACTGGGCCCTTCCCCCAGTGCCCTGCCCTGTGGGACTGGGCTCTTCCCCCGGTGCCCTGCCCTGTGGGACTGGAGCCTTGCCTTGGATTCTCACTAAACTAGAATCATTAATTTTCTCAGCTAGTTGAGACTCTGTATTGGGGCAGGACCAACCCTGATATTGGTTATCAGACAATATCTGACCCCAAGCCACAGAAGGAGATATTAGGACAGTGTAAAGTCCTGTCCCCTCAGGACAGATTCACACGAGGCATGTAGTGAAGTCAAGTTCACTCTGGACCTGTACCTTTATTTCACAGCTCTGGAATGCTGCACTTGCCTGAGACCTGTCCTTATATACCTGTCTCTTACAAGTGCACACCTGGTGGTAAGGTATGCTGGTGGTTACAGGTCATATCTTATTACAGTCATGTATAGCATGTTAGGATACAGTTATATATAATAATGTAAGATACATGACATCACCCTCCCCCAAGGTCTTATTGTCTTTGTAGGTTCAGTCTCTCAGGTGGTCTATGCTCTCGCGTGGAGCGTCTGAGTTGTGGTTCAGTTGTTTGCCTTGGTGTCTGTTTTTCTTTGAGTGTGGTTGCTGATATCTCGCCTGGGCTGTCTGTTTCGATTGGTGTGATTGTTGTTGACTCGCCTGGGCTGTCTGTTGGGGTTGCCCTTTCCTCAGGTTGTTCCCTCTGTCTGTCCACCAGGTGTGGTGCGAGTTCCACATTGTAGTCTGCCTCTGGTTCCGCAGTGTTGTTGGTAAATCTGCTTTTGACTTGGTCTACATGCCTCCGGCAGGTTTTGCCATTGTCCATTTGTACTACCAGTAGCCTGTTTCCTTCCTTGCCTGTTACTGTCCCTGCAAGCCATTTGGGACCCCTGCCATAGTTTAATACAAACACTTGGTCCCCTATCACATTCCATCTCCCCCTCGAATTTCTGTCATGGTACTCAGTCAGCTTACGGCGCTTTGCCTCAACAATTTTGTGCATGTCTGGGAGGATTAATGAGAGCCTTGTTTTTAAAGTCGTTTTCATCAACAGTTGCGCGGTGGGGATCCCAGTCAGTGAGTGCGGACGAGATCTGTATGCCAGCAGCAGTCGCGACAGGCGACCCTGCAGCGTGGGACCTTGGATTTTAAGCATGCCTTGTTTAATGATTTGCACTGCTCTCTCTGCCTGGCCGTTGGAGGCCGGCTTGAACGGTGCCGTCTTGATGTGATTTATGCTGTGGTCAATTATCAAGTCTTGGAATTCTGCGCTGGTGAAGCACGGACCATTGTCACTGACCAATATGTCAGGGATTCCGTGCGTTGCAAACATGGTTGCGAGGCTCTCCACAGTGGTGGAGGTTGTGCTCGAGTTTAAAATGGTGCATTCGATCCACTTTGAAAATGCATCTACAACTACGAGGAACATTTTGCCCATGAATGGGCCCGCATAGTCTACGTGCACCCGCGATCACGGTTTGGTAGGCCAGGGCCAGGGGCTCAGTGGAGCCTCCCTGGGGGCATTGCTGAGTTGGGCAAAAATGGTGCACCTTCGGACACAGAGCTCCAAGTCCGCGTCAATACCAGGCCACCAGGCGTGGGATCTGGCTATGGCCTTCATGAGAATGATCCCCGGGTGCTCGCGGTGGAGCACCTGGACAAATGCCTCTCTGCCTCGCAGCGGCACGACTACTCGGCTGCCCCACATCAGGCAGTCTGCTTGTAGTGATAGCTCATGCATGCGCCTGTGAAAGGGTTTTAATTCCTCGGGGCAGGCATCGCGAGCCTCTGCCCAGTCACCGGTTAGGACACATCTTTTTACTTAGGATAACGTGGGGTCGCTGGCCGTCCAGGCTCTGATTTGGCGAGCCTTCATGGGCGAACCTGTGGACTCAAAGGCATTGATTGCCATGACTATCTCACAGTCATGTTCGTCAGACCCTTCCGTGGTTGCCAGGGGTAGCCTGCTGAGCGCGTCGGCACAGTTGTCTGTGCCTGGTCTGTGCCTTATTGTGTCATCGTAGGACGCCAGCATGAGTGCCCACCGTTGAATTCGCGCCGAGGCGTTGGCGTTTATTACCTTGCTCTCGGATAGGAGGGACGTGAGGGGCTTGTGGTCGGTTTCTAATGCGAACTTGGCCCCGAAAAGGTATTGGTGCATCTTTTTGACACCGTACATGCACGCGAGCGCCTCCTTCTCTCCCATTCCGTACCCGCGCTCCACCCGCGAAAGTGACCTGGAGGCATAAGCTATGGGTTGTAATTTGCCTGCACTATTGACATGTTGCAAAACGCACCCGACCCCATACGCTGACGCATCGCATGTGAGAACGAGCTTTTTACCTGGGTCACAGAAAGTCAAAACACTATTGGAACACAGAAGGTTGCGTGCCTTTTTGAAGGCGCGTTCCTGGGCGTCTCCCCAAAACCAATCGCACCCCTTCCTGAGTAGCACATGGAGAGGCTCCAGCAGCATGCTTAAGTTCTGCATAAAGTTCCCAAAGTAATTGAGTAGCCCGAGAAAGGCGTGCAGTTCTGAGACATTCCGGGGCCTGGGTGCCAGGCGAATTGCTTCTGTTTTGGACTCTGTTGGGCGGATTCCATCAGCGGCAATCCTTCTGCCCAAAAATTCAACCTCGGGTGCGAGAAACAGGCACTTGGATTTCTTGACTCGTAGGCCTACCCGATCCAACCGCTTTAGTACTTCCTCCAAATTACGGAGATGGGAGTCGGTGTCCCTAAGTATGTCGTCTTGAAATACAACCGTTCCCGGGATGGACTTAAGCAGACTCTCCATGTTGCGCTGGAATATGGCAGCTGCCGACCTGATGCCGAATGGGCATCGATTGTACATGAAAAGGCCTCGATGTGTGTTGATGGTGGTGTGCTTGGATTCCTCGGTCAATTCTTGCGTCATATACACAGATGTGAGGTCTAATTTTGAGAAAAGTTTACCTCCAGCCAATGTGGCAAATAAGTCCTCCGCTCTGGGCAGCGGGTACTGGTCCTGTAGGGAGACTGTTTATGGTAGATTTATAGACCCCACAGATTCGTACGGATCCATCAGGCTTCATGACTGGGACGATGGGACTTGCCCAGTCGCTATTCCACAGGTGATATAATGCCTTCCCGCAGAAGCCTGTCTAGTTCGTGTTCAATCTTTTCCCTTATTACATAGGGTACAGCTCTGGCCTTGAGATGGACTGGTCTAGCATCCTGTGTGATGTAGATTTTGACTTTGGCCCCTTTGAAAGTGCCCACACCTGGCTGAAAGAGATGTTCAAAATCGCTTTATAACTGTTGAGCAGGAGGTCCGTTCCTCTAATGACATGGCATGGACATCATCCCATTTCCAGTTTAGTTTTGCCAGTCAGCTTCTCCCCAGCTGTGCTGGGGAGTCTCCGGGGACAATCCACAGGGGAAGTCGGTTCACTGTCCCTTTGTGTGTGACAGAGAGCATGGCGCTGCTGAGGACTGGTACGATTTCTTTGGTATAGGTCCTTAGTGTGGTGTCGATCCTTGTGAGTTTTGGTCTGTCTCTTTTATGCGGCCACAGTTGTTCAAATTATTGAGCGCCCATGAGAGATTGACTCGCTCCCGTATCCAGCTCCATGATGACAGATATCCCGTTGAGTAGGACCCTCATCATTATAGGAGGCGTCCTGTTGTAGGAGCAGCGGCCATTGATTGTGTTGACCCGCTGTACATCGGTGTCCCGGGGTACTGTCCCCACCATCTTCTGGTCCGCTTTCCAACCCATCCGATTCGTATACCAGCCGAGCTGCCGTTTTTTTTGCACATGCGGGCCAAATGCCCTGTATATTCACAATTTCTGCAAACAGCCTGCTGAAATCGACATCCCCTTGCCGAGTGCCCACCCCAGCACAGACCTGTTCTATTGTTTAAAGTGTTCCCAAAGAATGAACTGTGCCTGGCTGATCTCTCTTGAGCTTCTCTCAGTTTGCAGTTGATTGCTCGCATTGTGGGTTGATGAGGTGTGAACGGCCGTTCCTGTGGCCCTTGATGGCTTCTGCCTGCTGTCGAGAGCCTGTTCTCCCAGTTTTGTCTGTGTGTGGGGGTAGTAGCTTGTTTAGTGCTGTGAACTTCTTGTTCCGATATTTCGTTAGTTGTCGTACCTGCATTGTAAATCAACCTCGTTTCTTCTTCCCCTACCAAGAATGTCTGTGCAACCAGTGCTGCTGCCTCTAAGGTCAGGTTCTTAGTCTCTATGAGCTTTCGGAATATGCCTGCGTGACCTATTCCTTCAATGAAAAAGTCTCTCAGCATTTCTCTCCTCAGTTCAGCAGAGAACTCACATCAACTAGCCGACCTCCGAAGTTTCGCCACGAAGTCGGGTATGCTCTGGCCCACACAGCGTCTGTAGTTGTAGAACCTGTGTCTGGCCATGTGTAGGCTGCTTGCTGGCTTCAGGTGGTCTCTTACCAGTGTGCTCAATTCTTCAAACAACTTGCTTGCTGATTTCTCGGGTGCCAACAGATCCTTCATTAAAGCGTATGTTTTCGAGCCACAGCTGGTCAAGAGATGGGCTCTTCTCTTGTCTGCCTTATCATCACCTAACCAGTCTTTGGTTACAAAGCTTTGCTGGAGCCTTTCTATAAAGTCCTCCCAATTGTCTCCCGCATTGTACTTTTCATCTGATCCGTTGTTCGCCATTCTGTGGATTCTGTAATCCCGTAACTCGTCGCCACTGTAAAGTTCTGTTCCCTCAGTACAGAGTCACACGAGGCATGTAGTGAAGTCAAGGTCACTCTGGACCTGCACCTTTATTTCGCAGCTCTGGAATGCTGCACTTGCCTGAGACCTGTCCTTATATACCTGTATCTTGCAAGTGCACACCTGGTGGTAAGGTATGCTGGTGGTTACAGGTCATATCTTATTACAGTCATGTATAGCATGTTAGGATACAGTTATATTTAAGAATGTAAGATACATGACAGACAGGCGACCAAAAGCTTGGTCAAAGTAGGTGTTAAGAAGCGTCTTAAAGGAGCAGAGCGAGGTGGAGAGGTTTAGGGAGGGTATTCCAGAGTTTGGGGCCTGGGTAGCTGAAGGCACGGCCGCCAATGGGATCTTTTACATGCACCTGAGAGGGCAGTCGGGACCTCGGTTTCACGGCTCATCCGAAAGACTGCACTTCGAACAGTACAGCGCTCCCTCAGCACTGCACTGGGAGTGTCAGCCTGGATTATGGGGCTCGAGTCTCTGGAGTGGGACTTGAACCCACGACCTGCTGAGGTGAGAGAGAGCCTCTGAGCCACGGCGAAGGTGAACTAGATGGACCTGGTCTTTTGTCCTGTAGCAATGCCAATATTCTCAGGCAATCTGTCCTGCTGGGATTGGAACTAACTGTTCGTGGGTTGCTAGGGCAGTGCCAGAACCAGCATAGGACCTATACACCCAGCAATGGCAATGTCTGCATCCTGTTTCCATAACAATTACATTCTTACTGTTAAAATGTTGCCTTTGTCATGGAGCAAATGCTAAGAATCAAAAAGTAGCTTGCAGAGTGATACAACAACAATTTGTATTTATATAGCGCCTTTAACATCCCAAGGCGCTTCACAGGATTATTATGAGACCAAAAAAAATTTGACACCAAACCACATAAGGAGATATTAGGGCAGGTGACCAAAAGCTTGGTCAAAGAGGTAGGTTTTAAGCGGTGTCTTAAAGGAGGAAAAAGTGGTAGAGAGGCGGAGAGGTTTAGGCAGGGAGTTCCAGAGCTTGGAGCCTAGGTAACAGAAGGCACGGCCACCAATGGTTGAGCGATTATGATCATGGATGCCCAAGAGGCCAGAATTAGAGAGGCGCGGACATCTCGGGGGGTTGTGAGGCTGGAGGAGATTACACAGATAGGGAAGGGCGAAGATTTGAAAACAAGAATGAGAATTTTGAAATCGAGGCGTTGCTGGACTGGGAGCCAATGTAGATCAGGGAGCACAGGAGTGATGGGTGAGCGGGACTTGGTGCGAGTTGGGACACGGGTAGCAGAGTTTTGGATCACCTCTAGCTTACATAGGGTAGAATGTGTGAGGCCAGCCAGGAGTGCGTTAGAAGAGTCAAGTCGAGAGGTAACAAAAGCATGGATGAGGGCTTCAGCAGCGGATGAGCTGAGGCAAGGGTGGAGACGGGCGATGTTATGGAAGTGGAAATAAACAGTTTTAGTTATGGTCGGAAGCTCGTTTCAAATATGACACCAAAGTAGTGAACAGTGTGGTTCAGCCTCAGACAAAAGTTGGGGAGAGGGATGGAGTCGGTGGGTAGGGAACAGAGTTTGTGGCGGGGACCAAAGACATGGCTACGGTTTTCCCAATATTTAATTGGAGAAAATTTCTGTTCAAGCAGTCTGACAATTTAGAGGTAGAGCTGGATGTCGTCAGCGTACATGTGGAAACTGACGTCATGTTTCCGGATGATGTCGCCAAGAAGCAGCATGTAGATAAGAATATAAGAATATAAGAAATAGGAGCAGGAGTAGGCCATATAGTCCCTCGAGCCGGCTCTGATCATGGCTGATCTGATCATGAACTCAAGTCCACTTCCCTGCCCGGTCCCCATCACCCCTTATTCCCTTATCGGTTAAGAAACTGTCTATCTCTGACTTAAATTTATTCAATGTCCCAGCTTCCACAGCTCTCTGAGGCAGAAAATTCCACAGATTTACAACCCTCTGAGAGAAGAAATTCCTCCTCATCTCAGTTTTAAATGGGCGGCCCCTTATTCTAAGATTATGCCCTCTAGTTCTAGTCTCCCTTATCAGTGGAAACATCCTCTCTGCATCCACCTTGTCAAGCCCCCTCATAATCTTATACGCTTCGATAAGATCATCTCTCATTCTTTTGAATTCCAATGAGTAGAGACCCAACCTACTCAACCTTTCCTCATAAGTCAACCCCCTCATCTCCTGAATCAACCTAGTGAACCTTCTCTGAACTGCCTCCAAAGCAAGTATATCCTTTCTTAAATATGGAAACCAAAACTGCACACAGTATTCCAGGTGTGGCCTAACCAATACGCTGTATAACTGTAGCAAGACTTCCCTGCTTTTATACTCCATCCCCTTTGCAATAATGGCCAAGATTCCATTGGCCTTCCTGCTCACTTGCTGTAGCTGCATACTATCCTTTTGTGTTTCATGCACAAGTACCCTCAGGTCCCGCTGTACTGCAGCACTTTGCAATTTTCTCCATTTAAATAATAATTTGCTCTTTAATTTTTTTCTACCAAAATGCATAACCTCACACTTTACAACATTATACTCCATCTGCCAAATTTTTTCCCACTCACTTAGCCTGTCTATGTACTTTGGCAGATTTTTTGTGCCCTCCTCACACATTGCTTTTCCTCCCATCTTTGTACCGTCAGCAAACTTGGCTACGTTACACTCGGTCCCTTCTTCCAAGACATTAATATAGATTGTAAATAGTTGGGGTCCCAGCACTGATTCCTGCGGTGCCCCACTAGTTACTGATTGCCAACCCGAGAATGAACCATTTATCCCGACTCTCTGTTTTCTGTTAGTTAGCCAATCCTCTATCCATTCTAATATATTACCCCCAACCCCGTGAACTTTTATCTTGTGCAGTAACCTTTTATGTGGCATCTTGTCAATGCCTTCTGGAAGTCCAAATACACCACGTCCACTGGTTCCCCCCTTATGCACTCTGTTCATTACATCCTCAAAGAATTCCAGCAGACTTGTCAAACATGACTTCCCCTTTCATAAATCCATGCTGACTCTGCCTGACTAAATTATGTTTTTCCAAATGTCCTGCTACTGCTTCTTTAATAATGGTCCTCAACATTTTCCCAACCACAGATGTTAGGCTAACTGATCTATAGTTTCTAGTTTTTTGTCTGCCTCCTTTTTTAAATAGGGGCGTTACATTTGCAGTTTTCCAATCTGCTGGGACCTCCCCAGAACCAGGGAATTTTGACAAATTACAACCAATGCATCCACAATCCCTGCCGCTACTTCTCTTAAGACCCTGGGATGTAAGCCACCAGGTCATGGGGATTTATCTGCCTTTAGTCCCATTCTCTTACTGAGTATCACCTCCTTAGTGATTGTGATTGTATGAAGTTTCTCCCCCCGCTATAACCTCTTGACTATCCACTGTTGGGATTTTGTTAGTGTCCTCTACCGTAAAGACTGATGCAAAATATTTGTTCAGAGTTTCTGCCATCTCCATGTTCCCCATTACTAATTCCCCGGTCTCGTCCTTGAAGGAACCAACATTTACTTTAGCCACTCTTTTCCTTTTTATATACCTATAGAAACTCTTGGTATCTGTTTTTATATTTCGTGCTAGTTTCATAGTCTATCTTCGCTTTCTTAATCATTTTTTTAATCATGCTGAGAAATAGGAGGGGGCCAAGGATAGATCTTTGGGGGACACCAGAGGTAACGATGCAGGGACGGGAAGAGAAACCGTTGCAGGTGATTCTTTGGCTACGATTAAATAGATAAGAATGGAACCAGGCGAGTGCAGTCCCACCCAGCTGAACGACGGTGGAGAGGCGTGTCAAAGGCAGCAGACAAGTCGAGAAGGACAAGTAGGGATAGTTTGCCTTTGTCACAGGCACAAAGGATGTCATTTATGATTTTGATGAGAGCCACTTCAGTACTGTGGCAGGGGCAAAAACCAGATTGAAGGGACATTAAGTGAAGGACATTAGTGAACGAGATGGGTTTTTACAATCAGGTAGTTTCGTGGTCACCATTATTGTTACCAGCATTTTATTAATTAAATGAATTAAAATCCCGTGGTGGAATTTGAACTCCAGATCATTATGCAAGCCTCTGGATTTTTAGTCCAGTAACATAAAGAAAGAAAAGATAGACTTGCATTTATATAGCGCCTTTCACAACCACCTGACATCTCAAAGCGCTTTACTGCCAATGAAGTACTTTTGAATTGTAGTCACTGTTGTAATGTGGGAAATGTAGCAGCGAATTTGCGCACAGCAAGCTCCCACAAACAGCAATGTGATAATGACCAGATAATCTGTTTTTGTTATGTTGATTTAGGGATAAATATTGGCCAAGACACCGGGGAGAACTCCCCTGCTCTTCTTCGAAATAATGCCATGGGATCTTTTAAATGCACCTCAGAGAGCAGACGGGGCCTCGCTTTAATGTCTCATCCAAAAGACTGCACCTCCGACAGTGCAGCGCTCCCTCAGTACTGCCCCTCCGATAGTGCAGCGCTCCCTCAGTACTGCCCCTCCGATAGTGCAGTGCTCCCTCAGTACTGCCCCTCCGATAGTGCAGTGCTCCCTCAGTACTGCCCCTCCGATAGTGCAGCGCTCCCTCAGTACTGCCCCTCCGATAGTGCAGCGCTCCCTCAGTACTGCATTGGGACTGTCGGCCTAGATTTTTGTGCTCAAATCCCAGAGGTGAGAATGCTGCCCACTTAGCCACACTGACACTGAGCGACCGTTCCTGCTGCATTACACTGAACAGAAATGCAACCCTCAACATATTTAGTTGCAATGTTGAAATGCAGGTCCAGTCCTTGCGCACTGCAACCTCCCCAGAGGATGCGTCCGTGCAATGGGAAGCAGAAGCCCAATGGAGCAGATAATGAAGCAGTAGATTGACAGGATGATCAGTGGCCCATGGGAAAGACAAACCATTGACGGGCGGAATGACTTTCATTCATTTCACTTCATTGTGCTGCTTGATTGAGAGCGAGTTCTAATTCCACACCGCTAATGGAACGCTGATTCCCTTGGGCTCTCAGACAGAGACATCAGTCCAACACTGTGCCTCTGCCTATCTGCCCTGCTCTGTGTCACCCTCCAAAACTCGGCTGCCATGTCCTAATATCCCCTTATGTGGCTCAGTGTCAAATTTTGTTTGATAATATTTCTGTGAAGCGCCTTGGGATGTTTTACTATGTAAACACGCTATATAAAGGCAGGTTATTGTTGTTGTTGTTGTGTCTCTCACCTCGCGAAGGCAATCTAGTTTCAGCACGACGGGGAGAGCAGGGGGAGGGTCTGGGCCCGGGGGGAGAGCAGGGAGAGGGTCTGGGCACAGGGGGAGAGCAGGGAGAGGGTTTGAGCGCGGCGGGGGGAGAGCAGGGAGAGGGTCTGGGCACAGGGGGAGAGCGGGGAGAGGGTCTGGGCCCAGGGAGGGGAGCAGGGAGAGGGTCTGGGCACAGGGGGAGAGTGGGGAGAGGGTTTGAGCATGGCGGGGGAAGAGCAGGGAGAGGGTATGAGCCTGGGTAGTCGGGGTCGGGTGGGGGGGAGGTAGTGGGGGAGCAGGAATAGGGTTTGAGCACAGGGGGAGAGCAGGGAGAGGGTCTGGGCACAGGGGGAGAGCGGGGAGAGGGTATGAGCCTGGGTAGTCGGGGTCGGGTGGTGGGGAGATAGTGGGGGAGCAGGAATAGGGTTTGAGCACAGGGGGAGAGCAGGGAGAGGGTCTGGGCAAAGGGGGAGAGCGGGGAGAGGGTTTGAGCCTGGGTAGTCGGGGTCGGGTGGGGGGGAGGTAGTGGTGGAGCAGGAATAGGGTTTGAGCACAGCGGGAGAGCAGGGAGCAGGAATAAGCTCTTCCGTTGCATGGCCAATCCAACTGATTTCTCTTTGGCGTTCTGAAATAAAATGGTTCTGGTCTCCACATTGTAAAAAGGATACAGAGGCAAAGGTGCAAAACATATTTACAAGGATGGTATCAGAACTGAGAAGCTCTAAATATTATTGAACAGGCTGGGGCTCTTTTCTCCAGAAAAGAGAAGGCTGCAGGGTGACCTGATGGAGGTCTTTAAAATTATGAAGGGGTTCGATAAGGTAAACATAAACAAGATGTTTCTACTTGTGGGTGAGACCAGAACTAGGGGCCATCAATATCAGATAGTCACTAATAAACTGTCATGTATGTACTTTTGGGCTCACTAGCCATTAGATGGTGTCACTGTTGGAGGTCATTGTGTGTACAGCCCAAGTATAAAAGGCCAGCCATTTTGTATATTAGTCACTTTGGGCCTTAATAAAGCAGAGCTGTGCTCATACCTCTTGAAGTTTAACAATACTCAGTCTAACAGTTATTGCATACACAACATTTGGCGACGAGGCTACAAGAACTTTGCATGCAAAAATGAGCACAATTGGATTGTTGGAGCGATTTGTGGAAGGAGAAGATTGGGCAGACTTTGTGAGCTGTTTGAGCCAGTTCTTCGCGGCCAACAAAATGGAGAAGATCAGCGAACCAGATCGGCGCTGGGTGGTGTTCTTCATAGTTTGCAGTCCAAAAATTTATGGTCTGATAAAGAATCTACTCCTGCCTGTGAGTCCAACAGAGAAGACGTATGAAGAATTGTGTACACTGGTACAGGACCACCTTAAGCCAGACGAAGGCATCATCATCTCGAGATACAGATTTTACATGCACGTTCGCTCAGAGGGCGGCCAGAATGCGGCGGAATTCGTTGCCGACCTGAGACGTCTAGCAGGACCATTTAAGGTCGGGGCTGTGTTGGTAGACATGCTGCAGGACTTCTTTGTAATCGGCATCAACCACGAGGTGATCCTGCATAAACTACTGGTGGTGGAGACGTTGGACTTGAACAGGGCCATCACGATCGCTCAGTCATGCATGACGATGGATAGAAGTCTAAAGCAGATATCAGTGAAAAATTGAAACTCGGCAAGTACTGTAAATATGATTGATTCGGCATTCGGCAGAGCGGCACAAGGCAGGGCCTACCCGACTGCGTACGCAAAACCTGTGGCTGCCTTAAGTCCGCCAGCGGGAATGCATCCGATTTCTCCATGTTGGCGTTGTGGGGGATATCACTGGCACCAGCAGTGCCGATTTAAGCAATATAGTTGCAAAGACTGTCTGAGAGTGGGGCATCCCCAGCGCAAGTGTCTGCAGATGAGCAAGCGTGCTGCGACACACCACATGGAGGATGATGGTCAGACTAGCGCGGATCCGGATACGCAATCTGAGATACCAGAGGAGGAAGTGTATGGACTGTACTTGTTCCTAACTAAGAGCAAATCGATAATGATCAACGTGAAATTTAATGGAGTGCAGGTATCGATGGAACTGGACACTGGGACGAGTCAATCGATAATGAGCCAGAGGACATTTGACAAGCTGTGGGATACTAAGGCTGTGAGGCCCAGGCTGAGTCCAGTCAATGCCAAGTTGCGCACGTACACCAAAGAACTCATAACGGTGATTGGCAGTGTCACAATTAAAGTGTCATATGACGGTGCGGTTCACGAGTTACCGCTATGGATTGTCCCAGGCAATGGTTCAACACTGTTCGTCAGGAACTGCCGTGAAAAAATCAGATGCGATTGGAACGACATCAAGGCGTTGTCGTCGGAGAAAGATACATGTGCTCAAGTACTGAGCAAGTTCCCCTCACTGTTCAAACCAGGCATTGGCAACTTCACGGGAGCCAAGATGCAGATCCACATGGACTCAGATGCAAAACTCATCCATCATAAAGCTCGGGCAGTGCCGTATATGATGAGCGAGAAGGTCGAAATCGAACTGGACAGACTCCAGCATGAAGGGATCATATCACCGGTTGAATTTAATGAATGAGCCAGCCCCATTGTTCCTGTGCTGAAAAGTGATGGCACAGTCAGAATCTGTGGAGACTACAAGGCTACAATCAACAGGATTTCGAAACAGGATCAGTACCCATTACCGAAGGCTGATGACTTGTTAGCAATGCTAGCCGGGAGAAAGTCGTTCACCAAACTGGACTTGTCGTTGGCCTACATGATGCAGGAGCTGGTCGAGACATCGAAGAGACTTGCGTGCATTAACACGCATAAAGGACTGTTTGTTTATCACAGGTGCCCTTTTGGAATTCGCTCGGCTGCAGCAATATTTCAGAGGAACATGGAGAATCTACTGAAGTCCGTTCCCAGAACCATCAATGTTCCAAGATGACATCCTGATCACAGGTTGTGACTCCGAGGAACATCTGCATAACCTGGAAGAGGTTCTACATCGTTTGGACAAAGTGGAACTCAGACTGAAATGCTCGAAGTGTGTCTTCATGCACCAAAGGTTGAATTCCTGGGGAGGAAAATTGCTGCTGACGGCATCAGGCCCACGGACGCGAAAACCAAGGCCATCAAGAATGCACCCAAGCCGTAGAAGGTGACGGAGCTGCATTCGTTCCTGGGTCTACTCAACTACTTCGGTAACTTCCTACCTAAATTGAGCACCTTATTAGAATCACTGCACATGCTGCTAAGGAAAGGTGACAATTGGGTGTGGGGTACGTCTTAAGACGGAGCTTTCGAAAAAGCCACCAATCTGCTTTTCTCTAACAAGCTGCTGGTACATTATGACCCATGTAAACGTTTAGTATTGGCCTGTGATGCTTCATCATATGGAATTGGTTGCGTACTCCAACAAGCTAATGAGTCGGGTAAACTTCAACCAGTCACGTATGCTTCAAAAAGTTTGTCTAAAGTGGAAAGAGCCTACAGCATGGTAGAGAAAGAAGCACTAGCCTGTGTTTATGGGGTTAAAAAATGCATCAATACCTGTTTAGTCTTCGGTTTGAACTGGAAACAGATCACAAGCCGCTCATTTCACTGTTCTCTGAAAACAAAGGTATCAATACCAATGCTTCATCCTGCATCCAGAGGTGGGCGCCAACATTATTCGCTTATGATTATGTCATTCGCCATAGACCTGGCACCGAGAATTGTGCTGATGCTTTGTGCCGTCTGCCGTTGCCCACACCGGAGGTGGAAACGCCACAACCGGCGGACCTATTGTTAATTATGGATGCTTTTAAGAGTGAAGGAACCCCTGTCACGGCTCAACAAGTTAAGACCTGGACCAGCCAGGACCCGATTTTATTGGTGGTGAAGAGTTGCATTCCTCAAAGGTGATTGGTCTGCCATACCCAAGCAAATGTGTGAGGAGACCAAACCTTACATTCGTCACAAAGACGAACTGTCTATACAGTCGGATTGTATACTGTGGGGCACTGGTGTTGTTATGCCCAAGAAAGGGAGAGAGAAATTTGTACGTGAGCTTACATTGCACACATCCCAGCATTGTAATGATGAAAGCCATCGCCAGGTCTCATGTATGATGGCCGGGAATTGATTCTGAGCTGGAATCATGTGTGCATCAGTGCAACACTTGCATGCAGCTCAGCAAAGCACCAGCGGAATCGCCGCTGAGTCTGTGGTCGTGGCTGTCCAAACCATGGTCCAGGATCCACATAAACTTTGCAGGTCCCTTCCTGGGGAAGATATTTTTAGTTGTGGTGGACGCATATTCGAAGTGGATAGAGTGTATAATCATGTCATCCAGCACATCCACTGCTACCATTGAGAATCTCAGTGCCATGTTCGCGACACATGGTCTGCCTGTCATCGTTGTTAGCGACAACGGATCGTGCTTCACCAGTCAGGAGTTTCAAGAGTTCATGAAACTCAATGGTATCAAACATGTAAGGTCAGCACTGTTCAAACCTGCATCCAATGGGCAAGCAGAACGTGCTGTCCAAATCATAAAGCAGAGTATGAAGCGAGTAACCCAAGAGTCACTGCAGACCCACCTGTCATGCATACTGCTTAGTTACAGGACAAGAGCACACATGCTTACCGGGGTCTCGCTTGCTTAACTAATGATGAATAGAGGTCTTAAGACCAAGCTATCTCTTGTACACCCTGACGTGAATAATAATGTTGAATATAGAAGACAAAGACAGCAAGGGGTATCACAATCACGCAGCTGTGTCACACAATATTTTTGTAAATGATCCTGTATATGTTCTGAATTATAGTCAGGGTCCCAAGTGGATCACTGGTACTGTCATTACCACGGAGGGCAACAGAGTATTTATTGTCAAGCTCAAAAATGGGCAAACATGCAGGAAACATTTGGATCAGACAAAGCTGTGGCACACAGACGAACCGGAACAGTCAGAGGAAGAGACTCGACGACCAAACAACCTACCCCCAGTCATCAGAGTGGTCAGTGGTCATCAGTGAATCCGGACTTTCAATCACTGACATGTTCAATGAAAATGGACTTCAATCCCTGACATGGCCATTGCCACTCCCACCGGGTCAGCCACCCAGCCACCAGTCACAACAGACTCTGAACACTGACCCAAGGGTGGAGTTGAACTGAGATGGTCAACCCGGGAGAGTAAAACACCGGACCATCTCAATTTGTAAAAAACTGTGTTAATATCTCAGAGGGTTATTGTCATGTATGTACTTTTGGGATCACGAGCCACTAGATGGCATCACTGTTGGAGGCCATTGGGCTGCACGCATGTGTGTGCAGCCCAAGTATAAAAGGCCAGCCATTTTGCATATTAGTCACTTTGGGCCTTAATAAAGCAGAGCCAAGGTCATACCTTAGTTAAACAGTACTCAGTCTAACAGTTATTGCAAACACAACATAAACCCAGGGAATTCAGGAGAAATTTCTTTACCCAGAGAGTGGTGAGAATGTGGAACCCGCTACCACAGGGAGTGGTTGAGGCGAATATCACAGATGCATTTAAGTGGAAGCTGGATAAACACATGAGGGAGAAAGGAATCGAAGGATATGCTGATGGGATGAGATGAAGAGGGCTGGGAGGAGGCTTGTGTAGAGCATAAACACCGGCACGGACCTGTGGAGCCGAATGGCCTGTTTCTGTGCTGTAAATACTACTTAAAAGCCAGATCGATGTTGCACACTCCAAAACAGTTTGTCTTATGTTGTCTAATTAGTTGAGTATATTCAAGGTTGAGATCGATGGATTTTTGGACTCTAGGGGAATCAAGGGATATGGGGATCAGATGGGAAAGTGGAGTTGAGGTCAAAGATCAGCCATGATCTCATTGAATCCCACCACGGTTGCTGGGGAATTTAAATTCAGTTAATTAAATAAATCTGGAATAAAAAGCTCGTGTCAGTATGGTGGCCATGAAATGACTGGGTTTTCTTCCTGTTTTGTTGTCTTTCCTGGGAGATTACACGGCTACTGCGGGGAGTGAGGGTGGGGGAATTCGAAGAGGGGCAGGATGTGTTTAGACACCGTGCCCCGAGGCAGGCTTCATGGACCAGCTGACATTTTACTCCCCATCGTTTCGGTGTGCAGGTTTGGCTCTGATAATTCTCCTGCAATGAACTGAGGCAACCATTCACAATCTCTGACTCTAGACCATGAATGTCAGCAGGCTATTTGGGCAAGGGGGGAATCACAGCAGAGCTTGGTCCGATGTCTCTGGGCTTGGGCCTTCCAGTAGGAAGGAACTGGATCTGATCAGCTCCTGGATCTCTGACTGAGAATTCGATTCCCAATTCCAGGGAGGTCAAGGCACCTGTATTGGAACAAAAGAAAGATAGACTTTGCAATAGATCAAAGGAAGAGGCTTATAATGTTGCCAAAAAGAGCAGTAAGTCTGAGATTGGGAGGATTGGGGACTTCATCAAAGGAGGACCAAGAAACTGATATAGAAAGGGAAAATAGAATATGAGAATAAACTAGCGAGAGACATAAAAACAGACGGTAAAAGCTTCTATAGGTAGGTAAAAAAGAAAATTAAAAGTAAATGTATAGGTATGTAAAAAGCAAAAGTAAATATGGGTCCCTTACAGGCTGAGACAGGAGAAATTATAATGAGAAATAAGGAAATGGCAGAGAAATTAAGCAAATACTTTTTGTCCGTCTTCACAGAAGAAGACACAAAAAACCTCTCAGAAATAATGGAGAACCAAGGGTCTAGCGAGAATGAGGAACGGAAAGAAATTAGTATTAGTAAAAAAATGGTGCTGGAGAAATTAATTGGGCTGAAAGCCAACAAACCCCCTGAACCTGATGGCTTACATCCTGGGGTTTTGAAAGAGGTAACTACAGACATAATGGATGCATTGGTTGTCGTCTTCCAAACTTCCATGGATTCTAGAACAGTTCCCACAGATTGGAAAGTAGCTAATGTAACCCCGCTATTTAAGAAAGGAGGGAGAGAGAAAACGGGGAACTACAGACCAGTTAACCTGACATCAGTCGTAGGGAAAATGCGAGAATCTATTTTTAAGGACACGGTAACAGGGCACTTAGAAAATAATAATAGGATTGGGCAGAGTCAACACGGATTTATGAAAGGGAAATCATGTTTGATAAATCTGTTAAGAGTTTTTTGAGGTTGTAACTGGCAGAATAGATAAGGGGAACTAATGGATGTGGTATGGTTGGATTTTCAGAAGGCATTCAATAAGGTGCCACACAAGAGGTTGTTATCAGCCACTGGGAAGGTCATCGCTACAATCCTCCTCAACCGTCTTCTCCCTGTGGCTGAGAAGCTCCTCCCAGAGTTACAGTGCAGATTCCGGCCACTACGGGGGACATGATCTTTACGGCGCGACAACTGCAGGAGAAATGCAGGGAACAGCACCAACCCTTGTACATGGCCTTCTTTGACCTTACAAAGGCCTTTGACACTGTTAACCACGAGGGACCATGGAGCATCCTCCTCCGTTTCGGCAGCCCTCAAATGTTTGTCGCCATCCTCCACCTGCTCATTCAAATCGTGATCCTGACCAACGGATCCACCACAGACCCAATCAACGTCCGAACCGGGTCAAGCAGGGCTGCTTCTTCGCACCAACCCTCTTCTCAATCTTCCTTGCTGCAATGTTCCACCTCACACTCAACAAGCTCCCCGCTGGAGTGGAACTAAACTATAGAACCAATGGGAACCTGTTCGACTTTCGTCGCCTCCAGGCCAGATCAAAGACCGTCCCATCCTCTGTCGACGAACTACAGTATGCAGATGACGCTTGCGTCTGCTCAATTTAGAGACTGAACTCCAAGTCATCGTCAACATCTTCACCGAGGCGTACGAAAGCATGGGCCTTACACTAAACATCCGTAAGACAATGGTCCTCCAGCAACCTGACCCCACCACACAGCACTGCCCCCCAGTCATCAAGATCCATGGCGCGGCCCTGGACAACGTGGACCATTTTCCATACCTCGGAAGCCTATTATCAACAAGAGCCGACATCGACGACGAGGTTCAACACCGCCTCCAGTGCGCCAGCGCAGCCTTTGGCCGCCTGAGGAAGAGAATGTTCAAAGACCAGGCCCTCAAATCTGCCACCAAGCTTATGGTCTACAGGGTTGTAGTGATACGCGCCCTCCTGTATGGCTCAGAGACGTGGACCATATACAGTAGACACCTCAAATTGCTGGAGAAATACCACCAACAATGCCTCTGCAAGTTCCTGTAAATCCCCTGGGAGGACAGACGCACCAACGTCAGTGTTCTCGATCAGGCCGACATCCCCAGCATCGAAGCACTGACCACACTCGACCAGCTCCGTTGGGCGGGCCACACTGTCCGCATGCCAGACACAAGACTTTCAAATCAAGCGTTCCACTTGGAACTCCTACACGACAAGCGATCCCCAGGTGGGCAGAGGAAACGTTTCAAGGACACCCTCAAAGCCTCTTTGATAAAATGCAACACCCCCACCGACATCTGGGAGTCCCTGACCAAAGACCATCCTAGGTGGAGGAAGTGCATCTGGGAGGGCGCTGAGCACCTCGAGTCTCGCCGCTGAGAGCATGCAGAAAACAGGTGCAGGCAACAGAAGGAGCGTGCGGCAAACCAGTCCCACCCACCCTTTCCTTCTGACCCACCTGGGACAGAGACTGTAATTCCTGTATTGGACTGTACAGCCACCTGAGAACTCACTTTTCGAGTGGAAGCAAGTCTTCCTCGATTTTGAGGGACTGCCTATGACTGACTGACACAAGAGGTTATTAAACAAAATTAGAGGCTCAATTTTCCCCAGTCATTTGCGTCGTTTTTTTGGTGTAAGTTTTTAAATTAAAGTTTCTCCAAAGAATCTGCTCCAGTGTAACTGAGTTAGTTACTATTTTTTTAGGATAGTTTTTTTGACGTTCCCTCATGTCTGTGCCAGTTTTTATAATTTTTCAAAGTTTGCCCAAAAAATATTTCTCCTAGGTCGGCGTATCTGGCCATTCCTGAAAAACCTTCTGGTGAGTTAACAGAAACCAACGCACATTGAAAAATTGGCACAGAAAGACGCCATTGTTTATCATCGAAGTTTTTGGAGGGAGTCAAGAACACTTTAAATATGCCTAATAAAGATTAAATTTGTTTACTTTACAACGCAGTAGATGGAAGTTTGATGGAATTCTGAAGTTTTCATATTTTTTTAACTCGCATGCCACCGAACATCTTCAAATGTGGCTGGAAGGTCGGAGTGTCGGCCGGCAGAATCGGCACCGTGCCCAGAGACAGGGGCTCAGGGCAGGCCTGCAAATCAAGCCCGGCGGGGTGGGGGGGTGAGGGGAGGTGACGATCAGAAGACTGCACTAGGCAGCAAATGAGCCCAGAGGGTTTGAGGGGGATGGAAGGTGCTGTTGAATGCTATCAAAACAAGTCACAAGACTGCAATGAGCCCGGTGGGGGGGGGGGGGGGGGGGGAGGGAGGGTTGGTGGGGGGGGGGGAGGTTGGTCTTCCCGATCACTGCGCATGCTCAGACCTGGGTGTGGTCCATACAGACCTTGGTGAGAAAGAACAAAGAACCTATCCCGCCTGTCTTCCGGTTGTTTTGAGCTTCTTGCAAAGGTAAAATTTAAGTATGGGGGCAACACTGACAATGCCATACCTTGTGTGAACTTTCTGCCTCATGGTGCTGTGGTGGAAACAATTGATTCGACATCATTGCATGAGGAACCTCAGAGCCCGTAGGGTGCTGGGCAGGAGGCCTTACCCACCTCGGGTATATCGAGACAGGCGTTCGTACCTGCACCTGAGTGATGCAGACTGTGTCAGAAGTCTGTGTTTCTGCAAAGAAGTTGTAACTGAGCTCTGTGAGTTGGTGAAAGCAGACCTGCAACCTCGAAGCATCAGGAGGACTGCTTTGTCAGTTGAAGTGAACAAGAATCATTTCCATCATTTGTTCCATTACTTTCATTCTATGCATCCGGATCCTTCCATGCTACAACTGGGGATGTGTGCGCCTTTTCTCAACATGCAAAACAGCTGTCCGATGCCTGGACCATTCCACAGGCCACTTGCTATATTCCCCTGAGATTGTCGGTCAGTTCACTGTTGTGTGCTGAATGCTGCATAACTTAGCCACCATGAGGCAGCAGCAGATGGTAGTAGAAGACCCACCTGCGGTGAGAGTAGCTGATGATAATGATGAGGAAGATTCAGATGACGAGCAGGAGGACAAGGACAAGGAAGCCATGTAAGTACCTGGCGGAGGAGGGCGGGCCGTCGTGTCCCTTTAATGATTGCTCGAGCCTTGCGCCAGTAACTCATCCGTGAACGTTTTGCTGCCTGAAGGGTCAACAATAACTATTCCACATGGACCATGTTTACTGTTTGGACCTGTTCTGTAATGTTGTGTTGTGTTAACGGAACAAATGATGGAAATGATTCTTGTTTACTTCAAAAGTTGTGTTAATAATCGAACAAATAATGGAAATGATTCTTCTTGAGTTCCAAAAGTTGTGTTAATAATGCAACAAATAATGTAAAAGATTCAGTTTCAATTTGAAATATATTTTATTCAAAAGTTTAACAAACAGTTCTTTGTACTTAACTTAGCTTGAATAAAATTAGTCTTGTATCAAACTTTAAAGTTTTCGGTTAAGATCACTTACAAACTTTAAGATCACTTAAAAACTTTAAGATCACTTAACTTTTAAACTTGTAAATTTACATAACTTACAAAAAACTTAATTTGAGAACAACAGTTACAACAATAACATCAATAATAACAACAACTACAGCAGCAAAGAAAGGCTGCACCCATCTCTCCTCCACTTATTCTCAGACCGCCTGCTGCGCTTGGTCTTGGTAACTCCACCCCTGCCCGCAGGCGGTGGCACAGTGTTTCTCGGGTTGGTACCAAGCTTATTCTTTCTAACATCTCGGGTAGTGAGGGCCTGTTGAGGTGGAGGGGAGGGGGCCAGGCAGGCGGCAATGTGGAGGGCTCGGCTTTGGGCTCTTCAGAGGCTGGCCCGGGGATTGGAGTGGGAGTGGCAATTGATTCTATCAATGGGCGTGTTCCCTTATTGCAGCAGCTAACTCCAACATGCCCTCCCTCATGCGCCCTGACAATGTCTCAATGACCTCCAACATTCCCTCCCTCATGTTGAGCAAAAGTGTCTCAAATACCTGCAACATTCCCTCCCTCATGTTCACTGAGAATGTTTGAACTATCTGTGACATTCCCTCCCTCATGTTCACTGACATGGTTTCAGTTGACTGAGATATTCCCTCACTCATGGTCCCGAACAGTGCTCCCATTTCTCGTGAGGGTGCTGTTACTTATTCCAACAGTCTCGATATCTCATCACCCACCTCACTAATGGTGTCCAGGAGTGAACGCGTAAGGTCAATGCTCTCCGCACTCATTGCCATCATGTGAACCACATCTGTTAGATCCTGCACCTCAGGAGAGTGCGGTCAAGCTCTCCTTCCCTTCCTCACCCTGGGTGTGGCATGCACCCCACCACTGCGACCCACAGCCTCGGAAGTTGGGACACTGGGTGTGCCTCGCTGCACCCCACCACTGGGACCCACAGCCTCAGATGGTGGGGCCCTGGGTGTGCCTCGCTGCACCCCACTGGGACCTGCAGCCTCAGATGGTGGGGCCCTGGGTGTGCCTCGCTGCACCCCACTGGGACCTGCAGCCTCAGATGGTGGGGCCCTTGGTGTGCCTCGCTGCACCCCACTGGGACCCGCAGCCTCAGATGGTGGGGCCCTGGGTGTGCCTCGCTGCACCCCACTGGGACCCGCAGCCTCAGATGGTGGGGCCCTGGGTGTGCCTCGCTGCACCCCACTGGGACCTGCAGCCTCAGATGGTGGGGCCGTGGGTGTGCCTCGCTGCACCCCACTGGGACCTGCAGCCTCAGATGGTGGGGCCCTGGGTGTGCCTCGCTGCACCACACTGGGACCTGCAGCCTCAGATGGTGGGGCCCTGGTTGTGCCTCGCTGCACCCCACTGGGACGCGCAGCCTCAGATGGTGGGGCCCTGGGTGTGCCTCGCTGCACCCCACTGGGACCCGCAGCCTCAGATGGTGGGGCCCTGGGTGTGCCTCGCTGCACCCCACTGGGACCCGCAGCCTCAGATGGTGGGGCCCTGGGTGTGCCTCGCTGCACCCCACTGGGACCCGCAGCCTCAGATGGTGGGGCCCTGGGTGTGCATCGCTGCACCCCACTGGGACCCGCAGCCTCAGATGGTGGGGCCCTGGGTGTGCCTCGCTGCACCCCACTGGGACCCGCAGCCTCAGATGGTGGGGCCCTGGGTGTGCCTTGCTGCACCACATCACTGGAACCCGCAGCCTCAGATGGTGGGGCCCTGGGTGTGCCTTGCTGCACCACATCACTGGAACCCGCAGCCTCAGATGGTGGGGCCCTGGGTGTGCCTCGCTGCACCACACTGGGACCCGCAGCCTCAGATGGTAGGAAACCATGGAAGGTCCCACCAGCACTCAGACCATTAGTCACGGAAGCGGATGAAACCTCAATGGGCGGCACCTGCACCTCCTCAAAAGTCAGTAAAACAGTGGGGGCTTCATCCATCCCCTCCCACTCCCTCTCACCCTCACCCCCATGCTCTTGGTTTGGAAGGTGGGATTGGAAGATGTTCTCCTCTTCAGGCTCGTCCTCGTCCGAATCTTCTTCTGCATCGTCGGGATTGGCCTTAATTTCTGCAAAATATAACAGAATGGGCAAATGGTTAGCAGCAGAGGAGGGGGCAGGGTGGGTGGCATGAGTAGGCTCACACAGCGCAGGCAGCAGGCTGATTTGAAGGACAATGATGAATGATAGCGCATTGCATCAACCGAAGTGTAGCTGACGGAGACATCCACATGAACCAAAGCTTGGCTAGCCTGCGCAGTACTTAACACTTAGCAAAGCCAGAATGTGGAATTTGCAGGACTTACCCTCTCCCTCGAGTGTGGGCCCAGCTTGTGCAGTGGTGATTGCTTTTCTCTAGGCAGGACCCATCAAAGCAGCGACCCTCTCTTCCAAGGGTGTCAGTGGATGCAGATTTGCCGGGCCTCTTGTTCGAGTTCTTTCCCTTTTATTACGTGCCACCTTCCTCTGCAAAGATGAAAATCTAACTTTTTGGAGAGGGTGTCTTTCTGCTGGGTGGGACATATACAACTGGTCACATTTACAATTACAATTCCATTGAATAAATGAAAATATTACTTACACGAACTACTTGACCAAGATCTTCCACTTCTTTTTACACTGGCCTCCAGATCTTGAGGTGGTCACCACTGCGCAGTAATCTTCTGCAAGCTGGTTCCAGCGTTTCTTCATTTCTTTGGGTGGAACTTTTATGTGACCTCTGCTGGTGTCCAGCTCCTGCCATCTGGCCTCAATCACAGCAACTAGTGCCTCCACTTCATCCTGTAGAAATTCTTGTTCCTTGCACAGCGTTGCATCTTGTATTGCAGCTCCGATTTTTCCAGTGTTCTCACACAGCACTCAACATTCTCACACACACAACTGGCTCTTTAAAAATGGCCGATTGCAGACTGGGAGCTGAACTGCGCATGCACGCCCATTGGGATCACATCAAAAACGTAAAATTTTTTTTTGCACATGTGCAGAAAGTGCGGCATCGTTTTTTTCGGTGCAGACAGCAGGATCCACCCCCCGAGGCGACTGGACAGGCTGTGCAGCGCCAAATTTGAAAAATACAGGGGGAGAACTTTGGACAAATATTTTTGGAATATTTCTGGCCTAGAAAAACAGGCGTAACTCTGGCAATATACCAAAAAACGGCCTTGGGAAAAATTGATCCCAAAAACATAGATAAAGTCAATTACAAAGGTATGAAGACAGAGTTGGCTAAAGTGGACTGGGAAAACAGATTAAAGGCTAAAATGGTTCATAACTCTCAACAAAGATATATTCCAGTGAGAAAGAAAGCCTCTATGAGAAGGATGAACCATCCATGGCTAACTAAAGATGTTAAGGATAATATCAAATTGAAAGAAAAGGTATACAATGTTGCAAAAATTAGTGGTAGGCCAGAAGATTGGGAATTTTTTAGAAACCAGCAGGATGATTAAAAAATAATAAAGAGAGAGTAAATAGATTATGAGAGTAAACTAGCAAGAAATATAAAAGAGAGTAAGAGCTTCTACAGGTATATAAAAAGGAAGAGAGTGGCTAAAGTAAACATTGGCCCCTTCGAGTATGAGTCTGGGGAATTAATAATAAGAAACAAGGAAATGGCAGAGACTTTGAATAAATATTTTGTATCAGTCTTCACAGTAGAAGACACTAAAAGCATCCCAATAATTGATAATCAAGGGGCAAAAGAGAAGGAGGAACTTAAAACAATCACTGTCGCTAGAGATAAAGTACTCGGCAAACTAATGGGACTAAAGGTGGACAAGTCCCCTGGACCGGATTGCCTGCACCCTAGGGTCTTAAAAGAATTGGCTGCAGAGATAGTGGATGCATTAATTGTAATCTACAAAAATTCCCTGGATTCTGGAAAGGTCCCAGCGGATTGGAAAACCGCAAATGTAATGCCCCTAGTCAAGAAAGGAGGCAGACAGAAAGCAGGAAACTATAAACCAGTTAGCCTAATATATGTAATTGGGAAAATGCTGGAGTCCATTATTAAGGAAGCAATAGTGGGACATTTAGAAAATCATAATACAATCAAGCAGAGTCAACATGATTTTATGAAAGAGAAATCGTGGTTGACAAATTTATTAGAGTTCTTTAAGGGTGTAATGAGCAGGGTGGATAAAGGAGAACCAGAAGATGTAGTAGTGTATTTGGATTTCCAAAAGGCATTCGATAAGGTGCCACATAAAAGGTTACTGCACAAGATAAGAGCTCACGGGGTTGGGGGAGTATCAGCATGGATAGAGGATTGGCTAATGAACAGAAAACAGAGAAAACAATGGGTTATTTTCCGGTTGGCAAACAGTGACTAGTGGGGTGCCGCAGGGATCGGTGCTGGATCTTCAACTATTTACAATTTATATTAAATACTTGGATGAAGGGACCGAGTGTAATGTAACCAAGTTTGCTGATGATACAAAGATGGGTGAGAAAGCAAATTGTGAGGAGGACACAACTGGCTGGATTTTCTGCAGTCTAACACCTCAGTTAGCGGCCAGAGGGGGGTGTTAATGGGAGCATAAGAGGTTACCGACCGGGAGCACAGCTTTTAGTGTCCTGTCTGAAAATTTATTAGAGGCTCCCCGGGGGCGCAAACCAGTAGCGCCCGGCTGCTGATGATCTCTGCTATCCTGACGTCAGTCCTGGTGCAACGCCACGCTTTCGCCCCGGTCGGTAAATTCGGTACGGTCACCTCATTGAGCACCTGCCAAAAACAACGTCTGGGAAAACAGTGGGTCCAGGCTTGCAGAGCCGTTAACTGGTGGCTATTTAAGGAATGAGGAAGCGCTTCCCTCAGAGGTCACAGTCAGTGCAACATTTACACAGAGCATGGTGCGTGAGCCTCCGAGTTTGCAGCGGCAGACAGACATAACAGTACGGGGGGAAAACAAGTGATTGTGAAAACTTTAATGGGTGCATTACTATGCTGTGCCTTTAAAACTCGGCTTTTCCCGGGATCTGATTCAGAATTCCGTGCATGCGCGATGGGTCCGCCAAATGTACCGACCAAACTTGCATTATCGCACCCGCCCACCCCAGCTCTGCTGTGCAACGGTTGATTTATCGCCCCCGTCAGCTGTTCGCCTGATTCTGACAAATTTCTGGGCGGGAGGTGCAAACTTTTTCAAGCCTGGATTATCGCCGCAACAAATTTCTCCCCCATAGAGTCTGCAAAGGGATACTGACAGGTTAAGTATGTGGGCAAAAATTTGGCAGGTGGAATATAATGTGGGAAAATGTGAGTTTATCCACTTTGGTAGGAAGAATAGAAAAGCAGAATATTATTTAAATGGAGAGAGACTACAGAAAGCTGCGGTACAGAGGGACCTGAGGGTCCTTGTGCATGAAACACAAAAAGTTAGTATGTAGGTACAGCAAGTAATCCGAAGACAAATAGAATGTTGGTCTTTATTGCAAGGGGAATAGAGGATAAAAACAGAGAAGTCCTGCTCCAACTGTACAGGGTATTGGTGAGGCCACACCTGGAGTACTGCGTACAGTTTTGGTCTCCGTATTTAAGGAAGGATATACTTGCATTGGAGGCAGTTCTGAGAAGGTTCACTAGGTTGATTCCTGAGATGAAAGGGTTGTCTTATGAAGAAAGGTTGAGCAGGTTGGACCTATACTCATTGGAGTTTAGAAGAATGAGAGGTGATCTTATTGAAATGTACAAGATTCTGAGGGGGCTCGACAGGGTAGATGTTGAGAGGAAGTTTCCCCTCATGGGGAATCTAGAACTAGGGAGCATAGTTTCAGAATAAGGGGTCACCTATTTAAGACAGAGATGAGGAGGAATTTCTTCTCTCAGAGAATTCTCTGCCCCAGGAAGCTGTGGAGGCTGGGGCATTGAATATATTCAAGGTGGAGATAGACAGATTTTTGAACTGCCGGTGATTCAAGGGTTATGGAGAACAGGCAGGGAAGTGGAGTTGAGGTCGATGATCAAGCCATGGTCTTATTAAATGGCAGAGCAGATTCGAGGGGCCAAATGGACTACTCCTGCTCCTAATTCTTATGTTGTTAAGATTACGGTGGCCAATCGGGAGACATCTCAAGTTCATCCCCAGAACGAATGAGAACTAGATTCAGACTGGATTAACTGGGGGGCCCAAAGGTTTGGGGAAAGAGTTTTCAGGAGAGTACAAAAGGAGGAGAGGGAGTTGGAGGGATTGGGGAGGGAGTTTCAGGGCGTGGGGTCTAGGCAACCGAACACACGATGAGGAGGTAAAGGGAGGTGGGATTTCACAAGGCATGAGGCAGAGGAGCACAGGGATCTTGGGGAATGGTGGGGCTGGAGCAGGTTACAGCGATAGGGAGGGGCAAGGCCGTGGAGGGATTTGAGCAGGAGGATGTGAGTTTTGAATTGGAGTTGTTGGGGCAGAGAGCTAAGATAGGTTGGCGAGCACAGGAGTGACGAGACTCAGTGTGGGATGGATACGGATGTTGATGGATTGCCAGTCAGGCGTAGGACCTCGATTGGTGAATCTAATAGCCTCCAGCCTGATTTGAGCTGAAGTGCTGATTTGTCTCATAAGAACATAAGAAATAGGAACAGGAGTAGGCCATACGGCCCCTCGAGCCTGCTCCGCCATTCAATAAGATCATGGCTGATCTGATCATGGACTCAGCTCCACCTCCCCGCCCGCTCCCCATAACCCCTTAATCCCCTTACCATTAAAGAAACTGTCTATTTCTGTCTTAAATTTATTCAATGTCCCAGCTTCCACAGCTCTCTGAGGCAGCAAATTCCACAGATTTACAACCCTCTGTTGGAAGAAATTTCTCCTCATCTCAGTTTTAAATGGGCGGTCCCTTATTTTAAGATCATGCCCTCTAGTTTTAGTCTCCCCATCAGTGGAAACATCCTCTCTGCATCCATCTTGTCAAGCCCCCTCATAATCTTATACGTTTCGATAAGATCACCTCTCATTCTTCTGAATTTCAATGAGTAAAGGCCCAACCTACTCAACCTTTCCTCATACGTCAACCCCCTCATCTCCAGAATCAACCTAGTGAACCTTCTCTGAACTGCCTCCAAAGCAAGTTTATCCTTTCGTAAATATGGAAACCAAAACTGCACACAGTATTCCAGATGTGGCCTCACCAATAACCTGTATAGCTGTAGCAAGACTTCCCTGCTTTTACATTCCATCCTCTTTGCAATAAACGCCAAGATTCCATTGGCCTTCCTGATTACTTGCTGTACCTGCATACTATCCTTTTGTGTTTCATGCACAAGTACCCCCAGGTCCCGCTGTACTGCAGCACTTTGCAATCTTTTTCCATTTAAATAATAACTTGCTCTTTGATTTTTTCTGCCAAAGTGCATGACCTCACACTTTCCAACATTATACTCCATCTGCCAAATTTTTCCCACTCACTTAGCCTGACTATGTCCTTTTGCAGATTTTTTATGTCCTCCTCACACATTGCTTTTCCTCCCATCTTTGTATCATTAGCAAATTTGGCTACATTACACTCAGTCCCTTCTTCCAGGTCATTAATATAGATTGTAAATAATTGGGGTCCCAGCACTGATCCCTGCGGCACCCCACTAGTTACTGGTTGCCAACCAGAGAATGAACCATTTATCCCGATTCTCTGTTAGTTAGCCAATCCTCTATCCATGCTAATATATTACCCCCAATCCCGTGAACTTTTATCTTGTACAGTAACCTTTTATGTGGCACCTTGTCAAATGCCTTCTGGAAGTCCAAATAGACCACATCCACTGGTTCCCCTTTATCCACCCTGTTCATTACATTCTCAAAGAATTCCAGCAAATTTGTCAAACATGACTTTCCCTTCATAAATCCATGCTGAATCTCCTAACCGAATTATGCTTTTCCAAATGTCCTGCTGCTGCTTCTTTAATAATGGTCCTCAACATTTTCCCAACCACAGATGTTAGGCTAACTGGTCTATAATTTCTAGTTTTTTGTCTGCCTCCTTTTTTAAATAGGGGCGTTACATTTGCAGTTTTCCAATCTGCTGGTACCTCCCCAGAATCCAGGGAATTTTGGTAAATTACAACCAATGCATCCCTGCCGTTACTTCTCTTAAGACCTTGTGATGCAAGCCATCAGGTCCAGGGGATTTATCTGCCTTTAGTCTCATTATCTTACTGAGTACCACCTCCTTAGTGATTGTGATTGTATGAAGTTTGTTGGAATATTGTTAGTATCCTCTACCGTAAAGACTAATACAAAATATTTGTTCAGAGTTTCTGCCATCTCCATGTTCCCCATTACTAATTCCCCGGTCTCATCCTCTAAGGGACCAACATTTCATTTAGCCACTCTTTCCCTTTTTATATACCTGTAGAAACTCTTGCTATCTGTTTTTATATTTTGTGCTAGTTTACTTTCATAGTCTATCTTCCCTTTCTTAATCATTTTTTTTTAGTTATTCTTTGCTGGCTTTTAAAAGCTTCCCAATCTTCTGTCCTCCCACTAGTTTTGGCCACTTTGTATGCCCTTGTTTTCAATTGGATACTTTCCTTTATTTCTTTAGTTAGGTCGTTTCAGGGCAAATGTGCGCTCGAGGTGCTCGCCTGATATTCAACTGTTCGACGGTGGGTTGTCTGGTGAGACACAGGTGGCCAACAGTTGAAAGTTTCCCCATGTCTCTTCATTCTCTGATCATTTTCACACAAAATACCACTTCACATTTTGTTTTCCATTCATTTCGGGGATGTGGGATTCACTGGCAATTTATTGCCAATCGAGTTAATACAACTGAGTGTCTCACTCGGCCACTTCAGAGTCAACCCCGTTGGTGTGGGATTGGAGTCACCTATAGGCCCTGACCGGGTAAGGACGGCAGGTTTCCTTCCCTAAAGGACCTTAGTGATCCCGTTTGGTTTTTACAACAATCCGACAGCTTCATGGTCACTTTTACTGACACCAGCTTTTTAAATCCCGATTGTTCGATGGTCATCTGCCTTAGTGTGTCCAAACTCATAGCCAGGAGCGGGAGAAGGACAGTGATGGGGTGACGAGGCAGCAAAGACTCGAGTTCTGTGCTGAAAACTCGGCGAAAATCTTGCTGATTGGCTCCAGGTCACGGGGTGTAGTGGCGAGTGACGGTGAATGGACTTTCATCTTAAAGGAATGGGCTTTGGATGTTGGCTTTACATTGCAGAAATTCCCAGACACTCGCTCTATATCCAACTCTCAGCCAGAACGCTGCTGGAACCTTCACCTGCGCTGAACCTGAGGGAGGATGATATTCCCCCCATCAAATATTAACCATTGGGAATATGTACGTTTGTGCTTCCAACTTGAAGCATTTTGTTCAGAATTAAATTTTTAGCAGCTCCTCTGGTGTTTGAAGTTTCACAAGTTCCAGAAATGGCTCCAGATCCCAAAATAACTTCACCAACATTTACTGCTCAGACCTACTTTATTAAAATGTCCCTGAACAAATTGTATTGTCCTGGAAATGACTATTTTGTACTGTTGTAGAGAGTCGAAAGATATATATAGACTTAGGCATTAGGCACCTGCTGGATATTTAGAACTCACATAAGCTTAAATGGACACACACATAAAATGGCTGCCCAGGCATTATGGGAAATCAGGTAGTCAAACTGTGAACTGTTGAACGTTCACTGACCGAGCAATAACCCTGTGAGGCCCACTGTAGGAATGCCTGGGAAGGCAGAGATAAGAAGGAAGCCATCTCCTGTGAACAAGGCCATAAACCAATTAATTCCCCAGGAAGAAAGATAAGAGGGAAACCATTTGCTGTAAACAAGGCTACAAACCAATTATTTCTCCCAGATGAAAGAACTAGGGAGAGAACATATAAAGTCATCGATCAACCCAAATTGACAATGGTTCCCTGGTTACTAGGAGAATTCTATTGGATTAAAAAACCTATATGTAATCTATAATCGTTATGATTGGCTTGTGTCCAGCCGTGATGAGCTGTGTAACTGCAGTAAGCTGTTTTGTAACTGTTGTAAAACATATAAAGGTACATGTAACTCTTTGTTCTGTGAAGAGAAACCTGGATACGGTCCTGAGTTTTTCCTTCCCGCTGAGCGTAATAAAGCTGCTTCAGCATTGGAACCGACCCTGAGTGTTGAGTGATTCTTCAGAGAAAACACTAACGCTAACAATGGCGTAGTCGACGGGATTTCCCGGAGTCGCTGGACGCCCTTGGAAAAAACCCGGGTGAGTATAAAAAACAATTTTTAAGTATAAAGGGTGCGGAAGGTGGAAGCTGGTTGATCGACATGAGGAGACGGTCTAATATCTCAAACGCCTAGCCTGAGCCTGAATTAAGAGGACTTTTGTCCCACGTGACGGCCAGGAACCAAGTAGGCGTAGGGAACACACTTAGACCGTGGGATCGTGATACCGAGAGACATCTTCCGGACCCAGTAGTGTAATTTGAAATACCCCGGGATAGAACCAAGCGGTGTACAGCGGCTAACGGAATCCAAACCTGTGAACAGGGTCGGACCAACGGGCTGAGCGGTGGTAGGTAGTCGTTAAGGATACGTAGAGCACTGCGGGAATTGCTTAAACGCGTTTTTAAGAATTGTATAAGTTTGTGTAACAGCAGAACTTGTGACCTGACAGTAGCCAAGAGACAGTTTACTACAAGTCGCGCTAGAAAGAAAGCGGACCTCTGAGAGTAGATTCCTAACGATACCAGTCCTACCCAGGAATGGCCATGAAAACAAGTAAACTCGAGTGGGGACCAGAAGGGTCGCTTACCCGCCACCTGGCGGAAAAACAAAAGAAGCTAATTGAAAAAATGATTAAAGCAGGGTGGAATCCTCAGGAATTAGTTATGTGAGGAATTATTTAGATAAAACTACGAATTCCCTGAAAGGTCATGGATCCAAAAATAGAGCCGGCCAAAACAAGAAGAGAGACTGTTGTAAATGTCTGATCGTTGAGTGAGAAGTGTCTGTGTGATTTTTGACTGCAGAATGAATTTTTGTTTTATGTTTTCATGTTCCGAAAGTCTGGTTGGAAGAGGAATGCAAGTGTCTGTTTATTTTAGAAACAGAGTGAAAGTCTTTTTTTTTAAACCCTTTGTAATGTTGTCCTGTATGTGGGAAGTTTTAAGACATTTAAGTTAGAAACGCAGGTGTGGATTTATTCGGATGATAAGTTACGGAGCTAGGAGAATAAACAAATAAAGAATAGGTTTGTTGAGCAAAATATTTATTTGACATGCTCACTTACTTGCCGAAAGAAAACATGCAATGATTGATTGGGTTGAAAGACATAAATTTAGTCTCGGAATGAGATAAAGAATGCTTTAAAAAAAAAGAGCTTCTAAAAAAAAAAAGTTTCAAATAAAGATTGAAATTACAAAGTTTGAATTGGGATTTTGAGATATTCAGAGAAGGCACAGGAAATACTGAGGTGGATTTAAAAAAAAAAAGATTAAATTAAATCTGATCAGGTCAAACTCCTGGGCAAGTGGCGAGCTATCTGCGAAGGTGTAAAAGGAACTTTTGGAAAATGTTAAAAAACAGCAAGCTTTAGTAACGGCTTTGAAACTGGAGCATTTTGAGATAACGAAAGGCAGCACTCAAACTCTCAAAGCTGGTCTCCATTCCAGTTATGGAGAAAAAGAAAAAGATAAAGACGCCACTTTGAAAGTAAACAAATTAACAACTTTATGGAGTTACGAACCCTCCGTGTAAAATACAAAACCTAATTTGAAGAAAGAAAAAAAAAAAAAAGATGTAACGGACTAAATGGAAAAAGACATAACTTACTAAATACTAGTTGATGTTTGCTGTGAAAAAGATATTGGTTTAATTAGAAGAGGAAAAAAAAAAAATTGGAATAAGTAAAAAACACTCTACATGGATTCGAATTTTCAATTATGAAAAAGTTTCAATGCAGTTTGAAAAGATTTCCAAAATGTCCCGAACAGTCTAAACAAGCAGGAGGGTTTTGAAGATAACGAGGAGAAAGAGAGAAATAAAAAAAAAACAGAATTGAATTTCAGTAAACAAAATTGCTATTGTATGTGTGGTCTTGTTTTAAAACAATTTTAAAAAAAAATTCTTTGGCAAGTACTTGAATTAGAAGTTAGGAAAACATTGGAGTTTACTCTAATGATTTATGCTGTTTAACGGATTCCTAATTTCGAAGCCAGTTTTGAAGGCACAAAGACTTTTTTTTCAGATGATTACGTGAAGTCACGTAATGACATCAGGTCTTCTTACAAACCTGGAAAGGAGTTAACCCTTTCCATTGACAGCCGTTTTATACTGAACATTATTAATTTGGATTTCTTAATAGGGAAAAAAAAGACTCACCTAACAGAGGAAACAAAAATAAAAACAGAACTAGCTTATGTAATAATACTTGCCTGATACAATAAAGAAATAGATATTCAATAAAACAAATTGAAGAGTTAAAAGCTAAGATAAACAGGCTGGAAGAGATAACGGGACTAGACGGATAGTGCAGTGCGCAGCCATAGCACCATCACCTCTGGCAATAGAGCCAATGTACCCCACGGTGGGTAGGTGTAGTCCACAAACCCAACCTAACGGTAAAGCAGACAGCGATGTTTGGAGGAATAGCTTTGGCCTTGGTCATAATAGGAGTTTGGGTAATATTTAAGTGGGTAAAGACACGGGCGCACGCCCTACAGATTCAGCTCGAAATGGTTCGATTATAACCTTGTCCTTCTGATTTTGCAGGGTGACAGGGACACTCGTAGAGCAAAAAAACTTAACCCCTGGTGACGACCAGGCCGTCTGTTTAAAATTACAGATAATACTTACCGGAATGGGAATACGAAAGGCGCTACTCGTAATATGGATAGCCCTGCGACATGCACGTACCCTGGGCAACACCGACGGACAGCAGAGCACGCTGGAAATAAACAACTATATGAACTATGGAGTCTTGTTTAATTTAACGGACGGAATGTGCATCCCAGCAACCAAGGACTGGAGCAAGGACAGGACTTATTTTAATGCATGGTTACAAGTGAATCCTAATAAGAATCCTAATAAGAATAAGAGTATGTGTACAGTGCTCCACGGGTATAAGGAGCAGATGCATTAAACGGAGGGATGTCAAAGGGCCTGATGAATGTACTTTCGGCATAATTTGCGCGCCTCCGGGACAATCCCAGCAATCAGTCATCCGCAAGAAGGGAATGGGGCTGTGTGGGTATTACGAGGAGGCGGGGACGGCTGCAATATAATTGTATGTATGTTTCTCACCCCCTCCGACACCGCGCCCCATAAGAATCACTACATTGCCCGAAGAACTGCCTTGTCCCATAACTACTAAGGGACCAGAAAATGGGATTGCAATGTACAACGAAGGGGAATTATTGTATGATAATGTTAAACATGAAATTGTGCCTGTTCTGATCAATATTTCAGGCATCCAGATGCCGGAATATTGTACCGAACAGTCAAGGAAGATGTACAATGTATTAAGTAAAGTCGTAATGCAGCAGGCTGCCGATGCCATGGGTGCCAGTAAGTTCCGGGGACAGGGGTTAGCACCCAGGGTGAAGAGGGAAATAGTAAATGATGTTGCTACCGTTTTCAATACAGGAACCTCCGTAGTGAACTCGATAGACATACAAGGGCTAAATGAGAGGGTAGAACAGCTTAAAGGGGTGATGAAGGGGTTATTGGAGAGGGTGGAGCAAAACCAGGAAGACCAGGCCAACCTAGGAAAGGAGGGGGCCGAAATTCAGTTGGATGGCATCTCAGTCCTGGAAGCTCACGCTAAAACCATCAATCACCTCATTGATAGAGAACAAGAAGATACAATAAAGCAAAGACAGGGGCAACTCTGTCATGCTTATGGTCTGTGGATGGTGGGACAGATCCGCCACAACCTCAACCAGATCCAACGCGGGGAGGTACCCGATTGGATAGACAGTTCACATTTAGCTCAGTTGGCGAACCAAAGGGGGACACTGGATAATTGTACTCTGAAGGGACTGACCCGAGTATACCCCGCAATTCCAGATTGCCAGATGGGTAGGACTACCGGGATAGGGATAGTCCTGTTGATCCCCATAGCAACGCCGGACTCAGGGCCGTTCCCCTTATACCAACTAGAGAATATCGGAGTAATACGGGAAAATGTCTCCATACGCTACTACCTGACCACCACCTCTGCCGTTCGTCGAAACAACATACTTACCGGGATTTCCCTAGCAGATTGCAAGCAAAGGGGGGAAATCACAGTATGCCCTCACCCGGTGGGCCGAGGGGAACTAGACGAGTGCGGGTTTAACCGAACCAATGGGTGTGTACTAGAAATAGTGCCCGCACACATGCACTTCGCGAGGGCAGGCTACGGAGGGAGGGGAAGATACTGCGTCTCTACTACTGAGCGTTCATACCAGTATAATGACCTGCAGTGCCCTATACCGCAGCCAAACTTTTGCTTTACACCACTACGACCTGTCGCGATCGGGCAAGCGCATATCACCCAGGTTAGGCGCCGGAAGTCCGAAGTTATTGAAGTAACTGATCAGCTCCATGATCATTTGCAGGATTATGACGAGCCAGAGCAGGTCCCTATCCCACATCTAACCGAAGTATTACGGGAGTTGAGGCTCAGAGTGGGTCAATCTGTAAAACTCTATCACCAGCTACAAACTAAAATCAAAGAAGATACCGAGGTAGACTTACAAAGTCAGAGTTGGTGGAGAAAGGTCTGGGACTGGGGAATAAATGTGAACATCCACCCATGGATTCGAATTATTTCACACACACTGGTCGGAATACAATTAATCTTAGCAATAACATGGGGCGTGATGGCCTGCCAGGTATGCAGGCGCCACAAACGGCAGAAACGGACCAATCACCGTTCCCTGGATATTAAACAAGTCTGTTTGATAAGGGGACGGGAGGAGCTAGCCTTTGTTAATTTGATTTGAGCAACCGGAACTCCTGAAACCGCGTGACTGGCCAGCACGTTGAGGCAAGGAATACCGGGCCGTGCACAAATATCAGATAAAGGCAGTATTTCGGTTAAAAGGGGACTAGGGCTAGTCCCTTTACCGAAAGGGGGAATTGTTGTAGAGAGTCGAAAGATATATATAGACTTAGGCATTAGGCACCTGCTGGATATTTAGAACTCACATAAGCTTAAATGGACACACACATAAAATGGCTGCCCAGGCATTATGGGAAATCAGGTAGTCAAACTGTGAACTGTTGAACGTTCACTGACCGAGCAATAACCCTGTGAGGCCCACTGTAGGAATGCCTGGGAAGGCAGAGATAAGAAGGAAGCCATCTCCTGTGAACAAGGCCATAAACCAATTAATTCCCCAGGAAGAAAGATAAGAGGGAAACCATTTGCTGTAAACAAGGCTACAAACCAATTATTTCTCCCAGATGAAAGAACTAGGGAGAGAACATATAAAGTCATCGATCAACCCAAATTGACAATGGTTCCCTGGTTACTAGGAGAATTCTATTGGATTAAAAAACCTATATGTAATCTATAATCGTTATGATTGGCTTGTGTCCAGCCGTGATGAGCTGTGTAACTGCAGTAAGCTGTTTTGTAACTGTTGTAAAACATATAAAGGTACATGTAACTCTTTGTTCTGTGAAGAGAAACCTGGATACGGTCCTGAGTTTTTCCTTCCCGCTGAGCGTAATAAAGCTGCTTCAGCATTGGAACCGACCCTGAGTGTTGAGTGATTCTTCAGAGAAAACACTAACGCTAACAGTACCATCAACTCTACTTATATTCCAGATGTGTCACCGTAATCCTACACTGTCTCAAACACACTCACACACTCTTTCTCACACTCTTTCAGTCTCTCTCACACACTCTCACTCTCTCACACACTCTCTCACACTCTCTCTCACACACTCACTCACACACTCTCACTCTCTCACACACTCTCACTCTCTCTCACACACTCTCACTCTCTCACACACTCTCACTCTCTCACACACTCTCACACTCTCACACACTCTCACACTCTCTCACACACTCTCACATTCTCTCTCACACACTCTCTCTCTCTCTCTCACACTCTCTCACAAACTCACTCACACACTCACACTCTCTCACACACACTCTCTCACACACTCTCTCTCTCTCTCACACTCTCTCACACACTCACTCACACACTCTCACTCACTCACACACTCTCACTCTCTCACACACACTCTCTCACACACTCTCACACTCTCTCTCGCACACTCACTCACACACTCTCTCTCTCTCTCACACACTCTCACTCTCTCACACACTCTCACAAACTCACACTCTCTCACACACTCTCACACACTCACTCACACACTCTCTCTCTCTCACACACTCTCACATTCTCTCTCACACACTCTCTCTCTCTCTCACACTCTCTCACACACTCACTCACACACTCACACTCTCTCACACTCTCTCTCACACACTCTCTCACACACTCTCTCTCTCTCACACTCTCACTCTCTCACACACACACTCTCTCACACACTCTCACACTCTCTCTCGCACACTCTCTCTCTCTCTCACACACTCTCATTCGCTCACACACTCTCACTCTCTCACACACTCACTCACACACTCTCTCTCTCTCACACACACTCACTCACACACTCTCTCTCACACACACACTCTCTCACACTCACACACTCTATCACACACTCACACTCTCTCACACACTCACTCACACACTCTCTCTCTCTCTCTCACACACTCTCTCACACTCACACACTCTCTCACACTCACACACTCTTTCACACTCTCTCACACACTCACTCACACACTCTCACTCACTCACACACTCTCACTCTCTCACACACACACTCTCTCACACACTCTCACAGTCTCTCTCGCACACTCTCACACTCTCTCACACACTCTCACACTCTCTCACACACTCTCACACACTCTCACTCTCTCACACACTCTCACACACTCACTCACACACTCTCTCTCTCTCACACACTCTCACATTCTCTCTCACACACTCTCTCTCTCTCTCACCACTCTCTCACACACTCACTCACACACTCACACTCTCTCACACACTCTCACACTCTCTCTCATACACTCTCTCACACACTCTCTCTCTCTCACACTCTCACTCTCTCACACACACACTCTCTCACACACTCTCACACTCTCTCTCGCACACTCTCTCTCTCTCTCACACACTCTCATTCTCTCACACACTCTCACTCTCTCACACACTCACTCACACACTCTCTCTCACACACACTCACTCACACACTCTCTCTCACACACACACTCTCACACTCACACACTCTATCACACACTCTCACACTCTCTCTCACACACTCACTCACACACTCTCTCTCTCTCTCACACACTCTCTCACACTCACACACTCTCTCACACTCACACACTCTCTCACACTCACACACTCTTTCACACTCTCTCACACACTCACTCACACACTCTCACTCACTCACACACTCTCACTCTCTCACACACTCTCACTCTCTCACACACACACTCTCTCACACACTCTCACAGTCTCTCTCGCACACTCTCACACTCTCTCACACACTCTCACACTCTCTCACACACTCTCACACACTCTCACACACTCACTCACACACTCTCTCTCACACACACTCACTCACACACTCTCTCTCTCTCACACACACACTCTCTCACACTCACACACTCTATCACACACTCTCACACTCTCTCTCACACACTCACTCACACACACTCTCACTCTCTCACACACTCTCACACTCTCTCACACACTTACTCATACACTCTCTCTCTCTCACACTCTCACACTCTCTCTCACACACTCACTCACACACTCTCACTCTCTCACACACTCTCACACTCTCTCTCACACACTCACTCATACACTCTCACTCTCTCACACACTCTCACACTCTCTCTCACCCACTCACTCACACACTCTCACCTCTCTCACACACTCTCACACTCTCTCTCACACACTCACTCACACACTCACTCACACACTCTCACACTCTCTCTCACACACTCACTCACACACTCTCTCTCTCTCACACACACACACTCTCTCACACTCACACACTCTTTCACTCTCTCTCACACACTCTCTCACTCTCTCTCACACACTCTCTCACTCTCTCTCACACACTCTCTCACTCTCTCTCACTCTCTCTCGCACACTCTCGCACTCTCTCTCACTCTCTCTCATGCACTCTCACACACTCACACACACTCTCTCACTCTCTCTCACTCTCTCTCACACACTCTCTCACTCTCTCTTGTAATGTCTGTAACCTTGTAATGTTTGTAGCTCCACACTGTGGATGTGGACATATTGTGTACTGCAAATGCAGGGTTAATAATAAACAGAATCAGACAGATTTCCGGAGACATCCGAGAGAGCTGCCTGCCATGTTAGGAAGCTGTGTGTGCTGTGCTCTGTGAAGATATCACACTTGGTGATTGAGATGGGATTTTTCAGATGATTTAAAGCTTAATTTTTGTTGTTGAAGGATTCAGCCAGCCGACAGAGAGACTTTGGAAGTTTCTGTCTTTGAAAAAAGCTACAAAAATCTGAGATAAAATACAGCACATGGTGTGAACAGCTAGAGATTAAAATGGCAGGTGTATTGGGACATTTGGGTGAATATAGACACGACCGGGAATGTTTTAAAGCATATGTGGATCGGCTAGAAATATATTTCACTGCAAATAACATAATCGAAGTTCCAGACAATGCAGTCCAGAACCGGGCTGTGTTGGAACATAAGAAAGCGATCTTCTTATCGGAGGCAGGTCTGGCATTATATGACACTCTTGTAAATCTGCTTGTGTCTGATGAGCCAAAGGACACAACGCTTAAAGAGATTTTAATGAAGCTGGAACTCTATAACACCAAACCATTAGAAATTGCTGAAAGCTATCGTTTCGGGATTCAGAATCAAAAGACTGATGAAAGTATCAGTGATTACAGTATCAGTGATTACATCGTAGCATTAAAAAAGCTAGCGATGCACTGTAATTTTGGAAACTTTCAAAAACGAGCATGACGGGATTGTTTTGTTTGTGGGGTGAAAAATGATGCGATCAGTAGGAAATTATTAACGACGGATGACTTGACTTTTGAGATTGCTTGTCAGACAGCGAGGTCGATGGGCATGGCCGAACAATATTTCCGAGAATTAAATAATGATTACGGTCGTCAGTCAACCGAGGTAAATCACTTGCAGGTTCAAAGTAAAAGACGAGCGTGGCCGAAAGTCTCAGAAACTGGAAATTCAAACAGAGCGTTGAAGACGTGCTATAGGTGCCTGGGACAACACATTGCTAAAAGTTGCCCATACGTGAAGGCAGAGTGTTTCTTCTGCAGAAAGACTGGGCATCTTGCGAAGGCATGCCGACTGAAGGGTAAACCAGTTTTTAAAGCTATGAGTCCAGCGTTCAAAGCTATGAGTAGAAATCCCAAGAGACTACATAGCATGGAAGAACAACAGGACGAGGAGATGTTAGAGTTATACGTCATCAGGAGCACGAGGTTAACGGACAGCGATTCAGAAAGCATCAAAATCCACATAGATGTTGCGGGATTCAAGATACCAATGGAAATTTACATGGGTGCATCCGTGAGTGTAGTACCGGAGTCACTGTACCGTGACAAATTGCGTGATTTCCAACTGGAGAAATCCAAGATAGAGCTGCGAGGCTACTCAGGAGAGAAAATTCCTGTGGTAGGTCGTATCACCGTACCGGTGAAATATAAAGATCAATTTCAGAACTTGCCTCTAATAGTAGTGAAAGGAGACAAGTCTGCCTTACTAGGAAGAAGTTGGTTGAGCTCACTGAAGCTGGATTGGAGTAAGATTTTCTGTCTGGAAGCGAGATTTTCATCAACAGATGAGGTTATCAAGAAGTATCCGAAGGTGTTCTGCAAAATGGGCAGTCCGATCCAAGACTTCAAGGTGAGTGTCAGGGTACAGAAGGATGCTAGATCGGTTTACTACAAGCCACATTCTGTACCATATGCACTCAAGGAGAAAGTTGAGCAAGAACTCAAAAGACTGAGGACATTATTTGTAAGATAGATCGATGTAATTGGGCTACACCCATTGTTGTTATACCTAAGTCCGATGGTAAGGAAAGATTGTGTGGTGATTATAAAGTAGCCGTAAACCAGGATCTAGAGGGTAATGTCCCCAATACATTGCCGAATATAGAAGATTTGTTCACAACACTGACAGGTGGTCAGATCTTCTCAAAACTGGATCTTACGAATACCTACTTACAGCTTGAACTAGATGAGGAGTCCAAGTCATGTTTGACTATAAATACTCATCTCGGCCTATATCAATTTAATAGGCTACCGTTTGGAGTGTCTTCCGCCCCTGCCATATTCCAAGGGGTGATGAACCAGATTTTGCAAGGTATTGAAGGTGTAGTATGTTATTTGGATAACATACTAATTTCAGCACCAAATAGGCAAATTCATAATAACATATTGAATGAAGTCCTCAAACGGCTAGAGAAGCACAGAGTACGAGTGTCTGCTTGTAAGTGTGAGTTATTTAAAAACTCAGTGGCGTACTTAGGATACAGAGTAGACAAAGATGGTTTGCATCCAACCATGGAAAAATTTCATGCAATCAGGAATGTACCCACTCCCAGGAATGTCACTGAACTTTGTTCATTCTTGGGTCTTTTGAACTATTATGGGAAGTTCCTACCAAATTTGGCTACGGTATTACATCCACTGAATGAACTTTTGAAAAAACAGATCCATTGGAAGTGGTCATAAGAATGCGATACAGCATTCAAGAAGTGTAAAAGCAAATTGGTAGAGAGCATCATGTTAGTTCACTATGACATATCTAAGGAGATTAAGCTAGCATGTGATGTCTCTCCATATGGAGTTGGGGCAGTAATCTCTCATGTATTAAGTAGTGGGGAGGAGAGACCAATTGCGTTTGCTTCACGCACTCTCAGTGCCAGTGAGAGTAATTATGCGCAAATTGAAAGGGAAGCTTTGGCATTAATTTTTGGGGTCAAGAAGTTTCACAAATACTTGTATGGTCGTAAGTTTACCATCGTTACGGACCATAAACCCCTAACAGCAATCCTCCATCCAAAGTCCCCAGTTCCATTAGCTGCAGCCCGAATGCAGAGATGGGCTTTGATTTTGTCAGCATATACATGTGATATTGAATATAGACGATCAGCTGATCACAGTAATGCTGATGCAATGTCTAGATTGCCTTCCCCATCACAAGTTACACCCGATAGGGAAGAAGTGTTTTATTTTTCATACATTGATGAACTACCAGTCACAGCTGAAGAGATTGGTAGAGCAACCAAACGTGACCCAGTGATGTCAAAGGTGTATGAGTATATTGCAAATGGATGGCCAAACCAGGTAACAGACAAAGATACACATCCATTCTTCATTCGGAGGAATGAATTATCAGTCGATAAAGATTGTATCATGTGGGGTGCAAGAGTGGTTATACCAAATAAATTCAAGTCCAAATTATTAGGAGCCCTCCATGACCAGCACACGGGAATGTGCATGACCAAGAGTTTTGCACGTAATTATTTATGGTGGCCAGGTCTTGATAAAGATATCGAGTACATCGTGAGTCAGTGTACGACATGTCAATCGGTAAGCAAGCAAACACCACCAGTACCATTACAGCCATGGAAGTAGCCTCCCAGGGTGTGGCAAAGGCTACATATTGATTTTGCTGAGTTAGAAGGACAACAATTGTTCATTGTGATTGATAGCCATTCGAAGTGGGTTGAGGTGTTTCCAATGTGAAAAATAACAAGTAAAACATTGGACATTTTACAAAAATTATTTTCTTAATTTGGCCTCCCTGAAGAAATTGTTTCGGATAATGGACCACAATTTCATTCAGAAGAATTTGCACAATTCACAAGCAAAAATGGTGTGAAACATACCAAGGTTCCACCATACCATCCTGCTTCGAATGGTGCAGCAGAGTGCACTGTACAAATTGTAAAAAGTGTCCTCATAAAACAAATGTTCGATCCAAATCCAAGGAAACGACAGTTGTCATTGGATCACAAATTGGCTAATTTTTTGATTACATATCGAAATACTCCTCATACAACTACTGGTAGAACATCAGCAGAGTTGTTTCTCAAATGACAGCCACGAACCAGATTCTCGTTGTTAAAGCCAAATTTGGCACAGTCCGTAGAAGGGACACAATTAAGACAGAAAGAGAGTCAGGATAGAGGTAGAGTAAAAGAGAGAAATGTGAAATTAAACCAGAAGGTGAGAGTGAAGAACCATCACCATAAATGGTTAAAGTGGTTCCCAGGAAGAGTGGTGAAGATATGTGGTCCTCGCACATATTTGGTAAAGATGTTTGATAATGGACATGTTAGGTTTGTTCATAGTGATCATATTTTACCTACAGACATGGAAGGAGTTGAAGGTGGGAATGATTCAATTATTTCTGACTCATCAGATAGTTTTGATATACCAGTAGCAAATCCTAAATCCAATGTACTGGAAACAAATCCAGGAGAGAATCAGAATGAAAGTCTGAGTCCGAGTCAGGAAAACAAAGAGCCTGAAGTTAGAGTGAGTTCAAATGAAAATCAAGGACATTCCGTGGAGGAAGACGTTCCTCAGGATGAGCCTCGAATGAGTTTAGATTCAACACCATGTTTGGAAGATTCTGTTCGAGAGCGAAGGTATCCTCTTTGAAACAGAAAACAAGTGGTAAAGTTAAATTTGTAAATATGGAAAAAAAAATAAGTTTATATCCTGTGTTATGTATAAACATGAAAGTTATGTATGATGTTTGTTATGATGGCTTCTTCATTAAGGAGGGAGAAGTGTAATGTCTGTAAGCTTGTAATGTTTGTAGCTCCACACTGTGGATATGGACATATTGTGTACTGCAAGTGCAGGGTTAATAATAAACAGAACCAGACAGATTTTCGGAGACTTCCGAGAGAGCTGCCTGCCATGTTAGGAAGCTGTGTGTGCTGTGTTCTGTGAATATATCACATCTCTCACACACTCTCTCACTCTCACACACTCTCACACACTACACTCTCTCACTCTCTCTTACAAACTCTCTCACTACTCTCTCATACACTCTCTCACACACTCTCTCACTCTCACATACTCACACTCTCTCACTCTCGCTCGCTCACACATTCTCTCACACACTCTCTCATGCTCTCTCACACACTCTCAAACTCACTCTCTTGCTCTCTCACATTCTCTCGCTCTCTCACTCACTCGCTCTCTCTCGCTCTCTCACTCATTCTCTCACACACTCTCTCACTCTCTCTCACACACTCTCACACACTCTCTTACTCTCTCAATCTCTCTCGCTCTCACACACTCACACACTCTCTCACGCTCTGTCACATACTCTCACTCTCTCACGCTCTCTCACACACTCACATATTCTCACACACACGCACACACTCTCTCTCTGACACTCTCTTACACTTTCACTCTCTCACACTCACTCGCTCCCACTCACTCTCACTCTCTCACACTCTCAGTCTCCCACACTCACACTCTCTCACTCACTTTCTCACACTCTCACACATTCTCTCACTCCCACACACTCTCACACATTCTCTCACTCTCTCTCTCACTCACTCAGGAGTTCCTCAGGGCAGTGTCCTAGGCCCAACCATCTTCAGCTGCTTCATCAATGACCTTCCCTCTATCATAAGGTCAGAAGTGGGGATGTTCGCTGATGACTGCACAGTGTTCAGTTCCATTCACAACTCCTCAGATAATGGAGCAGTCCATGCCCACATACAGCAAGACCTGGACAACATTCAGGCTTGGGCTGATAAGTGGCAAGTAACATTTGCGCCACACAAGTGCCAGGCAATGTCCATCTCCAACAAGCGAGAGTTTAACCACCTCCCCTTGATATTCAATGGCATCACCATCGCCGAATCCCTCACCATCAACATCCTGGGGGCACCATTGACCAGAAACTTAACTGGACCAGCCACATGAATACTGTTCAAGAAGAGTGAGTCAGAGACTGGGTATTCTGCGGCGAGTGTCTCACCTCCTGAATTCCCAAAGCCTTCCACCATCTACAAGGCACAAGTCGGGAGTGTGATGGAATACTCTGCACTTGTCTGGATGAATGCAGCTCCAACAACACTCAAGAAGCTCGACACTATCCAGGACAAAGCAGCCCGCTTGTTTGGCACCCCATCCACAACCTTAAACATTCACTCCCACTACCACTGGCGCACCGTGTACCATGCAATGTGTACCATCTACAAGATGCACTGCAGCAACTCACCAAGGCTTCTTCAGCAGCACCTCCCAAACCCGCGACCTCTACCACCTAGAAGGACAAGGGCAGCAGGTACATGGGAACACCATCACCTGCAAGTTCCCCTCCAAGTCACACATCACACTGACTAGGAAATATATCGGCCATTCCTTCATCGTCGCTGAGTCAAAATCCTGGAACTCCTTCCCTAACAGCATTGTGAGAGTATCTTAACCACATGGGCTGCAGCAGTTCAAGAAGGCGGCTCACCACCACCTTCTCAAGGGCAATTAGGGACGGGCAATAAATGCTGAACTTGCCAGCAACACCCACATCCCGAGACTGAATTTGCAAACTTTTAATGGTGTTCCCCATCTGCCCGGCAGCAATTCCAGATCCCGGTGCTGAGAGATGGGCAGAAGCGATCAGCTATCACAATCAGGCTCTGCTCACCGTTCCATCCAAATGAAAGAGGTTCAAGCACACAGAAAGACCTGCGTTTCGACCATCGAAGGTCACCACTGCATCCGCTGGGATTCCTGTCACCTCCAATCTTCTGTCTGTGGCGCTATCTTTATTTGATTAATTGAGATCCGCTGTCAATATTAATATCCATTGCAAAGCAAACATGAGTAGAGTCAGTGTATGATTCCGATATATATCATTAAATATTGAACAGCCAGTCACACAGCCTGGTACAGATGGAAGCAAGTCTTGGTTTCCAACTATCGATCGGCCTCAATTGTCTTAAACAACAAAAACTCCTATTTATAGAGGCCGCCTCATGCCCTTAGCATAGCCCAAGGTCCTTCACTGACTCAGCATTCAGGTTAAGGGCAGTTGCTGTTGTTCTCTCCACAGACAAGGCAGGAATTTTACACACAGCAAGATCCTACCAACAGAAAAGAAGGAAGGACGAGAGAAAGAAAGAGAGAGAGAAAGAGAGAAAGCGAGAGAGAGAGAGAGAGAGGGGGGGGGGAGAAAGAGAGAGAAAGAGAGAGAGAGAGAGAGAGAGAGAAAGAAAGAGAGAAAGAAAGACTTGCATTTATAAAACGGTTGTCACAATCTCAGGACCTCCCAAATCGCAGCACAGGAAATGAAGGAAAGGGTGGACCTGTTGCTGGTTCCCGAGTGAAGAGGGCGGACTCCTGCCCCCTCACCCCACACCACCTCTGTGTGACCCCAGTCCCACACCACCTCTGGCAGTGTCTGGGCCTCTGTGTGACCCCAGTCCCACACCACCTCTGGCAGGAGGCCTGAAACAGATGCTTGGCCCATCATTTACATATGTAAAGGACCTAACTCCTGCTTTAGGCAGTCGCCAGGGATGCCTGTAAAATGGTATGAGCTGATTTTGTGTTGAACCTCTTTCAGCTATCCTTGGGGTGCAGGACGCTGGTCCCTGAAATTGGGCCTTGTTGTACCCAGTTTTTTGTGCCTCGACTCCATTTACCGCCTTTGCTCCGTAGGAAACCTGCCGTCCTTACCCAGTCTGGGCCTATTTGTGACTCTAGACGCACAGCAATGTGGTTGACTCTTAACTGCCACTCTGAAATGACCTAGCGAGCCCCTCAGTTTGTATCAAACTTCTACTGTTATGTATGTAAACACTACCAATGTGTAACACTTGTCACCAGGGGGCGCACCTGTGGGAGACCCAAGGGTCACCTGCACACCCTGGGCAAGCAGGTATTAAAGGCAGACTACCATGTTGCCTCCTCACTCTGGACTTACAATAAAGAGACTAAGGTCCCAACAGTTTGAGCTTGTGGAGGTATTCTAAACATAATAATTGGCGACGAATAACAGATCTCGAACTTTCACGCAGTTATGGCTGTCATTGGTATTCTTGAGAGATTTGTTGAGGGTGATGATTGGAAAGCCATCATTGAGCATCTTGATCAGTACTTCATAACCAATGAGCTGGAAAAGGAAGAAACCGCGGTCAAGTGCAGGGCGATTCTCCTCACCGTTTGGGGGTCCACGATATACGGCCTCATCAAAAATCTGCTAGCACCGACGAAATCAATAGAGAAGATATATGAAGAGCTGTGCACGCTGGTTCGGGAACATCTCAAGCCGAAGGAGAGCATCTTGATGGCCAGGTATCGCTTTTATACGCACCATCGCTCCGAGGGCCAGGACGTGGCGAGCTATGTCACTGACCTAAGACGCCTTGTAGGACTGTGCGTATTTGCTGGATTTTTGGGGGAAGCATTGCGGGACTTTTCCGTGCTTGGAATCAGCTATGAGGTCATTCTTTGCAAACTGCTGTCTGCCGAATCCCTAGAGCTGAGCAAGGCCATCACGATAGCCCGGGCTTTTATGTCCACGAATGATATAACATTAAACAGATATCATTGCAGCATCAGAACTCACTGGCAAGTACTGTACATAAAATAACGCCTTCAGCAGGCAGGGCCGAGACCTAGGATGACTCAGAGCCCGTCGTGGGGCATGAATGCGAATCCATTAACACCATGTTGGCGCTGCGGGGGTAATCGAGCCCATTAATGTCGATTCAAGCACTACATGTGCAAGGACTGTGGAACAATGGGACACCTCCAGCGAATGTGCAGACGTGCCGCGACTCACCATGTGGCAGAGTCGGCAGAAGATGACCGATCCAACATGGATCACGCTGAACGAATAAGAGAGGCAACTTAACCCAAGGCTGAAGAGGAAGTGTATGGGGTACACACCTTCACTACCAAAAGCCTTCCGATAATGTTAAAAGTCAAATTAAACGGCATTCCAGTTTCCATGGAATTGGACATGGGGGCAAGTCAGTCAATTATGAGCCAGATGGCTTTTGAGAAACTGTGGGGCAACAAGGCACAAAGGCCAAAACTAAGCCCGATCCACACCAAGCTGCACACTTACACCAACGAGCTCATACCAGTCATTGGCAGTGCGGCAGTGAAGGTATCGTATGATGGAGCTATGCATAATTTACCACTATGGATTGTACCAGTGATGGCTCAACGCTGTTCGGCAGAAGCTGGCTAGGAAAGATCCGATGGAACTGGAATGACATCAAAGCACTGACTTTGGAGGATGACGCCTCGTGCACCCAAGTTCTAAACAAATTCCCGTAGTTATGCAAGCAAGGCATCGGCAACTTCACAGGTGCCAAAGTGCAGATCCATCTAGTCCCTGATGCACGACCCGTTCATCACAAACCACAAACGGTTCCATACATGATGCGAGAGAAAGTCGAGATCAAACTGGACAGACTTCAATGAGAGGGGATCATATCGGCAGTCGAGTTCAATGAGTGAGCCAGTCCAATTGTGCCGGTGTTAAAGAGCGATGGGATGGTCAGAATCTGTGGGGACGACAAGGTAACGGCCAACCGAGTCTCGTTACAGGACCAGTAGCCACTACCCAAAGCAGATGACCTGTTTGCAACACTAGCAGGGGGGAAGTCGTTCACCACCTGGACCTAACATCTGCTTACATGACACAGGAGTTGGCTGAACCTTCGAAAAAATTGACGTGCATCAACACGCACAGAGGACTGTTCATATACCACAGATGCCCTTTTGGGATTCGCTCGGTGGTGGCCATCTTCCAGAGGAACATGGAGAGTCTGCTGAAATCGGTTCCATGCACCATGGTGTTCCAAGACAACATCTTGATCACTGGCCGCAACACCATCGAACACTTGCACAATCTGGAAGAGGTTCTAAAGCGACTGGACCGAGTGGGACTCAGGCTGAAATGCTCCAAGTGTGTTTTCCTGGCGCCAGAGGTCGAATTTCTGGGGAGAACGATTGCAGCGGACGGCATCAGACCCACGGACTCTAAGACGGAGGCCATCAAGAATGCACCCAGACCACAGAATGTGACGGAGCTGCGTTCCTTCCTGGGACTCCTCAACTATTTTGGTAACTTTCTACCGGGGTTGAGCACTTTGCTACCCTTGCATTTATTGCTGTGCAAGGGTGGCGACTGGGTTTGGGGTAAATCTCAAGAGACAGCCTTTAACAAGGCCAGAAACCTGCTATGTTCTAACAAGTTACTTGTACTGTATGACCTATGTAAATGTTTAGTACTGGCTTGTGATGCATCTTTGTACGGGGTCAGTTGTGTGTTACAGCAAGCCAATGGGTCAGGCAAACTGCAACCGGTTGCATATGCGTCCAGAAGATTATCTAAGGCTAAAAGAGCCTACAGTATGGTTGAGAAAGAAGCATTAGCATGTGTATACGGGGTTAAGAAGATGCACCAATACCTATTTGGGCTCCGGTTCGAGCTCAAAACCAACCACAAGCCGCTCATTTCACTGTTCTCAGAAAGCAAAGGTATCAACACCAATGCTTCGTCCCGCATCCAAAGATGGGCACTAACTTTATCTGCGTATGACTATATAATCCGCCACAGACCAGGCACTGAGAACTGTGCTGATGCCCTCAGTCAGCTACCATTGTCCACCACCGGGGTGGAAATGGCGCAACCCGCAGACTTGCTCCTTGAGTGAGGGGTCAACCGTCACGGCTCGCCAGATCAGGACCTGGACTAACCAGGCCCCGGTGCTATCACTAGTAAAAAGCTGTGTCCTCAATGGGAGCTGGTCGGCGGTCCCAGGGGAAACGCAAGACGAAATTAGGCTGTTCCACCGGCGCAAGGACGAAATGTCCATCCATTCTCAAATGGGGGAATTATATCATTTTGCCAAGAAAAGACAGGGAAACTTTTATACGCGACCTTCACAGTACTCACCCAGGTATAGTCATGATGAAGGTCGCACGTTTGGTGGCCTGGCATTGACTTGGAATTGGAGTCATGTGTACACCAATGTAACACTTGCTCACAGTTGAGCAACGCACCAAGGGAGGCCCCACTGAGTCTGCGGTCATGGTCCTCCAAACCATGGTCGAGGGTCCACGTAGATTTCGCTGGCCCCTTTCTAGGAAAGAAGTTCCTAGTAGCAATGGACGCTTATTCTAAATGGATTGAATGTATAATAATGTCATCATGTACATCCACTGCCACCATTGAAAGCCTCCGGACCATGTTCGCCACCCATGGTTTGCCTGATGTCCTTGTTAGTGACAATGGACCGTGTTTCACCAGCTCGGAAATCAACGAGTTAATGACCCGCAATGGCATCAAGCATTGCAGCTCTGCGCTGTTTAAGCCCGCATCCAATGGTCAAGCAGAACGAGCAGTCCAAACCATCAAGCAGAGCTTGAAATGCATGCCGGATGGTTCCCTGCAGACCCGGTTATCTCGAATTCTGCTCAGCTACCACATGCGACCCCACTCGCTTACCAATGTTACCCCTGCGGAATTGCTAGTGAAGAGAGCATTCAAAACGAGGCTCTCCTTAGTCCACCCGGATCTCAATGATCACGTAGAAACCCGGCGTCACCGGCATAACATGTACCACGATCGCACGGCTGTATCATGTGATATTGAGGTCAATGACCCTGTGTTTGTTCTCAATTATGGTCATGGTCCCAAATGGGTTGCTGGCACTGTGTTAGCCAAGGAGAGGATTAGAGTGTTTGTTGTCAAACTGTTGAATGGACAAATGTGCAGAAAGCACTTGGATCAGACCAAACTGCGGTTCACTGACAACCAAGAACAGTTTGAAAAGTACATTACCATCATTGATCCACCTACACACACCCAACCAGCAATCGATCTCGCGGTCAACCATGAGGATGAACCCACCGTGCCTGACAGTCCGATCAGACCAGCCACACTGCAGCAGCAATGATCCGACCGACTCACCCATACCAGGACTTCAACTCAGGCTATCAACCCGGGAACATAGAGCCCCAGATTGCATCAACTTGTAAATAACTTGTACATAAGACTTTGGGGGGGGAATGGTGTTATATATGTAAACACTACCAATGTGTAAGACTTGCCACCAGGGGGTGCACCTGTGGGAGACCCACGGGTCACCTGCACACCCTGGGCAAGCAGGTATAAAAGGCAGTCCACCATGCTACCTCCTCACTCTGGACTTACAATAAAGAGACCAAAGTCACAACAGTTTGAGCTTAAGATGTACAATCTTGTGGAGTTATTCTAAACGTAACAGCTCCAAACTGAATAATTACAGACCAGTCAGCCAAGCTCGGTGGTGGGAAAATTGTTGCTGAAAATTCTGAGGGACAGGATAAATCATCATTTAGAAAGACACGGATTAATCAAGGACAGTCAGCATGGATTTGTTAAGGGAAGGTCGTGTTTAATTAACTTAACTGAATTTTTTAGCAGGTAACCAGGAGGGTCAATGAGGGCAGTGCATATGATGTAGTGTATATGGATTTTAGCAAAGCTTTTGATAAGGTTCCACATGGCAGATTGGTCACGAAAGTAAAAGGCCATAGGATCCAAGGTAAAGTGGCATGTTTATCCAAAATTGGTCCACAGGCAGGAAGCAAAGGGTAATTGTTGATGGGTGTTTTAGTGACTGGAAAGATGTATCCAGTGGGGTTCCGTAGGGCTCAGTGCTGGGTCCCTTACTTTTTGAAATATATATCAATGACTTGGAATTAAATGTTAGGGATATGATTAAGAAGTTTGCAGATGACATTAAAATGGGCTGTGTGGTTGATAATGAAGAAGAAAGCTGCGGACTGCAGGAAGATATCAATGTACTGGTCAGGTGGGCAGCACAATGGCAAATGGAATTCAATCCGGATAAGTGTTAGGTAATGCATTTGGGAAAGGCTAACAAGGCAAGGGAATACACATTAAATGGTAGGACACTTAGAAGTGCAGAGGAACAAAGGGACCTTGGAGTACAGGTCCACAGATCCCTGAAGGTAGCAGGCCAGGTAGATAAGGTGGTTAAGAAGGCATATGGAATACTTGCCTTTATTAGTCGAGGCATAGAATATAAGAGTTGAGATGTGGTATACATCAATGACTTAGACCAACGCTCTTCTCAATCTTCCTCGCTGTAATGCTCCATCTCACCTTCAGTAAGCTGGAGTGGAGCTAATCTACATAACAAACGGGAAACTGTTCAACCTTCATTGCCTCCAGGCCAGATCCAAGGTCGTCCCATCCTCTGTCATTGAATTACAGTAAGGAGACGATGCTTGCGTCTGCGCACACTTGGAGGTCGAACTCCAAACCATCATCAGCACCTTCACCGAGGCGTACAAGAACATGGGCCTTACGCTAAACATCCGTAAGACAAAGGTCCTCTACCAACCACACAGTACTGCTTCCCGATTATTAAGATCCATGATGAGGCCTTGGACAACGTGGACCATTTTCTATATCTCGGCAGCCTACTGTCAACAAGGGCAGATGTCGATGATGAGGTGCAATACCACCTTCAGTGCGTCAATGCAGCCTTCAGTCATCTGGGGAAGAGCGTGTTTGAAGATCAGGACCTCAAATCTGGCATGGTCTACAGAGCAGTGGTGATACCTGCCCTCCTATATGTCTCAGAGATATGGACTATGTACAGCAGCCACCTCAAAGCATTGGAGAAATACCACCAATGCTGCCTCCGCAAGATCCTGCAAATCCAGGATAGGCGCACCAACGTCAGTGTTCTCGCTCAGGCCAACATCCCCAGCATCGAAGCATTGACCACGTTTGATCAACTCTGATGGATGGACACATCGTCTGCATGCCCGATACGAGACTCCCAAAACAAGCGCTCCACTCGGAGCTCCGACACGACAAGCGAGCTCCAGTGGGCAGAGGAAACGCTTCAAGGACACCCTCAAAGCTTCCTTGATAAAATGCAACATCCCCCACCGACACCTGGGAATCTCTGCCCAAGACCGCTCTAATTGGAGGAGGAGCATCCAGGAAGACGCTGAACACCTCGAGTCTCTTTGCCGAGAGCAAGCTGAAGCCAAGCACAAACAGTGGAAGGAGTGCACGACAACCTAAGCACCCCACCCACCCGTCCCTTCAACCACCGTCTGCTCCACCTGTGACAGAGACTGTGGATCCCGCATTGGACTCATCAGTCACCTGAGAACTCATGTTAGTGTGGAAGCCAGTCATCCTCGAGGGACGGCCTAAGAAAGAGAAGAATGTAGGACCCCCCAGCTCCCGGTGCACAACCCTTTGCCTGAAGAAGCACTTCCTGATTTCACTCCTGAACGGCCTGGCTCTAATTTTCGGATGATGTACCCTTTATTCCACAAATAAACACAAATATTTAGGAAGATTTATTTTTTTAATTCATTCCTGGGATGTGGGTCTCGCTGGCAAGGCCGGCATTTATTGCCTATCGCTAATTGCCCCTTGAGAAGGTGATGGTGAGCTGCCTTCTTGAACCGCTGCAGTCCGTGTGGTGAAGGTGCTCCCACAGTGCTGTTAGGGAGGGAGTTCCAGGATTTTGACCCAGATTTTTAAGTTATTGTAAGTGTCGTTCACTATTTTATTTTAAACCTCACACTCTTAACTGATTGCAATGAGTGATCGTTTAGATGGGGATTAACCTGATTAAATTGTCGAGCATCTCAGGGGCTGTGCCCGTGTGATGTTATCTTGGCTTTGGATACACAGTACTCTGTTGTACCCTTGGGGCAACAATGATTACATTTCTCTCCTAGTGTGAATATTGTCAGAGTGCAGGATTATGTCACAATGCTGTAAAAACACTCCAATTCCAACACGGTTCTCCATATATTACACCCGAGATAGTCACGCTGTCGCTAATTCATCGCCTTTAACAATAACGGTGTCAGCTGTGGCTCAGTGGGAACATCAGCGGCAGGTCGGGGCCATAAAAGTTGCAGCTAGCGGCGGCCATGGACAGCGTGGAGACATGCCAATACAAGGTACAGTGCGAGCTGGTGCAGGAGGGCGATAGCTGTGAAGAGTGACGTCATCAAGGTCCAGGTCAGTGATTGGAGCGTGGGCAGGTACAGCAGGAGCGGCGAGGTCGGGGCGAAGGAGTGGCGAGAGACTGTGGAGCAATGTGATCGGGGTCCAGGGGAGATGCAAGTTCGGCGCCAAGGGCCCGGGGCAGCATGTGCCAGCCCACCCTGCGATGTGTGTGCACTAGGTTCATGCAGCAGAGCTGGTCTCCAGTTGTCTTGGGTAATCTTTACCACTGGACCAAGACCTAGCTCTGTCAAGCCCATGTGGTGGCTGGTGTGCAACGGCCACCCGACGTTAAAAAAATCCACGCACAGGCATCTTCCACCCTTCAGGATGTAGTTCAGGTCCTTCATTGAAACACCTGTGAACTCGAGCTTTTTTTGGCATGGAAGCAAATCATCCTCGTTTCGAGGGACCGCCTATGATGATGATGATGATGAATGGGTAGCACCCTTGCCTCTGCGTCAGAAGGTTGTAGGTTCAATTCCCAATTCAGCCACTTGAGCACAAAAATCTAGGTTACATAATTCTACACTTCAATGCAGGGCTGAGGGAGCACTGCACTGTCGGAGGGGTAGAACTGATAGAGTTTCCGCTGCACTGTCGGAGGGGCAGTACTGAGGGAGCACTGCAATGTCGGAGGGGCAGTACTGAGGGAGTGCTGCACTGTCGGAGGGGCAGTACTGAGGGAGTGCTGAGCACTGTCGGAGGAGCAGTACTGAGGGAGTACTGCACTGTCGGAGGTGCAGTACTGAAGGAGCATTGCACTGTCAGAGGGGCAGTACTGAGGGAGTGTTGCACTGTTGGATGGGCAGAGCTGAGGGAGTGCTGCACTGTCGGATGGGCAGTACTGAGGGAGTGCTGCACTGTTGGAGGGCAGTGCTGAAGGAGTGCTTCACTGTCGGATGGGCAGTACTGAGGGAGCGCCGCACTGTCGGAGGGGCAGTACTGAGGGAGCGCCGCACTGTTGGAGGGGCAGTACTGAGGGAACGCTGTCAGAGGTGCCATCTTTCAGATGAAACATTAAATCGAGGCCCTGTCTGCTCTCTCAGGTGGACGTAAAAGATCCCATGGCACTACTTCAAAGAAGAACAGGGGAGTTATCCCCGGTGTCCTGACCAATATTTATCCCTCAATCAACATAACAAAAAAACAGATTATCTGGTCATTATCTAATTGCTGTTTGTGGGAATTTGCTGTACACAAATTGGCTGCTGCGTTTCCTACATTACAAGAGTGACTACACTCCAAAAGTACTTCATTGGCTGTAAAGCGCTTTGAGACGTCCGGTGGTCATGCAAGGCGTTATATAAATGCAAGTCTTTCTTTCTTCTTAAGGTTTGTGTGTTGTGCAGGGCCGAATTGATGCCCCGTGTGTTATGGTGAATTGAAACAGTGACACACACCAGCATACAATGATCCAAACAACTGCTTCATGGAGGTTACACCACGGCCACTGGCCATTCGGCCCCACCCCTCCATGCTGGTGTTTGCTCTCTCACACGAGCAGGATCCTAATCCCATGTGCCCGCCCTGTTCTCAGATCCCTTTATCCCTCTTTCTTTCAACACCCTCTCTAACCTGTTCTTAAATGTTGGCACGGTATCTGCCGCAGGACATTCTGCAGCCTCACAACCCTCGGTGAACAAGAGTTCATCCTGCTCTCCTTCCTAAATCTCTGATATATAATCTTATATCCATGGCCACTCAATCCTAATCTTAAACACCTCCATCAGCTCACCCCTCAGTCTTGTCTTTTCTAAAGAAAGGAGCCCGAGCCTGTTCAATCTTCCCTGATGGCTATAACCTCTCAGTCCTGGTATCCTTGTTTTTTGCACCCTCTCCAGTGCCTCGGAGTTCAGAACTGCACGCAGTACTCCCAGTGTGGGCTAACCAAGGTTCGATACAGGTTTAATATAACTTCCCTGCTTTTCAATTCTACCTCTCTCGGAATAACCCCAGTGCTTGGTTTGCTTGTTTAATGGCCTTATTATCCGGCATCTCTACGTTTAGTGATGTGTGAATCTGTCCCCGCAGATCCCTCTATCCCTCTGCCCCATTTAGACTCTTATTATCCAAGCAGTGTGGGCCTCCTTATGCCTCCGACCAAACTGCACCACCTCACACTTCTCAATACTGACATGTATTTGCCACTTACACGCACATTCTGCAAGTTTATTAATGTCTTATTGTATTTTGACGCTGTCCGCTGTCCACCCCAATTTGGTGTCATTCGCACATTTTAAAATTGTACTTCTGATTCCCAAGTCTAAATAGATTCCCTATAATATACACAGGCTGCTATTCTCTACAATATACACTGAGGCTGCTATTCTCTATAATATACACAAGGGCTGTTGTGCTCCATAATATACACAGGGGCTGCTATTCTCTATAATATACACAGGGGCTGCTATAATATACACAGGGGCTGCTATTCTCTACAATATACACAGGGGCTGCTATTCTCTATAATATACACAGGGGCTGCTATTCTCTATAATATACACAGGGGCTGCTATTTTCCATAATATACACAGAGGCTGCTATTCTCTATAATATACACAGAGGCTGCTATTCTCTATAATATACACAGAGGCTGCTATTCTCTATAATATACACAGAGGCTGCTATTCTCTATAATATACACAGAGGCTGCTATTCTCTATAATATACACAAGGGCTGCTATAATATACACAGGGGCTGCTATTCTCTATAATATACACAATGGCTGCTATTCTCTATAATATACACAGGGGCTGCTATAATATACACAGGGGCTGCTATTCTCTATAATATACACAGGGGCTGCTATTCTCTATAATATACACAGGGGCTGCTATTCTCTATAATATACACAGGGACTTCTATAATATACACAGGGGCTGCTATAATATACACAGGGGCTGCTATTCTCTATAATATACACAGGGGCTGCTATTCTCTATAATATACACGGGGGCTGCTATTCTCTATAATATACACAAGGGCTGTTGTGCTCCATAATATACACAGGGGCTGCTATTCTCTATAATATACACAGGGGCTGCTATTCACATTTTTCAGAAGTGTGAGAAGCTCTCTCCTGCTTACGTCGGCCCTGATCCCTATGGCCCTCATGCCTCCTAACTCTCTCAGCCTGTGTGTCAGGGCTCCCAAATGAAGCATTGGGGTTGGGAATCGCTCCTGGCTGTTCCTTGTGCAGAGACGCTGACACAAAAGCCCAACCTGACTGAGCATTGGTGCCAGGCAGTGAGCTTCTCTCCCACAACACAGAGTGAACACACAGTGAACACTTATTGATTTCTTTACAAAACACAGATTTTAAATTCATAGTTTGGACTTCTTGGCAACTGGAGAAACCATAGCAACCCTCTGCTCAGTGATAACATCCTGCCAATGTATTTTGGGATAGGCAGAGTGTTCATGAGGCTCAGTACCAGCGTGGCCAGCCATCTCCTACAGGCACTGCCTGCAGCAACCCTCAGACAGCGAGCTGGCTCTCTCCAACACACTCCCACATAAGCCCCTCGTTACTGACTGATTCTGAACCGGTTTGAAGGAAGAGACAACAGAGTTCCCATCGAATGTTATATGGGTAATAACACTTCCAGAGCCTCGGGGGCAAGTGAAATAACAGGACAAGGGAATGAACTGCTTAAGGTGGGATAAGAGACTCGAGAGAGATTCTGGAGTTTTAATTGATTGATCCTGATAGGGGAGAGTATCCATGAGCTGTGGGAGGGGATTCAATGGGTGGATAGAGTGGGCAGAGTCCATGAGAGTGTACATCATAGAATCATAGAGTCATAGAAATTTACAGCACGGAAGGAGGCCATTCGGCCCATCATGTGGGGTGGTAAGGCCAATTCTGCGGCGGGAACAGGACTTCCACGCTGGGGGCTAAAATTCCCGGCCCCAGAAGGTTACCGCCCCCAAGATGGGAGCCTGTGTGGGGAGGCAGAGGGAAGTTGAGGGGAGACGGGGGCGAGGGATGGAGAGGAGAGTGGTGGGGGGTGGAGAAACCCAGGGCGGGGGACAGGAGGGGCCACATTGCAGCGGAGGTCTGGGGGGGGCGAAGTGTGTTGGAGGGGCAGGCCTGGGGGCTCTGTGCCTCGGTGCGGGGAGTGTTCACAGTGGGGTGGACGGGTTGACTGCGCAGATGGCGGTTGGTGGATGTGGTGTGGTTGGCGTCGCGGGGCGTGGCTCCGGGGTGGCCGGGGCTGGGGGCTCGACATCCGGGGGTGTTCGACATTTGGGAAGGATTCTGACGGGACGGGTCGGGTTGGGTGCGGGGGGCGTGTTCCTGGTGTTGGGTGGGTCCGGAGCCGGGGGGGGGGTGGGTGGGGGGGCACGCTCTTGGGGGGGTGGGCTGTTCGGGGCTGGGATTGGGAGAGACCTCTTCACTCGGGGAGTTGTTGGCCTGTGGGGTTCCCTGCCGCGGAGAGTTGTTGATGCCAGTTCATTGGACGTGTTCGGGAGGGAGTTGGATGTGGTCCTTGCAGCTGGGGGGGTCGGGGGTTGTGGAGGGGGCGTGGGGGGGAGGTGCTGGGGTGGGTGATCAGCCATGATCTTGTTGATGGTGGTGCAGGCTCGAAGGGCCGAATGGCCTACTCCTGCACCTATTTTCTATGTTTCTATGTTTCTATGTCCGTGCCGGCTGACAAAGAGCTATCCAGCCTAATCCCACTTTCCAGCTCTAGGTCCGTAGCCCTGCAGGTTACTTCAAGTGCACATCCAAGTACTTTTTAAATGTAGTGAGGGTTTCTGCCTCTACCACCCTTTCAGGCAGTGAGTTCCAGACCCCCACCATCCTCTGGGTGAAGAAATTTCCCCTCAAATCCCCTCTAAACTTCCCCCCAATTGCTTTAAATCGATGCAGCCTTGTTGTTTCTTCCCTGAAATATTAAAGAACTTGCATTTTTATAGCACCTTTCACTTGATGTTGTTTGAAGGTTAAGTATTGGCCCGGACACTGGGGAGAATTACCCTGCTCTTCTTCCAATAGTGGCCGTGGGATCTTTTACGTCCACCTAAGAGGGCAGACGGGGCCTCGGTTTAACCTCTCATCTGAAAGATGGCAGCTCCGACAATGCAGTGCTCCCTCAGAACTGCCCCTCCGACAGTGCGGCGCTCCCTCAGTACTGCCCCTCCAACAATGCAGTGCTCCCTCAGAACTGCCCCTCTGACAGTGCAGCGCTCCCTCAGTACTGCACTGGAGTGTCAGCCTGGATTTTGTGCTCGAGTCCCTGGAGTGGGACTTGAACCCATGACCTGCTGACTCAGAGGCGAGAGTGATTGCTACCCACTGAGCCACAACTGCTAAAAGTGGAACTGAAACTCCCAGGAATGATACCGGGGGTGGGGTAGGGAGGATTGTAGGGCAGGAGGAGATTACAGAGATAGGGAGGGAGGAGTAGGCCTTGGAGGGATTTGGAAACAAGGATGAGAATTTTACAATTTTATAATGCTACAGAACACATTTGCCAACACGTGCAGTTATAGTCATGTAGGTGGAAAGAGGTTGCAAGTGGAATAGGGATTGTCTCATTCAACGGTCTGGATTAGGAGAGTCTCGTGAGGGTTAACTTGGTGTAAGGGAGTCAGGAGGAGTGTGCGCACTTTCCATTGTGAGATTGTAACCAGAACACACTGTTCACTGCGCTGAAGAAATAAAGACAATTATATGAACCATAAATCTCTGTAACCTACCCCCGCATCCCTTTCAATTAAACAGAAGGAAAAACAATATGAGGTAAGTTCCAATGTTACTGTCTCTATATTCACACCTGTAACACATTAACCAACATTCAGCTGAGCTCTGAAGGAGAATGCTGTCTAATTAAGAGCTGTGAGCACCATGTCAAATATCTGAGGGGCTGTCACTCCCAGTGTGTACCATCCTTCCCCAAGGAACACTGTGTCACTATTATTTATAAATACCCCCAGCAACAAGCTGGAAGCTGCGGTCCACACAGATCTGTGTTTTGCTAAAAGCTCTCTGTTTTTTCCTCTTCATTTTCCATCATTCACATCTCGCATTTTATCTATCTCTATCATCATCGTCACCTTTTCACACACACACACTCACACACACACACACTCACTCATAAACACACACTTACTCACACACAAACACACTCACACACACACTCACATACACACTCATTCTTACACACACACACTCGCTCACATTCACACGCACTCATTCACACACTCATACACACAAGCACACATACACGAACACACACACATACTCTCACATACACACATAATCGCACACATGCACACAAACACACTCTCACACCCAAACACACACGCACACACTCTCACACTCTCACACACACACTCACTCACACACTCACACCCACATACACTCTCATACACCCATACACACACTCACTCACACACACACACACACTCACTCACAAACTCAAACTCTCACATACACATACACAGACACACACACTCACTCACATACTCACACTCACCTCACACACTCACATTCACTCACACGCACACTCTTCCACACACTCTCTCACACACAGACGCTCTCTCTCTCTCATACTCACTCACACACATACTCACTCACACACTCACACTCTCTCACACTCACTCACACACACACTCTTCCACACACTCTCTCACACACAGACTCTCTCTCTCACACACACACAAATACACACACACAAACACACACACACTCACTTACACACACACTCACACAAACACACACACATAAACACATACATGCACACAAACACACACACAAACACACATACACTCACTTACACACACACTCACACACACACAAACACACATACACACACTCACACACACGCACAACACACACACACTCACACAAACACACACACTCTCACACACACACACACACCCACACACACACACAAACACACACACACAGACTCTCTCTCACACACACTCACTCACACACACACTCACACATACACACACACACAATCACACACACACTCTCACCCACACATATACTTTCACACACATACACAGACACACATACTCTCACACACACATTCACACACTCTCACTCACACACTCTCACTCACACACTCACACTCACTCACACACACACTCTTACACACTCACACACACACACACACACTCTCACAAACAGACTCTCACACACACGCACAACACACACACTCACACAAACACATACACTCTCACACACACACTCACACACTCATACAAACACACACACACACACACTAACACATTCATACAAACACACACACACACACACTCATACACCCACACACACTTTCTCACACATTCACACACACACTCTTGCACACACTCTCACACACACACACATGCACACACTCTCTCACACACAGACTCTCTCACACACACACACAAACACACACTCACACTCCCACACACACATACACTCTCACACACATACACACACTCACGCACACACACATCTCATACTCACTCACACACTCACACTCACACACACACACTCTTACACACACTCACACACACACTCTCTCACACACACACACATACCCACACACACACTGCCACACACGCACTCTCTCATACACAGACTCTCTCTCACACACACAGACACACACACACACACACACAGAGTCACTCACACACACACACACATACACACACACACACACACTCTCACACGCACAC